>NW_027305488.1:1325761-1653507 GCF_039555335.1 Amphiura filiformis | reverse complement strand
TTGATAAAGTTTACTTCAAGGACTGTGTATAAAATGTCAAAATAACTTTTTTAATAATTTGCCATAAAATTTGTATTATATCGTGAATTTCAAAAAATCAAGATCATATTGAAAACAAAAAGCAGACAAAACTATATACAATTTTGAGCTTGTACTAGTACATGTAGTAAATTCATTCACTTGCAAGTTGCTACCAACTTACTTATCTACCGTAACCAAATGCCGTATGCTGTCTTCTACGCATATAGCAGTTAGCAATTAAATTATATAGTTTCTAAATACAGTATCGTAACTAGAGCAGATGAAATTACGCCTTACACAAAAATACATTTTTAGCTTAAAGGTTACATAAAATGAATTTGCAAGTTGATATTAAATAATACATTTACTACATTATTTTGGTTAGGTAGAGATAGAGATCATATTTTTCAATCAAACTAAAATAAAGCATTTAAATCACAATTCAGTCAGTGTGATCGCTGGATATTGATTTTTACACCCTGTTGGTGTGTTCCAAAAAAGAGGGCGCACTGTAGATTTGTGGTCTTTACACTTCAGTGGTTTAAAAAAGAGTCTCAGGTCATCGTATGTTGAGGTCTTGGTCATTTGTAGATGCATCTTTCTACTTTTAATTGATAATAATATCCTTTCGCCGTGAGAGTTCAATGAATGAGAATAGTAGTGTGCTTTAAATTACCATCGAAAACTGTGTGATGGAGAATTGGTGGTATTTAAGGTGGTACTACACCCCTTGGCAAATTTGTGACTATTTTTGCATTTTTCTCAAAAACTAATAACACACTGGTAACAAAAGTTAACAAATGTATATTATAGGGCCAAGGAATCCAGTTACTACACTGGAATTTCAGTGATTCAAGACAAGCGGTACGTTATTTATGATAATAAAAGAGGTACCGCTAGAATGTACCTCATTTCTTAACATATATGTAACCGTCCACGGCGAATGAGCCCTAAATTCCTCCCCGGTCAATTTTGTTTTATTTCGTGTTTAAAAATAAACATCATAAACTTAAAAATGGTATATCATTTGACTTCAAACGATATCCAGAAGCGGAGTTATGGTTAGTTAAACTTTGCTCCTTCAACAAAATTATAGCTTTTTTTCGTTTCTATGTGTGTCTCTTTTTCCACATTGCTGGCAATAAATATCAAACAGTCATAATTGGCGGTCATTTCAAATCATCCCCAAGTCAACGAGGTTTAAGAAGGTTCTCTCATTGTTAATTGTTGGTTATGCATACCTATACAAATAACCCACCACTTGAAAAGGATTTAGCAAAAGCAAACAAAGACCAGAGCTATTAAAAGTTCTATAGCCATCTAAGGTAGAAGCTTATTATCCACTTCAATAATAGGATTATTGATTGGTGTTGTGACTATCCAAATAAGACAGATGTCGCGCCAGCTTAAGTGACCGATGAATACGACCTTCGTACACATTTTACACCATAACTCAGAATACAATTTAGGGAATTTACGGCTCGTTTGTGCTGCCGGGTCACATATAATGAACCACTTGTCTTGAATCACTGAAATTTCAGTGACGTAATTGGATTCCTTGCCCCTATAATATACACAACTTTTGTTACCAGTGTGTAGTTATTTTTGAGGAAAAATGCAACATTAGTCACAACATTTATTAGGGGGTGTAGTACCACCTTAACCATACAAGAAGACAAGCATGTTCCGCCAGGGAGTTGATGTTTTCACGAAATCCCTACTGCGATTACTAAACACAGCCAAAATAAAAAGTCTCCACTAGTTCCATCCTCATTTAATCAGAGCCTGATGAGTTTATGGCAAAATAATTTATATAATAATTTTCTTTACACTTTCCTTCGAAGGTTGATACTAAATTTGATATCAAAAGTTTAATCATTGTGAGCATAGGAACCGTTGTTTGGAAATTCGTGCAATTTTAAAAATGACATAGGGAGTTGAATCACGCGGCGGAGCTAGCGTGACTGCCACTAATTACGTCGCCTGAAAAGGCCGGTAGGTTAATCGATTATAAAGCGCAACTGTTTGTGACTGCGGGAATTTTCAATGGGGTATAAGATGTCGGGGGTGTGTGTATAGCTGATACACACATTTAGGTTTCCCATGCATGTCAAAATGCAAATCAAATACCCCGCTCTTTTAATTGTGCGCAGGCAAGTGTACAATGATTCCTGTACGGGTTGCTTCGGGCCACAAAATATGCTGATAACATGCATTTGCTTTTGCGTGGTCAATTCGTAATTTGTCATTTTTAAGATTGCACGAATTTCCAAACAACGGTTCCTGTGCTCACGATGATTAAACTTTTGATATCAAATTTGGTATCAACCTTCGAAGGAAAGTGTATAGAAAATTATTATATAAATTATTTGGCCATAAACTCATCAGACTCTGATTAAATGGGGATGGAACTAGTGGAGACTTTTTATTTTGGCTGTGTTTATAAACGGCCCTTTAATGTATGCGTAAAGTTACAAGTTGGTGGTTTCGAGACCTTCTAATTATTGTTGAATTGATGTTCTTTGCTTTGTTTGAAGACGCCTGTATAGTAAGCGGTATGTTTGTAAATGGGAACATACTGTGGCTGTACTCTGTGTTCAATTCTGTCTGCATTCCTAAAGGAAATACCATTGCCATACAGGTGTCGTCAATAAAAGAATACAACTAAACAGTTGGAACGTTTCCAAACTCCAAATTTACGCTAATTTAGTGGAAGCGGGTTACATATTATACTGAGGGCGCCGTCTTCGACTTTGACTCTATCTCTGTCTGCACTAATCACATCGTTTAGGGACGGTTTATTAGTAATCTGCTGTTCTGCAGTATGCGAAATCACACAGTAATGTATATCAGTCATTTCAGGTTCGATCGGTATCTTAAGGTATGCAATTTACACTCTGATATAGTATTAGCATTACGTTACTGGTCCCTTAAAGTATTCAGCAATTCTTCTTGACACCTTAAGTTTCCAAACGAGTTCTTTCCCTGAGATTATCAGTTTACCAGTTTGTCATACAACCAAAGCTTATGTATGATCCAGATGAGAATCATTTGTAACAAAGCCCCATTTCGTAAAGGCTTAAGATCGATCTTACGATTGATTTACCACATATAATCCCATATTCGATCAATTGTAAGATCGATCGTTAAGTCTTTGTGAAACGGGGCCCTAATGACATCGTCCAGCTTTCCAGAATGTGACCTTCAGTCCAGCTTTCCAGAAAGTGACATTCGCCTGAAGCATTTGGTTATCAAAGTGATGGTGGCTGGTAATGGCACCAGCAATAATATTTAAACAACTTGTTTAACATTTTAAACAACCGCTGTCTAAGCAGTGTACCTGAACAACTGTTCGCATGAGCTCATCTTCACAAATCAGTTGAAAATAGAATACACAGCGCACCTTTGTTCTGACACTTTATCGCGATATGAAATCAATGTCACAATTGCGAACAGCATACATAATACGAGTGTAATATACGAAGGTTAATATAAAAGCTTACTAATATCTCCATAATATCTGTAGCTTCTACTCCTTATACCTATAGACAAAACAATAAGTTTGTCATAGACTAAACTATGTCATAGACTAACGTCACCCTGTATCATGTTATACTCCAGTATGACGCAGACCAGGAATGAGATCAGGGCCGTAGCAAGGTATGAAATAGTGGGGCGGCCATATGGCGGGGGTCTGGGGGCCGGCTGAGGCCCCCAGCGGGGGTAAAGGGGGCAGAGCCCCTTGTGGGGGTCAGGGGGCGAAGCCCCTGAAGCTCTTGCATTTTGAGGTACACAATGTGCGTAAAACCCGGTATGTGAATTGAAACTACTCACATCATTTGTATGAATGTAAATGTACATAAAGTGCTAAAAACTAGTTTTAGGGTATCAAAACTTGTATCGTTTTTTTTACTGCCATATGGTCAAAAATTGGCCTATCTCATTTAGATGTTTTTAACCTTAACGCAAGAACTACACACATATAATTCAAATGCGCTAAACAATAAAACATTACTGTCTGATATTGTGATTATTGTTAGCATAATAAATAATAATACCGATATAGAATGTTGGAATGATGTGGTGAAAATCGTTCATGTTTAAATATTTTTCTTGCCTGCAAGAGCTTTTTTCTTGCATGTAAGAAATTTGAAAGTAGGTCATCATACACAAAATGTATTGTGTTTAGTTTTCAAACACACAAGATAAAGCTTTTGCATGCAAGTACAAAATGCAAACATGCAAGACAATTATTCTTGCATTCAAGAAGAAAATTCATGCATGAAAGATTTTTTTTTGTATTTCCAAAATTCTTTGGAAGGTTTCTCCTTTATTTTATTAGCAATATCAATCGGGTAAGTTCAATGAAATGAGGCTGAAGAAATTAATTAAAACACAAATTGCATATCCATGCATAATAACACTAAAAATAGGTTAGCCAAAGTTTTTTATATTAGGGAAATTAATTTTTCTTCCAATGATTATTTACCTGGGGGGGTTCTGGGTGAGGGCCAAGGATTTGTATAGTTCAGGGTTAAGCCTGTACGGTTTTCTTTAAATGAAAGGTTAGGACAAAAAATAAAACAATTATAATTATTGATAGGAGCGGCACGGGCCAGCCTGAAAATGAAGAAATCGACTAGACATGGAGTCTAGTGAGGTGTCCCTAAACTATAATAGTCTATGATCTGATGACTATTTCTCATTGATATTTTGTTGCATAATATTTTCTTCTCGGGTGGCAAGGATGAGAGGCTGGTACCGTGCAGTGCTCCCCCACCCACCCACACCTTTATCTTTTTCTTAAAAAAAAAAAAAAAAAATTTTTTTTTTTTTTTTTTGATTTTTTTTTGATTTTTTTTTTTTTGGCAAAAAAGTGGGGCGGCCATGGCCGCCCCGGCCGCCCCGGTTGCGACGGCCCTGAATGAGATCCTCTATCATCATGCAAAGGTTACATATCCGTATCAGATTCAAGTGACTATTACACATAGCAGACATCATTGTCACACATGTTTGTGTCGAAACAAACACTAGGATCCACAGCAAGCTCATCCATCAATGCGCAGTTCTTTAACCCCAATACATTTGTACATTCATTGAATGACCTAGGAAATGTATGTACAAAAACTCATACTTTGTAACTTGAGGTCAAATTTTGCACTATGAGTGTTTAATTGAGGTTAATGAACTATGCCATAGGGATGAGGCTACCATGGAACTACCAGATTTAATTGCATTCCTCTACAAATATATTAAACATTTTAGAACACAATTACATTTACCAGGTACTTTTTTAACGATGCAAAGTGTTCTGGTAAATACATGTATTCTGCTACATAATACGCCCACGTTGTATTTCACAAGTATGTATCGAATTAATGTTACCTATAAATTGATTCCATGCCGGTGATTTAATTTATCAACAATTCCTTACGATTTCATTCCGTATCACGTACGAACGAAACAATTCAATGTGATTGAGCGTTCTTCCGTCAATTACTTGGTTATTAAGCGTTATTACCTCTAATGCTTTGTAACAAGACTAGCCTACTTGTTTAGCTGTGTTATTTGATAAGTATCGTATTACGTTGCAATAAATTGGAATTGTATAGATATTCTCGTTCAATCATTTTACAGTGATAGAACTTACAGTTCTTTTGTTGCATGCCATTATCTTCAGTAAAATATAAATACATCATATCATTCAGTTTAACCTTTGTTTAAATATTGAGGTGTTTTCGGTGAACTAAAACGATCCAATAAGCGCTTAAATGAATCATAAGTTCATCTGTTACGCTAAAACAAACCCGCTCTCCCCGCGGTTCATCCGGTAAAGGCGGGGTAGATGATCCATGATAAGACCTCGTTACAGCCGGTGCCGATCATCGTAAGTAATAAGCCAGATTGTTGGCCACAGTTGACTGTCCTGTAAAATTGCCCAGACCAGCCATTGACGGCGACTCCCTAAACCAGGTCACTTGTGCCAGGCCGAAGTTTCGTCAACGTTATCTCCTAGATTTCAGCTGTTGATGTCTAGATTTTGTTACGAGCCGTAATAACTTAAGGCCAAAATCACCTTTTACCCAAATTCACATGAAAAATGCACAACAATAATACACTGTTTGATTAAGTTAACAATATCTGGTCTTTAAGTAACCATAGAGTTCTCTATTGCAATGTTCTGGGCGGCTGATGTACATATCCTCGTTCACTTGTCTTGCGAAAATCACTGGTCAGTGAAGTCCACTGTACACTTGCATTTATAATTCCTTTGCGTATAAAAATCCTCGCACAACGATGATTTTTCACCAAAAATTTAACTCTTTGCGCAGATGACAATCTCCAAAAATGGTGCTTCTTTCCCCAATCACTCTCTTTTTCCAGGAAACAGGTCTCTTTCTGCACTGCTCCACTTTATTGACAGCAGATGTGTTGTTTTATAAACTAGACTCAAACAAGTCTTTCATACATTCAAAACTCCTTCTTTGCTGTATTAAAATAGCACATTATTGGCTATGCAAATGTACTTCCTTTTGAAGCACAACGACGATATACACATAGAGAGCCCTCTACATATTCTGTAAAGAACGAACTCCAAACTTTCACCTGTTTATATTCACAATCTATTAATAGGCCATTCTGTCACATTCAGCTTATTTTACAAATGGGAATTTCCAATTAGCATTAGGCAATGCAGTTAGATGAGCAATCTTGGAATTACCAAGATTAATTTATAAATATAATTCTTTCTCATTACGCGTCATTAGCGATAGCGCTTTCTGTGTTCTTGGACCCAAGCTTTGGAATCAGCTTCCCATTAAGATCCGTCAGGCTCCCAGTGTAAAAGCATTCAAAAAGTTATTAAAAACTCATCTTTTCCCCAAAGAGTAGCTTTCTTGTATAATGTTTTTTAATATTTTTGCTTTGGTGTAATAATGATTGTAATTAATGCTTGATTCGGTATTATTGAATTGATGCTTTTATTTATGTGTAATTTTACTATATCATATTTGCATTGTATTTTATATTATTCTGTATATTCTTTCGTGTTTGTAAATTGTGAGGCGCTATATAAATGAGCAAATAATAAATAATAATAATACCACAGACTGGAAACATCTGACTACGTAATGTTTATGTACAAAAACATATTGATAATGCAAAAATATAGTGAAATTTGAATCACGTTCTGGTGTGCCAGAACGAAATTACAACACATTTTCTATGGAGCAGTGTAATACACATAATCATCACATCATGCATAACTCGCAAACGCAAAATCGAAATCAACCTTGGGTTGGGTTTTGGAAATAAGCTTTGTTCGTGGATATTCGCTGAAAAATGTCATAAAAAGAGGATGCTAGGATCACGAAATACTCCTTTAAATGGCAATGTTTTTTCACCTGGTACATGTCTTCAAGGAAGATAATAAATCATTATATATATAATATTTTTAATAATAAAATAAACTCCCGGCTCATCGCGAACTCATCATTTACGCTGGTATCAAAACTTCTCAACCTAAAACGCATGCGCACAATACTATTGCCAACAAGTTACGATGCTGCTGTATGTAGCGTATTGGCGCACTCTGTATAACATGTATAATGTGTTTCCCTCGTTGGTACTCACACACAATACTTCCTCAAGCAAACTAGTGTTAAAGTAATCGCACAGATATATCTGATGAAATTGCCCTTTATTTCGACGTCTTATGAATGGAGGCCAGAATGCCTTCGGTACCAGATGTTCGTTACACTTGACAAAGACTATCTAGAACAAGTCTATTATCGATAAGCTGAAAGAAAACGGCACCTTTTAAAGACACTTATCTGGAAGATATTTCTCGTCGCTCTATTCTGTATTTTGTTCTGTGATTACGTATTGTTGGAAAATGACTATAGCCTAGTGTGGAGTGATTATACACGGGTAATTACGAGGTACGCGTATGGATGAATATAAATGATCTATCAATGTACACTTACCAAACTACCGTTTGATTTGACCAGTCAGTGTGCTACAACTTTATTGTCAGGTAAGCAATATGATGTGTTTACTGTTGCTGCTGTTGTAGTTGTTGTTATGTAGATTTGTTACGTAATGATATTTTAATAGGATAGTTATTTATTTATTTATAACATTCGGGCGAAGCTAGGCAAAGCCCAATAGTGCTCAGAGGCTACTAAATTAAAGGGATGCCAGCCGAATGTGACGGGACAAGGGATATGTGAAGAGGTCCGATTTTAGAAGCAGGAGGAAATCCGGAGTACCGGGAGAAAAACCTGCGATGGCGAACATGGGGCAGCATGGGGAATTGAACCCGGGCTGCGTGGTGTAAAACGAGTGAGATGACCACTACACTAATCCGTCCTCCCAAGCCAGACATGAGAAATTTTAAGTTTAAACCTGAATTCAGCTATACGGTATACGGTGTGGTGTTTTTTTCTTCGAATTTTCGGATTTGTATTTATTTTCAGTCTGCCACTTTTTTTAGATTTTTCCACCATGCACCTTGAGCTTCATTTTCCCAATCAATACCATGATGTTTGTAAAATGCCATAAACGTGTTTTGGTTCTAGCCCAAACGTTATAGTAGTATTATATGAAGATGATAAAAACGTTTGTATGAAAAACACTAAAACAACATTTTAAAAATGTTGTTAAAATGTTATTGTAAAATGTGACCTGTTCTGACAAAACCAGGAACAAGCATTTTTGGCATTTCATGATTTGAACAAAAATGTAAGCACGGGACAATAAGCTTCAAAATGCAACCAAATTATATACATTGCATCAATACTTTTCAAGATATGGATAATGTTGTAAATGATACCTTGATATTTTTGCCAAATTGCTATTCTGGGTAATGGGCTAATTAGTTTCCTGCTTTACACAGGATTGAAGAGGGATTATCATAGTTCAATTGTCAATTATTGGTTAAATAACCCTCTTTTTAATAAGTACTTTCAGAGATTTGAAAGTCCACTCAGTTCCAAGGTCAAATACCATGAAATTAAGAATTCCAAAATTTGATTTTTTTTATGGGAATGTCATCTATAACTCAAGTTGAAGTTCCTTTTTTCCAGCCTGACTATCAGGTACAAAAAAGCGGTAAGAAATTTCGATTACTAGCACCCGGATAGGTAACCTTGAAATGTACCCACCCAAAGCTACCCAACGGCGAAGTTACCAGGCACTGACGTGTAAGGTGGTGTAAACATTCATGATCAATCGTAACAAGTTTGATTATTAATTTTTATCAATTTCTTAATTAAATTTCATCACTTGTCATTATACCTGTCGTTTATTGCTGTTTTTTATATTGTCAATGTCATTGAATCATTACAATGAGTAGGTGTGAATACTAATATTACTATATGGGCATCAAACAGGTAGCATGGATACATCAATCATAAAGAGTCCTCTTTGTAGACGAAAATTATTTCTTTTATCCGCGAGCTCAATAAGCTCAATAAGAGAGACTTAATGCCAATATTGCGATAATAAAACGACGTGATCAAATTTCTGCACATCTGTCTGGAAGTCACTAGCTTCAAGTCAAAGAACACAATAACGTCAAGGTGTTCAATACACCGTCTCATTGCCAACGACTTCATTCCTAGTTATGTATAGGCTGGGGAACAAAATGGGCTATTCCAGTTGAAATCCATACAACCCCCTATGGAAGACGTGACCTTAATCTCCCACACAGAGGGTGTAGATGACAAATGAAGTCACCCATTCAGATAACCCAATTTGAAATTCACACTCCTTCTGTGGACGGTTAAGGTCATGTCTTCCATAGGGGGTGTGTGGGTTTCAACTGGAATAGCCGTTTACACACAATCACCTTTTATTTATCATCTCTTTCATGGACACTAGACACTATATTACTGCGCTCTTGACATGCCACCTTGCTTGTCATCAATGGTGAATATGATTTTCAATTCTTCCTTTTCCCACCCACACTTTTGCATCAACATACACTCAACAATTAAAAACACACACACAAACAAAAAACAAAACAAAAATCTCGAAAAAAAAACCACCATCTTTAAATCGCAGTTTCTTCCTGATGGGCAATAAGAAGTATCCTCATGTGGGATGCTGACCGCTGTGATTTCAGATTTTATGTCTATTTTGTACTTTTTAGCCCAGTTTTGACAATTTGGTCAAATTTTGCCTTGCTTGAATATTGTCTTGACTCCTTTTTCACCCCCACCCCCCTCTAAAAAGTACCAATCGTATATCTCTGTAGTGAAATGGAAATTACGGCACATCGTAACGTGACGTAATTAACGTTGCAAGTGTTAGTGAAACACCAGCTTGTCCGTAAATGGTGGGCTTGTGATATTTGACACTATTGTGATGCAGCTATTTGGTTTCAATACATTTTCGGCATTTGTTGTACAAGGATCAATGAAAATGAAATCAAGATTGCATCAGTAATTAATTCCGTTCAAAGTATCGTAAACAATGACATCAGTACTAAACACAACACATACCATATTTGCTACCAAAAGCTCTAATACATAGATTGATACCAGTATTATGAAATTTGGTGCATTTTAAAAGTTGCAAATGATGTCATTCTCTTCTTATATATAATTACATTTCCTCCTCTTTACACTTCCTCTTAGCTTCTTCTCATGTTTTCATTCCATTTTCCATTCCTTTTTCATTTTCGGGTATGCCACTGACGAAAGTGACTTTCATACATTTAGTTGACAAAACTTGTATGATTTTACACTAAAGCGAAGATATTTATTGTTCTAATATCACTGCCATACCCTTCAGCATGTTCATCCTAGAGTAGTCAAGGCCAGACACCAAATCTGACGTTTTTCTTACCCTCTCCACGCGGGTGTCAACTGCAGACGACAAGTTTCAAATAAATTTGTTTCAAAAATTCAAATATTTCAGAAATGAAAATTTATATGACCATAATTTGAATGATGACAGATGCATTAAAATGAGTACGAACAAGCCTGGTATTGGTTCAGTGGTTCTTAAGATAGCTCTTGATATTTTGAGAAAATATCTCAAATCTTGGACTTTTTATGTTGAAGCCTATGGCTAGCACACAAAACAGTGAAGACTTGATAGACATTTTAATGAAGACTTGAATGAAGGCATCTAAACATTCCACTGATATCAAGAGACCAATGCAAGGAAGCCCCATCTGCAAAGCTGCCAGATATCATATTCTTAGATATGTATATTATAATATGATACAGAAATTGTCAAGTGTCTATACGGCAGCTATTGCAGTTAGAGCTGCCTTGCAATAGTCCCCTATATGCCGGTTTGCAGAATACAGGAAACTACTAAATTAACAATAAACATCACTGGGCTTCACCATCTCCCCTTGTTGATCACCAACCATACCTAAGGGTAAGGTGGTACGTCAACATGTTCCTTAAAGATGGTCCCCAGGTTAGCCCATGTCCTATGGTTTATATGAGCACTTAGAGAACTGGGCAGAAACGAATAGGTGGTTCGCAAACGAGTATTAGAAAGTGGCTATATGTCACTCTTATTTTTGTAACTTCAAGGTCATAAACAGAACTTTAAAAAACTTTTTTTATATGGATAGACAGAGAGCATTGCCCGTTTTTTGTGTCCTAGAAGTCGGATTTCCAATAGCCTATTAATGTCAAAATATAGAGTAAATTCTTCTCATTTTAAAAGCCACAAAATATGTTTTGCCCACGGACGTACTCCATAGATTCTTCTAATGCGCAATTTTGCCTATAAACTCCAAAAATGGAATTGATATGCAGCAACAAGAACTCCTGCAGCGATTTGTAGTAGTCAAGGTCGTTCGGTTAAGGTGAAACATTACTATACTTTGTGTAGGCATCGGATCATCTCTATTAATATGTTGTCATCCCTTAAAATGTTGCCTATTTTCACGTTTATATCGACGTTTAACTGCCGCAGTGCAAAATGGGCTGATAACTAATTCAACCATACTATGGCCAAATTATACTTATACTTTAGCATGACCTTGTTACCAACTGTCAACATTTGACATCCAATAATGGCTCGGGCGAAGGTGATTTTCTTGAAAGCTGGACTGAACACTGGTCTGATGTAACTTATATAATTATTGCATGGGTAGAGGACGAGTACAATATTTTTTGTTTCGGGTGCAATGTATGAGAATAAACCATTTACCCAGCAAACACAAAAACGTTTTAAAAACGTTTTAAATAAGTTATATTTTGGCTTTTGGTAAAAAGGTAAAAACGTTTTAATAACATTAAAATGTCGGGTTATATAAAGGTCATGAAAACTTTTTAAAACGTTTTGTATGAAAACACTACAACAGTATTTTTAAAATGTTTTCAAAATGTTATTATAAACTATGTTTGCAAACATTTTTGCCAAATATTTTGTCAACACTTAAATAATATTTTGTTAAATATTTGCACCCAGCAAACACAGAAATAATCTTAAAATGTGTTTTTTCAAAACGTTTTAATAACATTTAAATGTCGGGTTATATAAAGGTCATGAAAACGTTTTTAAAACGTTATTGCAAATATTTTGGGCAAACATTTCTCGCAAAATATTTTTTCAACCCCAAAATAACATTTTGTTTAGAATGTTTTGTATCAAGTTTTCAAAAATGTTTTTGGAATGTTATTAAAACATTTTATACCCTTTATATAACCCGACATTTAAACGTTTTCTGTAAAACATTTTGTGTTTGCTGGGCAGTAGATTATCAAAAAATGTTTTTTAATGTTATGAAAACGTTTTATACCATTAATCTACCCTTTATATAATAATAATTATTGTAATATGAAAAAAATATGTTCATGTACTTTAAAAGGGTATTTTTAAATTCAGTGTGCGCAAATGTGGCTTGTCACCTTGGCCTCATTTAAAAGTTGTAACAATATTATTGAATATTAAAATGATCGAGACATTAAACAATAAAACAAATACGAGCTGTTGGCATGGATAAGCTATAAAATCGACAAATGGTCACGTTCTTGTAAACAGGTTAAATAAGTTATATTTTGGCTTTTGGTAAAAAGGTAAAAACGTTTTAATAACATTAAAATGTCGGGTTATATAAAGGTCATGAAAACTTTTTAAAACGTTTTGTATGAAAACACTACAACAGTATTTTTAAAATGTTTTCAAAATGTTATTATAAACTATGTTTGCAAACATTTTTGCCAAATATTTTGTCAACACTTAAATAATATTTTGTTAAATATTTGCACCCAGCAAACACAGAAATGTTCTTAAAATGTTTTTTTCAAAACGTTTTAATAACATTTAAATGTCGGGTTATATAAAGGTCATGAAAACGTTTTTAAAACGTTATTGCAAATATTTTGGGCAAACATTTTCGCAAAATATTTTTTCAACCCCAAAATAACATTTTGTTTAGAATGTTTTGTATCAAGTTTTCAAAAATGTTTTTGGAATGTTATTAAAACATTTTATACCCTTTATATAACCCGACATTTAAACGTTTTCTGTAAAACATTTTGTGTTTGCTGGGCAGTAGATTATCAAAAAATGTTTTTTAATGTTATGAAAACGTTTTATACCATTAATCTACCCTTTATATAACCCGACATTTAAACGTTTCCTGACAACCTTTTATAACCTTTTGTGAATGATGTCTGATGATGTTTGCTGGGATAATTATATAATTACATAAAATTAAAAGAAACAAATTATTCCATGTTCACTACAGTCTGTTTCGCCCAAAGGCTCCTCAGACCAAAGGTTTCACCTGAGGAGCCTTTGGGCGAAACATACTGTAGTGAACATGGAATAATTTGTTTCTTTTAATTTTATGTACATGCTCTCCTTCATAGGATTGAGCACTCTTTTTTTTTTATTTTTATATTATTATATTTTTTATCAGACTGACGTGGTAAATTAATCTTGGCCAACTCAATGCGATGGTGTTGCTGATCAGCAAAATGTACGCGAGCGCAAATTATCTCCGCAAACACAACATTTTTATATTGTAAACTATACAAATGTAAATGTGTACCATTCGGAGGGCTGATATAAATAATAATTATTGTAATATGAAAAAAATATGTTCATGTACTTTAAAAGGGTATTTTTAAATTCAGTGTGCGCAAATGTGGCTTGTCACCTTGGCCTCATTTAAAAGTTGTAACAATATTATTGAATATTAAAATGATCGAGACATTAAACAATAAAACAAATACGAGCTGTTGGCATGGATAAGCTATAAAATCGACAAATGGTCACGTTCTTGTAAACAGGTATTGTTAAATTCAGCATGAGCATATGTGACATTCACATTGGTGTAAACTTGTAACAATGTTATTGTATTAACATTACGTTTGCACTACTATTATATGAGACCCCCAGGTAGACACAGTCGATTTGCTATAGTATATTTACCACAGTCTTTCCGGTTTAAACACTAGATCGATTTGAATCATTCCATTTAAAGCTACGTTTCCAAAATATTGCTTCACCAACAAACACCCTGTTGGTCCTACATGATGGTACATATTGAAATTAAAACAATACAAAATAATAATATATATATAATTAGGACTATAACAAGTTTACTTCACAGGACTATGTACGAGGGGTATCAAAAGTTTTAGAAATCGCCCAGAAGTGAAAGAGCTATATCAATGAAATTTTGTCAGTGCAATCACTGGTCCTTATGTACACTATGGTGCAAAAATGGTCTCATAAGAATGTTTACTTTTTTTACAGGCGACGCTAGATGCTAATAACCTGCTGCCCCAGTTACTGCGCATAAACTGCAAGATTGAGAAAATTTGGGCAAGCAGCGTTAATAAGATCCTGCATTTGAAGGGTTGCAGTGCCTAGAAAATCGATGATGAAATGAAAGTTATCTTCGGTGGTGATTGTGATATTGTCACTGTTACTTTTTGGAAAATGAATTTTTAATTAATCACAGATTTTCTGGGCACTGTAACCCTTAAAATGGAACTTAATCATGCTACATGCCTCAATTTTCTCCATTTTGCTGGTTATGCGGTTACATAGGCAGGTACTGACATCTAGCGCCTGTAAAAAAAGTAAACATTCTTATGAGACCATTTTTGCATCATAGTGTACATAAGGACCAGTGATTGCACTGACAAAATTTCATTGATATAGCTCATTCACTTCTGGGCGATTTCTAAAACTTTTTGATACCCCCTCGTATAAGTAAAGATGGCATGGTAAATTTTGTCACAATAGAAATTTGGTCGTTAAAATTTTGAGTTGATTTTTTAATCACAAACTTTTAACTACGTACAATAGTTTCAGCTTAGTGTTAGGTATTATATTTCGTCGCACTTGTGGCATTTTTGAGACATACTTATTTTTGACGGACGAACCGACATTGCGACTGAAACTTTTAGTATTCAGCTGGGTTGTGATTAATGACCTTGACTTCATCAGGTATGACTGGTATAGTTATCTGATCCCCATTCCCGGGAAAATTGTTTCCGGTTCTTCTTAGTTTCTTTTCCAGGTCTATGTGAAGGACGAAATATTACCCCCCCCCCCCAAAAAAAAAAAACCAAAAAAAAACAAAAAAACAACAACAAACCAACAAACAAAGAAAACAAAACTCTTGGTAAATACAATATTATTGTTGTATTATGACAAATCGAGCAATATTAAGTATAATAATTGATCTAGTTTCTAACACCTGTTTATTATTCATAAGACTTCATATCCAAATATGATTTCCAAAACCTTTGATATATACAACAACTAGGAAAATAGATGACCAGCATGATCAGTGAGCAGAGAACGAAACTTATACAATCATGTGATTTTGTTCATTTTCCCAAAAAGTCGAATGTCTTTGTCATGAACAACAAGGAAGATATATGATCGGTGAGCAGACAACGAAACATGTAAACTCATGTGATTTTGTTTCAATTTTTCATTTTTCCCATGTAACCTAAGTTGGGATTTAACACAAATTTCCTTGTTAGAGGAAGCTAGCTGTTATGAAAATTATGTTATTTCTTTGTAATGGAAAGAATGCAATTCAGTTATTTTAAAGATTCATTTTCAGTTATTTAAAGAATTTGTTTTAGACATGATCATGATGATATGCATGATGTATTGATTCAATGTTCAATGTTAACTCGATAGTTTTTTATCAAGTAATCAATCAAAAATTTCAATCAAAAACATTTTTACACTGCTGTCAATTTAATTTTAAGAGAACTGCCCTGTGGCGATTTGATGACATAAAGAAGATCAATTAAGTACAATACTTTTTAGATTTGGTTCAAAATTTTGTAGTAAATACATGTATAGTAACTAAACCAAAATTATAGATTAAAAAATACGGAACTTGACGAAACTTATGAAGGATTTTGAGACTTACGTTGCAAGTGTTAGTGAAACACCAGCATATCCGTAAATGGTGAGCTTGTGAAATTTGACACTATTGGGATGTATGTTATAACAAATTGATTGATACGGTCGTGTGCAGAATTTTGATAGGTCCAATTTGATACAAAGTTGATACCACATTGTTACTAAAACCTCTAAATCGATAATACATTTCTGCATTTGTTGTATAGGATAAGTAAAAATTTAATAAAATTGCATCGGAAATTAAGATCGTTCAAAGTACCTACTATGTACTAAAAACAACACAAAACGAAAGTCCTCCGTTTATGTAATCTGTTATAAATCTAAACTAAACCTGCGCATATGTTATAACAATTTGATTGATGCGGTCTTCTGCAGGATGTTGTTAGCTCCAATTTTATACCAATTTGATACAACATTGCCACCAAAAGCTCTAAATTGGCCAAGATTAAAGCTAACAAGATTCTGCACACGTCAATCAAATTGATGAAGAGGTTTAGACTTATGACAGATTACATAAGTGACTTTCCTTTTGTGTCATATTTATTATAGACAATCTTTATGTAGTAAGCGAAAATATTGATAAGTTACTGCAAATATTGAAAACTCTCAAATTCCTTATGTTCAAACATCATTACCACACCCCCGGGCCATACCCTTGAGCATGTCCATCACAGTTAAGTCAGACACCAAATGTGATATTTGTTTTACCCTCTCCATGACGGTGTCGACTGGTGACAAGTTTCAAATTTTGTTTTAAAAGTTTAAATTTTCAGAAATTTAAATGACCATATTTCGAATCAACATGAAAAATGCATTAAAATGAGTACAAACAAGCCTGGTATTGGTGTAGTGGCTTTTAAGATAGCTCTTTATATCTTGAGAAAATATCTCAAAACTTGCACTTTTGATGTTGAAGCCTATGGCTAGCACCCAGAGCAGTAAAGAATTGATAGACATTTTAATGAAGAGTTTGTCTCTATTGGGCGAAAGGACTTATAAACCCCAGGGACTAAAATGGAGGCATCTAAACATTCCATGTGTATCAAGAGAATAATGCGAGAAAGCCCCATGTGCAAAGCTGCCAGGTGTCATATTATGTGTGATAAACAGAGAGCATTGCCCGTGTTTCGTGTCCTGAAAGTCTGATTTCCAGTAGAGCCTATTACTGTCAAAATAGAGAGTAAACTCTTCTCATTTTAAAAGCCACAAAATATGTTTTGCCCATGGACGTACTCCATAGATTCTTCTAATGTGCAATTATGCCTATAAACTCCAAAAATGGAATTGATATGCAGCAACAAGAACTCCTACAGCGATTGGTAGTCAAGGTCGTTCTGTTAAGGTGAAAGATTTATTTTGTGTAGGCGTCGGATCACCTTTATTATGTCACCATTCCTTAAAAGTTGCCTAACTTAGCAATGCTTTCGATGTTTGTTTTCAGTTTCTACAATTATATTGTAAAGTCACAGATTTGATTGACAGGACCTATTGGTGAGTGTCTGAAAACTCCGAGTTGTTTTCGTGTTCGTATTCTATAAATTAATCAGTCATATTTTACTGACGTTTTGGCTGACCCGTTCAATCATACTACATGGTCAAATTATGCTTATGCTATAGCAACCAAACTGTAACCAACTGTCAACATTTGACATCTGATAACGGCTCGGGCGAAAGTCACTTTCTGGAAAGCTGGTTCATATATATAATTATTGCATGAGTAGAGGACGAGTTGTATCACATGAAAATAAACCATTCAACAATATTATTATATTTTTTTTCATCAGTGTGATTTGGTAAATTAATCTTGACCAACTGAATGTGTTGCTGATCAGCAAAATGAACGCGGGCGCACATCATCGCCGCAAACAACATTTTTATAGTGTAAACATCCGTGTATTTTGAAGAAATTATACAAACGTAAATTTGTTCCACTCGATTATATAAATACTAATGCTGAATATGGAAATTTGAAGAAAAAAAATGTTCATGTACTTAAAAAGGGCATTTTTAAATGCAGTTCATTTAAAAGTTGTAACAATATTATTGAATATTAAAATGATCGAGACATTAAACAATAAACCAAATACGAGCTGTTGGCATGGATAAGCTATAAAATCGACAAATGGTCACGTACTCGTAAACAGGTATTGTTAAATTCAGCATGCGCATATGTGACATTCACGTTGGTTTAAACTTGTAACAATGTTATTGAATTAACATTAGGTTTGCACTACTATTACTTGAGACCCCCAGGTAGACACAGTCGATTTACTATAGTACATTTACTACAGTCTTTCCGGTTTAAACACTAGATCGATTTGAATCATTCCATTTAAAGCTACGTTTCCAAAATATTGTTTCACCAACAAACACTCTGTTGGTCCTACAATATTGAAATTAAAACAATGCCAAACAATAAATATATATATAATTAGGACTATATACAGAAAATAACAGTATGGTACTAAAATTTGTCACAGTATGATAGAAACCGCGTCGTGAAAATTTTGAGGTTCTTTTTTAAATCACAAATTCGTAACTACGTCCAATAGTTTCATTCTGTCAATCATGTGACGTCATCAGTGAGAGATATCCCGATTGTAGACAAGATATCAACACAGCATCACTATCTGCTGAAGACGCCAGTCGGACTAGTGAAAACGTTCCAGGTGAGCGAGAAATAGTGTAGTGTTGAAGTTAAAACTTTAACTCAGTTTCAGCTTGGTTTTGGTATTATTTCGTAGCACTTGTGGCATTTTTGCGACAATAAAGCTATTTTTGGTAACAATAGACAAGAAATCTGGTCAACCAGACATTGACGGATGAATCGACGTTGCGAAGGAAACCTTCAGTCTTCAGCTGGGTTGTGATTAATGACCTTGAGTGCCGGTAACATCCGGTATAGATGACAATCGATGAGGAATGTCCTTCATAAATCTGTCCTAGCTCTGAGACAGTTTCACTCGGACTCCTCTCCGCGGATGAGGAACTGGAAGTTACCGATACACTTGCATCACAACCCGCCTGAAGACTGAGTGTGTCAGTCGCAACGTCCATCAAAGATATGTGTATCCGGTTGATCATATTCAAATAAATTTTACTTTCAACATACTCATATGAATGAGAGTCTACACATTCAATATTATGATATTTCATTAAGTATCCGTTACTATGAACCGATACTATTATTTTGCTACTTTTAATACTCACCCTTTACATGCTTCTTTAATTTGCATCAATACAATATTTTGTTGTTGCTTAGACTAATGGTTAAATTATGCTATTATTGTAATTACTATTATATATTTGTAATTTCCATTCTGTTTTATATAACTTTTATACGATTTTAATTCGCTCATTGTTTTAAGCTGATAAAGACGTGATGATCGTATGATGTAAAAAGCGAATATAGGTAAATGCATATTGAACAGCACTTCCTTTGCAAGACGCATACAAGACGATTTACCGAGTTGAAAATACGCGTGACAATGCATCAACTTCTACAACCAGAAATAGATAAAGCAATATATAAAATTATCATGAGCTAAGTAATCGTACTAAAAATATACCAAGTCGCCATTTCACTGTAAATAGTAATAATACGTACTTACATGAAATTGGCGGATGAAAGCAATGTACAGCTTATGATGGTTTCATACTATCATACAGCTTGTCGCTCACGCACGCTCATTGCAGACAAACAGACAAATCAAGGCTTGTCATTGGCTGATACGTTATGCCGATGCCGCTGCGCCAAGTAGCCTGAAAATCTGAGAGGGACTTTATGCCTTAAAGAATGCAAATCCTCTACAGGCCTTGGTATTTCTATTCGAACATAAAATAGAAATGCTCCTTTTTATCTTCAAGTGGTATATTGGTTATTCATTTGTAACAAAAGTTGCCGTTTTTTAGTTTTTTTCGGAACTTCACAAAGCTGGTATAGTATGATCCAGTTTACCGGAACTTTGACGTCAGATAGCTTCAGATGCGTGTATGATATTATAACCTAACATGAATACCAAAAAAGACATAACATAGTCTTCAAGTTTTTGGTAAGAGACAACCGAAGTGATATAGGGTTGAGGATGTCACAAAAACTTGTAATGGCTAAACGTTAAGGACAATGGATCGAACGGTGAAAGTTGTATTGTTCCATTCCACTCGCCGTTCCGGCTCGTAGAATGGTACAAACCATCTTTCACCTCATGATTATATTTCGACCATAACACTCATAGACAGTTAATATTTGTATACTATCCACGGCGGTATCGACGACAACGATGGTTGAGTACGCACAATAGCCCTCGAACTACTGGTGAGACATACAGTCACAACTATAAACACATTTCAAATAACATAGATAAATCTATGGAAAAGCTACAAAAATCATTATTTTGATATCATGCTTATAATCTTACCTTTAATGTATAATTATTACTATAATTATACACTACTTAAACAATTTGTATAAAGGGATGTTACAAAAGAAATTGAAAACTTGAAAACGGATCAAAATTATTTGTGCCGAAAAATTACGAGCGTTTGCACTTGTCCGTTATGGTGAAATACCATATCATAGCTGTTGTGTTAGTCCAATATGTTAGGAAACACACACATACAATCTTATCGAATCTATCGAATGAATAATTATCAGAACTCATTTAATTCAATGCTGTAAACATAATTATAGTCAGGCAGATGACTTTCCTCTTAATAGCCATTAATAGTACTTACTTTTTCATTCACAATTATTCTGCGATTCTGTGTAACCATGGTAACAGTTATCATTGGTCAAGGGCAGAGTAGAATTTATTTATATGGTCTCTCCAACTTATTTATTTTGATCACGTGATGTGTTAGTGAGTAAGGCATATCATTAGAGACGTTTGTGTAACAAAGATTATTATCTTTTGCGTAATTAAACAGTTACCTACTTTTTCAATGTCAAATGAAGAAAGCGCAATCAATATAGGTGGCGAAATTCCATGGGGACGTCATCTTCTAAAAATCCTAATAGAACAAAAGTGCCTTGTGCACCTTCCCAACCATGTTTTCTACCAAAATAGGATCAAACGTTTATGCAAAAGTTCTGACGCTTCGCGCGCACTGCCTCATCTAATTTCACCAACATTCAGTTTTAGCTCAAATATTTTGCTCGCAATTGTCCCATTAAAAGCGGCACAAGAAATTTATTTTGATTTTTAAATTTATTGCCTCCGCCATCATTGGCAAGCACAAAATTATTCTTAATTTACGCTAAGAAACAGTAAACACAATTATCCAAGTTGAACCAAATGTGAAAATAAGCAAATACGACTACTCAGAATCGTTTTTGTGATTATTTTATAATATTTTACTTTTCATTTTGTTTAAGGACATACTTCAATATTTCACACAGTTTACTTTATCTCTAAATCAAGAGTGTATAATGAATTTAAGGAGCCAGTCTGTCTAATGTAAAATACTCATTAAATTTACAAGTAAGAAAACATGAGGAGGGAAAAAGTGTTTTCTTATGGGTAAATATATCCATCAAAGTCTACTTAAAAGATAAAAGCATCCGAGAGAGATGAATTAGCACACCTATAACGTGGGAGAACATTTTTCACAAATTTGGCCAGAAATTGGAGGATTTGCTATGTTTACTTAGAGAATAAACGAGAGGAATTTTTGTTTTACTACATTAGAAAAAGTTAGAGGACATCTCCCATTCACCCATGTGTGGTGAATTGACTACATAATAATCACACACTCAAGGGTATATGCCAATTGCACGTATCCACTCCTGTCGAAAGCCGTATCTTGCTAAACAAATGTATTTAGGCCAGAATATCACAATTAATATTGATTTGAATACTAGTATGTTATCTTCATATTACATGCAAAAAAAAATTAAAATTAAAAATTAAAAAACCGACACAGGTACCTGATGTAATTTCAACCAAGCATTTCACTGTTAAAAGCAATATTGTATTGCATCCGGGTATTTTGCAAAAAATATACAATATATAGTTTTGTTGTATCGCTCAAAAGCCTGATATAAATAATAATCATAAATATTGGTCATAATGCCCATATTTGGCATTTGGCAAAATACACAAATATTATACACAGAAATATATACACTAGAAATGGCCAAACACGGAAAACAGCTAGCTCCTCTTTTGATGTTTACTGAGGTATGGCGAGTGTGGCCTTCAGCACATGAAATTGGGAAAGCTATTCAGCATAACAAAGGGTTACTTCCCATTACACTGTGGAGCAAGGAAAGTGGGTATTTGCATAGTAAATACACTATTAAATCACGACGAGATGTAAATTGGGTGGTGATGTCATAGCTCATTAAAGTTTGTCACACGGTATTGCAACTTGTTTTAATGATCCTGTACCGTGTGGCAGACGACATGCATGTCCAATATTTTGAGTAGTGGATGCCGTCGCAGTTGAATATAATTTTAGTAACTAGATGCTATTAATTTTTTTTTCTGAATTGGTAACTCCACAAATGAAACTTCTGAAGGTGTTGATACACTTCAAAAATATACAACAAATGTAAAATGATTTCACTAATCCCTATCATCAATGCTACATCCCCTAAGCAAGGGCAATTTGAACAATAACATAAATATGAGCGCCAGAAATGTTTGGCAAAAAACGCAGTATTGACAAGGCCCCATTCCACCTATTTTCTCTAATTTTACAGAAATTACAGTTGTATTTTTCTTTAATACATGGCTTTTGACTTAACCACTTGCAGGCTATGTTAGCACATCTATGCTACTAATAAAATATGCCAAATTATATGAATTTCGATGATTTCTACGATTTTCCGAATGCGCAAATCGTTGAATAAGAGTTTAAGCATACATGTGTTGTTGTTTTTTTCATGAATTTTCTTAACAAGATATCAATTTTCAATAAAACAATGAAAATCTTGTCTTTAAGTTGATTAAACACATAATAGTATCTTGCTAATTTATGCAATTTCCACGTAGTCTTATGTATACCTGTCGCATCGATAACCATACTTGTAATGTAATAAAGTAATTAGTCGATCTATCACTTTTGTTGTCGGTGTCGATACCTATTATAGCACTACAGTACAAATGGCGATATCGTATTCATATTCATTACGGAATTAAAAAATAATAAAACACGTACGGATAGCAGCTACCTTAAGGTTAAAATAAGGTTAATTAATTAATTAATTGGTTGACACATTTGATTAATTAATTAATTGATTAAACAGTTAATTAAGTAAGTAATAAAACAAATTTATTCATTAAAATTATTTAATTAATCAATTAAACAGTTAATTAATTATTGATGAACTTAACTTGATATTAATACTATATACACGAGATATGGCTTTTCAGGGACACCATTAGTTTTTTAGGTAGGGGATTTCCAGGTAAAAACACAACAAAACTTTCCCCACGTAAAACAACAAATTAAAATCAAATGGTGCATTCTTAAGGAAAACATGTAATTTGCTGCAATTAGCCAGTCTATTGATTTTTGTATTAATTGGATAGCTTTGTTTCTTATTGATTACTCATAAAATGATTTGTTGCTGTTAATTCCGCTAAGTGTGTAGAATGTATATTAAATATCTTGCCGACATCATGTAAGACAATAACCTATTAAGGGGTACTACACCCCTGCCCAATTTTGTGCCTATTTTTGCATTTTTCTCAAACATTATAGCGCATTGGTGACAAGTAAGATATATATATTATAGGGGCAAGGACTACAACTATTGCATTGGAAATTTTATTTCAGCACAGACTACAGTTGCGGAGTTACAGTCCAAAATGAGGAAAAACCAATATTTGATCAATAAATCAATAACTACTTGCCTTGAGTTGCTGAATTTCCAATGCAATAGTTGTAGTCCAATGCAATAGTTGTAGTCCTTGCCCCTATATATACATGCCCCTGCATGTCTTAACCGATTTCAACAAATAAGGTCTTAAATCCGAGCTAAAAGATACAGCTACTAGCTGCTTGTTCTAATTGTGACATATCTGTCTTTGCTTAGAATATACAGTGTGAAAATTCCTGGTACCTTTATCATTCGTCTGTGATCTGTATTATCTACCATTCAAGTATACAGTAAGCCATAAAATTAAGGTACCAGTTGTGTTCACCCCTGTATATCCTAAATAAAGAAACATGTGTCAAAATTAAGCTCTGATTTAAGACCTTATTTGTTGAAATTGGTTGGGAATTAAAGAAACGCCGGTCTAAAACCTAATAAAGAAACGAAATCAAAATTTGCACTTTTGTGTTCTAACCAATGAAAGCACGACGCTAGTTTTAACGTGTTAATCAATGGAGGCACGGCGCTGGTTCTCTTATTCGTGAACGCGTTGTGTGCAAATCAATAGGGCATGCAATGTAGCAAACTGCAACTTTTAAATTGGCATCTTCCTTGGGTTTTTGGATCGTCATATCTTTATTTCCTGGTTCCAACTATGACATATCTGTCTTTGTTTAGGATATACACTGGGTAAACATAACTGGTACCTTAATTTTTTGGCTTACTGTATCTATACATTCTTAATGAGATCATTTTTTGTTTCTTGAATTAAGTCAATGAACGTATATTCCATCATAAATGAAATGCTTTGTCTTATTAAATCACCACACATACCGGTTGCCTTTACAAATCTTCAAATACATATATATATATATCTTCTTAACGCTTCAAGAGGCCTGAAATTAAGAATTGTTTTACTAAATCTTTTTTCTTCACTTTTGCCTAAAGTGGATAGAAAGGGTATGCAAGAAGGCTGATCAAAATAAAAAAAATTGAATTCAAACAGGTTCCTCTTGTGTTATCTGAGTATGCATCAGTGTAATTTTTAATTGAAAAAACACATTCAAGGAATATTCGTTGACATGCTTGTATGGTCTCAAATACACCACCTCTATGAATATTCATTAATTTTTTTATATGATAATATCGAGGGTGATAACCAAAACACCTTAACTCACAACGGAATAATTTGTGAGTTAAGGCTTTCTGGCTCTCAACCCTCAATATGTGAGCGAATACTATAACGATTGAAAACTACACCATCAATGAATATTCATTAGCATCCTTTTTATGATGAGCTTATGTGATCATATAATATAACAAATAAAAACGGCACTATTAATGAATATTCATTAACATCCTAATATGATGAGCAAATGTGATCATGACGAATAAAAACTGCATTCAGGAATATTCATTTGCCTACTTCTTTTTTATAATGAGGCTTGGCAATAATAAAAAAAAAATCAAGGAGACTGGCCCGGGAGACTGGTAGGCGATTACCTAACACGCTGAATTGCTTAAAGACGTGTTTGATGTCAGAACAAGATATAGGACATCATATCAGGGTCATTGGATTATCTTATAGAGAGCGACAAGATGAATCGGTTTGTTGATACACAGAGATTTAAACAGTTCTCTCAACAAATAATATTTGACTCACTTCATATTCCATTCAACATCCATGGGGCACCTTAGAAAGGCTTTACCGCTCCACCCAATGCACTTCTGTCACATGGATGTGGGACAAAATAAATGAAAAATATGATACAAAATTAAGTCTAAATTATTTGTTGAGAGAAATGTTTAAGGGGAGCGCGATATACCTGTCCTACTGTATATTATTATATATGTTTATTTGCTACATATCTTCTTGCCTTTTGGTTAAGCTTGTTTACTTGCTTAATTGGAGTGGTGTCCTCGAACTGTGATGGCTTTCCACAACTGCCTGACCTCCATTGCTGTCTTGAAGTCTGCTGGCTCCAGTCCAGTGTTGTTATCTTCCAGAATGTCAATGTAGGTCAGAGCAGGTCTTCCAGGTTTCCGCCTCCCATGCTTGGGTATCCAATGAACCATTTTTAAGGCGGGCTCCTCACTTCTGGAACAGTGGCCAGCAAACCGGGTTATTCTTTACCTGATCTTGTGGCTTATTTTTGGAAGATCTCCTAGGTCTGCATTTGACATGTTCCTTCCAATGCACATTCAGAACAGTTCTTAGCATGCAGCCATCCAGACCCTTTGCAACATGATGGTCCATGTTTCGCATCCATAAAGCAGCACCGACTCCACTGTTGCAGCAAAGATTCGAAGTTTGAAACTCCTGGTGAGAGTTGACCTCCAGATTTTCTTAAGTTTACTGCACGCCCTCCATGCTGCAGCTTGCTTTTGTTAAGCTGTCTTTTTGTTTCTTGGGCATGCTGCATATCTATGCCCTTAACTAACATCGCTTGACGATAAGACATCTTGTGTGATTGTCGTGATGGTTTAATTTATATTACACCACTTACATAATAATAACGACATGAAGATAAATATTGTTCTTCGTTGAAGAACGAGCCCCATCCATCTCCCCTGCCTGCTTCCTTATGTAAGGCTCCAGGAGATTCCTGCATCAAGAATGAGATGTATTGGATATACAGCCTGTCTCAAAAAAAATTGTGCAAGTGAAAAGCGCCCTCTGTGGCAATTAGAAAATACCGGTGTGAAAAATGCTTACATTAACTTCAAGGGCATAGTCTTAGCTCTCAAATGCCGTTTAGTCTGTTCAATTTGCTTGTTTTAATCTCGAGATATGCTTACTTAACAACGAAAGGGTAAAATCACAATTGTGCCACTTTTACTAGGGAAGAGGGCTTTACATGTAAATCAGTGAGAGCATCAAGTTTATCAAGAGTTCCTTTGTGAAATCAAAAGAATGCATCAATTACACAATACAAAATTGTTTTTAGTGTTTTATCATGATAAAGGTCTAATGATTCTCTTTTTCGACTTACGACAAATTAAACGATAAATAAATATTTCACATTCTGCTGTAAAAGACAAACAAATATTGCACACTTATAGGTTAATGAACTTTGACAAGTTCCTGAAATTTGACAAATTAATGAAATTAGACAAAATAATACACGCACGGTGGTGTTGATGCGTCTATTGCACGAGCCCCGAAGGGGGGGGTGCATTAGACGCATCAACATCAGCTATCATACATTTACATGTACAGCGTAAATGTACAGCCCTAAAAGTGGCACAATTGTGATTAAAAGAGCAAATTGAACAGAACAAACGGTATTTGAGAGCTAAGACTGCGCCCTTGACGTTGATGTATACATCATGTCACAACGGTATTTTATAATTGCCAAAGAGGACGCTTTTCACTTGCACAATTTTTTTGAGACAGGCTGTAACATTAACAATAAGATGGTTTGGCTTTGGTCTCATGCTAAGCAGGAAAGATGTGGAAATCCAAACAGAAAGTTACTTTTCTGTCAGGAAAGTGCCCAATTCTATCTTCCCATCTGTTGCTTCTGTATGTTAATACGTATCATTAATTTTGAAAGACATACGAGATTTATGTTGCTATAAATACGTATATTAATACAACTGTTTACAGGATAAGGAAACTGCTAGTGCTTTTTATACATATTTTTGAAGCAAACAGGAAATACACATGGTGGTGTAATGAAACGTGATATACGTCCTATGTATTATATAGCATTTTCTATGACTAAGATAACTTAAATCTTCCCATTGTCTGAGTATCTGCCTGACTGTCTTCCGTACCAAAGATTTATGATCTATTTTAATATTAAAGTCATACATAATATAAGATTTCTGTCAACGTTTGATCTTGGCATCCTTTCATAAAAATAATGACAGCCAGGAAGATTTTCTATCAATAAATAAATGAGGCAAAATGAAAGAAAAATCACATCCTATCTTGACGTTAAACCGCGGGTGATATTAACGTAAGATAATAAAACTAGTACATGGCGCTGTTTTCCTACGAAACAGCGAATTTTGCTGTGTCATATTAGGTACACTATGGCTTTACTGTGTCTTTTATATTGTTTGAAAAAGTTCCATATTTCCGATTAAGCAATCATAATATTAAGATGATATAACAACAGTACAATTATTAAAGGCCCATTCAGTTATACCAGCGCAAATGTAAACAAATTAAAATTGTTTATAAATTGCTTAAAAGTGAAGGAGAAGTCATTCAAATTGTCATTTGATATTTTTGAAATGAAAAGTTTGGCAAAAACGAAGAAAACAGCAGTATTAACGAAGTCGAAGGCCCATTCAAATACATGCAACGAATCTTTATACGGTCAGTATATAAATTACAGATTCATGTAAATGCCTTATTTTGACTTAAATACACGGCTATATAGCACATCTATGACAATCTATGACAATCTATGACAATGACAAAGGTATCAAAATCTTAAATTTAATGATTGTTACGATCGTCCGGATGAGCATATCACTGAATGGGCCTTTAATAAGCACATTTTAACATACCAAATATACAATATTCGACCCTTTTAACAGCGATGTTTGTTCATTTCACATTGAATGTTTTTAGCCATAGTTTTAAGCTGTAGTCAGTGTATATCGACTATGACTTGTAGCTTACATCAATGTTTGACGATTAATTTCTAGTGGAGATAATTTCAAGAGTGCCCCAGTGCCCTCTTGTCATTTTAAGTGGTTGTTACTGACTGACTAAGTGTTCTTAAAGTAATGTACTTGAAGTACAATGTGAATGTAGACTGTCCCCTCCCAGAATCTATTAATCTGGTTTTTTAATCATTCTACATTAAAAACCTTCAATTTACTGGCATGTCTTTTACACATACACCGCGAGTACGCTCATAATGTCTGAAGAACGTTAATGCTACAGTTGTAATGCTTTTCCTTATGAGTTGATATCGTCGGGTGTTTTGGCAGAGGGACGAAATGTCGCTTTATTGTTAATATGGCGATGGAATTGTCACTATGATACAACCGCTACACATCAGCTGACACATTATGTTATACATAAACAAGATGAGCCGCCAAGGGACCAGAACCTGCATTAGGCACAGTTCATTACGCTACAGATGACTAAACAAATCACTCCTATTTTACCAACGATTTAGCTGAAAAAGGTGAATATTTGATTTTCTTATTTGTTTATTACACTTTATCACTGGCACAATTTACACAATATCATAAAAGGAACAACAAGTCCAGTAAATGGCTGTAGCGAACAGGTGCTATGCACCTCTATGAGGTCTAGGTGCAAATATAAGTTGCATCATAGGTGCGAGCCAATTTTGACTGGTAAAACTCCAAAACTTGTTACTTAAATGAAGCGACTGAATTTGTGCATCTGATAATACTACGGATCTGGTTCAAATGGGTACCATACTCTAAGAAATCCCATCTTGTGGCACTCAGTTTTAGAAGGCTGATTTACCAGCAACAAAGGATCAAAATCTGGCGGTGGTACGGTCTTTGTTAGTACCAATAAAAACTACATCATCATCTAAATTGATGTCATATAATCCCAGATTGTACTTGAAAAATATATTGAGCTCGACAAATTGTCTCATTCAACCATACTGTGGCAAAAAATGCTTCCAGTATTGCAAATGTTACCAACTGTCAACATTTGACAACCACAGTCACTTTCTGGAAAGCTGGACTGACCAAATGATTCCCTATCTGGACCGACTAGGTCATAATGTGCCATTGGCTGTATGGTAAACTGGTCAACTGATAACATTTGACAACCTATTGCCTCAGATGACAGTCGCTTTCTGGAGAGCTGGACTGACCAAATGATTCCCCATCTAGACCGACTGGGTCATAATGTGCCATTGGCTGTATGGTAAGCTTGTCAACTGTAACATTTGGCAACCAATTGCCTCAGATGAAAGTCACTTTCTGGAAAGCTGGACTGAACAAATTCCCACTAATCCCAACTGCTGTAGGACCACCTGGATATTTCAGGGAGAACAAGAACGGGAAGAATTCCATTGATACCTAACAATGTCAAGAATAATTGCTCAAAAGTTAGAGGCACATGTACCGTAATATTACCGGTGGAGACGATTGATTTGTACAAAGCACGTTTCCTCCAAACATGCATATTTTATATTCAATAAAATAGATATCCTTTTGATTCGTGTTAATTATTGGTCTTCAGATTTGTTCTCCTTGTCACGACGGTGAAATTGCTGAAACCGTTTGTCATTAATTTGGTACGATCTCGTGAATCTTCTGGATAGAGTATAGCTATGCATTTCTTATCACTCTGACAATTTAAAAGCCGTCATCTAAATTATATACCTTGCTCCGTCTGATTACTTATCTTTAATCTCTTGGGCTGTTGTTATTGTTCAGAAGGCTTATGCTTTATGGATGAAGCAGCATGTCCCATTTTTCTTATTAAAGTACGCTTCTATTATTTCCCCGTGTATTTATTGCATATTGCTCTACTTTTCCATACTTTGGTGGTTTCCTATGAGCCCCAATCTAAGGTACTTAATGGGACAGTCCATCCACATTATGCGTTACGCCAACCGTGGCCCACTTTTGGGCCAGTTGTTCAGATTTGCTTCAGGCGTTTTATGCTTATTATTACTACCTATCCAAAGTGAATCTATTACAGAATATTCTTAAACACTGGAGAATGTTCTTGCAATCTTATTGGTTCTTACCCGTGTGATACGACACGATATCCACACCTTAGCGCGTGTGTGTCGACGCGAAACTCATACGCGCTATTTGAACCAATCGGATTGTACATAGCATCAACAGGACTGATCGATTCTAAGCCCTAGGTAATTCCTTGTAAAATATAGGTTTTGATTTGATTAAAATTTGGTATACTTATGATTTATATATTTATTTTCATATGGCGTAAAACAACTCGGCTTCGCCTCGTTGTTTTTTCTTAAAATAATGATGTCGCCCGTGTTATATGAGACGATAGATGCACTCCAGCGGCTAAAAACAACACCTTTATTCTCCAAATCTAGACCAATTCGATGCAAAACCAACTATATAGACACCCTCTTGACCATCTTTGACATCATACTGAGTATATTGGGACGTTTCACCTCAACGGAAAATAAAAACAATAGAGAGTATAATCTTGATCCCATATCTAGGGCATACGTAATGTCACTTGAGACCCACATATTGAATATTACCCGTTCTTTCATTTCTTTAAAAGGTTGTTTTCATACTTACTGAACCCCTGACCAGTATAGTTGTTGTAAAAAGCATAACAAATGGCTGATGATAAGTTGTATAGTGACCACTCTGGTACTAAAATAAATTGCAATCTTCGATATTGTGATTCATTATGAGATGCACTTGCATTTAACAATCATGCCAATAGCGTGTGTATGTGAGTGTAACGAAGACTTCATTCCTTATATAGCCTGAAGTGTTTTTTGTCTTTTCAAGGAATTAAACCCTATTTACTCTAATTTACGCTAGTTACATGTAATATTGTCCGCAATAACCCTGATGTTATAAATTATAGCTCTTTATTCATTGATGCACAAACCTAGAGTTTACAAAGAGTTACCAAAGAATGAAAATTGTACTACTATAACGTAATTGCCATTAGACTATTACCAGCATCAAATTCAATGTCATTTTACAGAGCTGGCATTCCCAACCGGAATTCCCACACAAAAACACACTTGCAGCTGTTGTGGAACAATAGCTGTTATTATGCAATTTAATTAATCGTCTTTTTTAAGGTAGGCGAGGCATTGTTGGTCGAAGCAGCCAAACAAAATCGATTTTCATTATTCAAATCAGTATTCAAATCGAAAAAGAACATTTTGATGTTTTGTAAAAGTTAATTTTACAAATCTTATACTTTGAAAACGTGTTTAATTTTTATTGTTGTTTAAAATGAATTATGTACGCTTTACAAAAGTGTTGTTGTTTCAGCCCTCTTTATAATATAACTCAAGAACCATAGGACATACAAAAGTATATCTGTGATATTTGAATTCTTGGGAATGGTTGTGTAGTGGGGCCATGCACCCATTAAACGTTAACCTAACGGCATGGATGTTCAGAGTTGGGTTATTACTTATCAGTCCTGTTTAGTGATGGGAAAATACCAAAGATATTTTCGCTAACAGCCTGCCTGAACATTTATAAAAAGAGGTAAAATTAAACCGAGGTTATAATGAAGGTGATAATTCTAAAAATGAATCATGTGCAAAAGTGCAACAGTTGAAGTATAAACGGTTCAAGGACTTGTCTTGTATAACAAGTTTGATTCAAACGAGGAGCCAAAATGATGCATGCATGCGTATAATAAAACATACTTTCATAATTGAGCTTTTGGGTTATGATCAATCAAATCCCACGAATTGTATTATGATGAATTTAATATATGGAGCTATGTGTTACTCCACCTAAGCAGGGATTCTCTTTTTGTATTTTGATAAGCTTATGAAAATATATTCATCTGTTCGCTTTTCTACCGAAAGCGATCGAGTATGAATTCTGCTATAGAAGATGAATATATTTTCATAAATTCATCTTAATGAAGCCTGGATCAAGTATAAATTCATCTTAATTAGGCTTCATAAAAGAAACTTACATAACCCTGATTACGCTTAGAATAATAACGGATTCGATATGTTCGACAGATTTCTTTTGCCTTTTCATTTATTAAAATTCTGACAATCAAAATTAACTTAAAGGTGAATTCTATTTGACAGGGAATATTTGACATTTACTTTTTTATGACTCTGAGGATACAGAGTAACATCTGGGCAGCATAAACTATACAAATGTGTTACACTACATCAATTTGATATGCGTGATTTTGCAGCACTTATTTTTACCAGTGATATTCATTTGAAGAATGTATATAGTCCTTTTCAGAATTTGATCATATTGTTGTCTTTTTCTTTTCAATTTCTGTTTATGAACATATTAGAACTTAAAAAGTAGTTTATCTCTTATACCGCACGCGTAGCTTTAAAAACATTACCTTTTCCATGATTCGAGGATGTTTATTTGTTTTGTTTTTTTGCAGGTGAAAAATTGGTCTTATGAGCGACCTTGAAGTACCGGTATCTGGAGAGGGGAAGCAATGAGCTACCCCAAATCACAGCGGCAGGTAGTGACTGGGCCGCCGAGTGCTAATATATATTTATTTTGGAAGGTTCGTGTTTGTTTTAAATTTTGGGGCGTTTTTCCAAAATTTGATATTTTTGGGGATATTTCAAAAAAGCGACATGCCAAAGACAACTCTTTGGGCACATAGTTTGTTATTGTTATTGCAGTTCTTTTCCACATACCTACGTTAACATTCGATTGGGTGATTTACTAATATTATATATTTTATGACTGCAATTTGGCGTTTTCAATGCGTTTTACACGTATCGTGAAATTAACGCAAATATCTAGTCACGCTGCTTTTAGAATTTTTACCTGATCGTCGGCTTTTGCAGGCAACAGAATGCAGATCGGCTCACGATAGATGTCGTATTCCTCTATGTGGTTCACTTATTGATAAAATGAGTTTGTATTCCTTGTAACAACACACACATTGCCGTCTGGTAACCGGGTCTGGTACTGATTTTGGGACAGCCATAGACTTCAGCGCCGTATCAAATCTCATAAAACCACACGACTGACGACTATGTGTTTATGTTTCCCGCACGAAAGCTTGTGTCTACATCTATTACTATACTTCTTTGGAAACGTTGACCTTTGACCATTCTTTGTATAACGCCCTGATATGACCTTGATATGTTTGCTTGATTGGGTACGTTATAGCATCCATTTCATTGAGTTGTTAGGACTTGGTCAGTAGATAATACTATACAGGGATACAATAGTTTAACATGGTGTGAGAGCATGGTGAAAGACTCATTATTGATTAGGCGCGGACATATTAAAGGCACAGGTCCTTTGCGTGTATAGCAGAAAATTATAATAGAATGTGTGAATAGAATGTTTGGAATTTTGCAACTAAAATACTAACTGCATTCTGCATTATGTATTTATTTATTTATTTATTTAGGCCTATGCCTATTTATTTATTTACTGACTTATTTATTTATTTTATTTATTTGGTATATTAGTTAGTAGGCCTAGTTTAATAGTAATATTCCATGATAGGCCTACGTCGGTTTATTATTGATTGTTGATAACTTGACAACTTGACTAATTGATCGATTGATAGTCATTTCACATTATATTCCTAGTTTATAGGCCAATTTGAATAGCATCGTACATTAGATAAATAGACCTATCAGTATTGATTTATTCTATTCAGCAATATCAAGGATTACTATCAAACTTCTCATAGCTAATTGTCAGTTGGCCCGGTGATAACGCAGTAGGTTTTACAACACGGAGGTCCCGGGTTCGATTCCCACCTCTGCCTATTTTTTGCAAGGCTGAGAAAAAAATGAAATTTCTGGACTGCAAACTTATTTGGCGCGCGATCTGAGCTGGTCCTTTTCTGGTGGCTGGGTCTGTTACAGGCACACTCCCTCTGCATCCAAACCAGGTTCACGCTCATTACACCTCCCTTAAATCCAATTCAAAAAGTGTAACGTATCTCGCATTTACATTTTTAAAAGGAAAACAAACAAACAAACAAATAAACAAACACACAAACAAACAAACAAACAAACACGTACTCCTTTTTCATGAAACAAACTTATTTGGCTTGATGTTATTTTTCACTTTAGCAGGCTTTTAGTTTTTAGTTTTTGTTTCATTAGAGAATGAATTTGGAGTAAACCTTCTGATAATTACAAACACTCGCTGAGCAGCAAGACCTTCCCTCTAAGCTTTTAATCCGATAAGCTGATTATCCATTTGTTTTCATGAATTGGAAGACATTCGTTGATGTATTACTGACCTCAATCATCTGAAATTACTGGAGCGTGAGCCACCCAGGCTGGTGGCTCAGCATAGTATTTTATTAACAGAAGGTTTTCTCCAAATTCGTTTCCTAATGTTATTACCTTCAAAGTGCTGAAGGTACATGACACCCCAGGCAGACCCATGTAAAGCCTTGAAGTGGGAGCCCGATATTTCTATGACAATTAGGAACTCTTTGTGAAACTTGTTGTGAGCTTCATGTACTGGTATGTACGGGACCGACGCTTTCTAGGTCTAGGTCCCCCTCCAAAGAACGGATAACTCTCATGGTGTATGTACCCAATATGCCACAGGGAGAGCGGAAGTCTGAATTTAATCTTTTTCCCAAGTTAATATCTCAGCAAGTCGCCACCACCGGGTATTTATACCAGCTATAGTATTTTATTTTATTCTATTGTATTTGACTCGCTTTAAGGTGATACCTCGCTTACAAATTACCATGGTAACAAGAAAATTGAACATGCTATTTTCACAGACAATTCAATAATCGTGTATTGTAGTATTTTTGAGAAAAAGTCTAACATAGGCGTATATAAATCCATTAACGAAAGTATCTGTTGTCCTTGTGTTTTGCTAGTAAAACTAAATGAGATAAAAACCATAGGCTAGTGTAAAATATTTTGTGCTGCATTGTCACAATTGGATGTGGGCTATTCCAGTTAAAATCAATATTCTCCATGGAAAATATAACATTTTAATGTTATATTTTCCTTAAAAGTGTATACGAGGTATTGTTGGTGGGAGCAGCGCTAGCGATTTTCATTATCTGAATCAATATATTATTGAAAATTAACACTTTGGTGTTTTGCATAAGTTCATTTTACAAATCATATACTTGCTTAATTTATTGTTGTTAATGAGTTATGTACGTTTTACAAAAGTGTTGTTGTATCAGCCCTCTTTACAACATAACTCAAGAACCACAGGACCTACAAAAGTATATCTGTGATATTTGAATTCTTCTACACGCTCGCTATGATATGAGCAATGCAATTTTTGCTAAAGCTCACTACCATTCGCAAGATGCTGTGAACTAATTTTTTTGCTGCTTCGACCAACAATACATCGTATACCCTTAATCTTCCACACAATGAGTGTGAATTTCAAATATCTGGTTGATTGCGTCATATTGCTCTGCGTAAAAAAATGCACAGATAAAGAATTCCTGGGCTTGAGGGGCATGTTAAAAGTAACCGTGTCATTTTAGGGCTGTCTTACTTTCAGTTCGCTTAAATCTTAGTGAATACTTTATTTTTATATATTTTTTCTGATTTTATCATTGACAAAATGTGTTTTATACCACGTACAATCACTCAGTGACTACTACCATGACTACAGGAACAAGATACCATCATCTAGATTCTCTAGTATTAAGTCGTGGACGGTAAGCCCAAGGTATTATATATATTTGTCCAGATGCGCGTCTGATCTAGTTTCACGTATCCTGAAAAACCAATCAAATGCATGAAGATACACCTGGAACAAAATTAAAGACCCATTCAGTGATCCCAGCGCAAGTGTAACAAAATTAAAATGGATAAGTCATTCAAATTGTCATTTGGTATTTTTGAAATGAAACTTTTGGCAAAAAACGAAAAAAAAATTAGCAGTATTGACGAAGTTTAAGCACCATTCGGATATAAGCTAATTTATGTACTGACAGTACATAAAAACATGTAAATGCTTAAATACACGGCTTTCGGCTGAACCACTAGCAGGCTATGTTAGCACACCTATAACAATGACAAAGGTACCAAAATCTGAATTTTGATGATTTTGACGATCGTCCGGATGAGCAAATCACTAAATGGGTCTTTAAGAGAGATAATGCAAATCCACAAGAGCCGACTCGTATCAGTTTTCTAATATAAAAACAAGAGAGGCAACGCGGGTTTAAAAGTCGTTGTGAAATTATTTTACTTCTACTTTGCTTTATTCTAATATTTTACTTGCAGATATTTGCCTCCGTTTTAGAATTTCAACAATTTGAAAATGTTGCTTTCTAATTTTATTTACTTGTAACGAATTTATGACCAAAGATCTCATTGTTGTTGCAGCATGCACTGGTAGAGGACACCTACAAGGCATTTAGGATTTTGATGATGGGGTGGCTGTTTTTCAGTGGTGAAGCTCACTAATATTTAGTACTTTCTCGTAGAATAATATGTGATATTAAGATCTTCATTGCTAGGATTTCCACATTTTGCTGGACCCATGGGTAGCGGAAGCTGTGGGACATGCCACTAAATTTTCCAGGGGGACGTTCACCGAAAAATCCTAATCAAAGAAACAATAAAGCAATAATTGCCCAATGGATATTCCTTTTAGCGCAAAAAACAACATGTTTTGGGCCAAAACCGGCACAAAATATGCTCATGCCGCCCCAAATTTTAATGCTTTCCCCGCGACTGGCGGAACCTCATTTATATTATGATGTTATACCCATATTACGCGGTGAATATTGATATCAACTGATCAATGAATCCATAGCAGTACATTGGTACCAAATAGAGCAACTCCCTAGTAAAGCGTTAAAAAAGTTAAAGGGTTAAGTTGCAAACCATTTTTATGTCGTCCCTTTTCTTATAATTAAATCAGGCCTGTCTTCAATCCAACCCAACCCTATTTCCTGCCTATTTCTCGTGGTCAAAGTATGCATAATTGAAACTTGCCTCAAATGACCATATGTTGCAACAAACAGCAATGTAATTTTTTCGTGCGTCATTCACTAGGATCCACAACATGCTCATCTATCAGGGGCACAGTTCTTAAACCCCAATACATTTGTACATTCATTGAATGACCTTTGAAGATTTGGGTACAAAAACTCATACTCTGCAACTTGAGGTCAAATTTTGCAGTTATGATTATGTAATTGAGGTTATTGGAGTATGCCATTGGGATGAGGCTATTGTGGTCCATAGTGATGCCCACAAAATGAGGCGCAAATGAGGTAGCTGTCGATTAAATGTGTTTAAAGGGTTTGAATTTACTTCCAACTTAACCAATTCCATCCTAATACCACTTCCGATATATTTAAATAAAAGTTCATTTTATGACGTGAAACTAGATATGTTTACAATCTCAGAACAAATGCTTACATGAGAATACTTTAGTAAAGTGATTCTTGATTACTAGGAATTTAGAATTGAACGAAACGAATGATATAAGCTGGAATATAGGGTATATACCTATATAAGACATCTTAAAGTTGATGCATCTATTCAGTAAACTGAAAGCTTCATGTGAAGCGTTTATGTAGCAATCTGTCGCCTCTATTTACGATGAAACACCGGCTTTAAACATTGTTGTAGTAATGTAATGTTAATAAGAGACTAGAATAGTCGTATTTGCGTCCATTGAGTTTGCAGGAGAGGACTGACCGTTTATTATGAGACCAGGTTTACTTCATGTCAACGTTCAAATCTTTTCAAATCTTTGCAAAGATGAAAGATAATAAATTATATAGGCTATCCATAAATCATATCGTTATGAATACGGCAGAGTGACGAATCCGCAAAATCGCTGTTCTGAGTAAACGGCGTTTAAAAATATTGGTACCATTCCATCGGCCCTTCTAAAATATGAGAACATTCGCGAGCACTCATTTGAAATGTATATTATAGAAGTGAAAGTACCCTAATTATTTGCAATATTCCCAAGTTCTGAAACAATCGATATATCCCTCAAAACAGGTATTTACAGATATTCGGCTTTATGCTAAATCCAAAAAGTGTCAACCGCTGCACAAAGAGTTGTATACGGGGACGAATCCGCATTCAAGTACGTGTAAACTATAGCACTCATCCTTGATTTGGGGATTTTATGCTAAAATTGCTGGTTGTCCTAAGGCTATAGCTCCTAAACTTGGTATATAAGTTATAATTAGTCATCCCCGTAGTATTTAGTGAAAACCCCGGTTGAAATCAAGAATTTTAGAGTAGATATAACAATATTGGCCTATATTTTGTGTATAATTTTCTATGATTTCCCAATTTTGCGACGGCGCTCTCACATAATTACGCCATAGCGATATCATGTGGGGAATGTTTGTACTTCTTTTGCTATCACTGGATAGAAGATACCTATAGCTACCCATTGGTATCAAAAATAACATGTAATATAAAAAATTCTGAGTTTCCAGCTATACTATACAATTTATCGGCCTGATTTGTACAGCTAAGTATACGATTCGTCTTTTGGTCAAATTCATTAATCGCACTTAGGCGCGATTCGTCCAAATCACAATTTCAATATCTACGTCGGGAAGTAAGATTTATCATTAATTTTTGGTGGAAATGAAAGATCGCCTAATACATAATCACAAGCATACAGTAACTCAATTTGCTCAAAATGCTCGATTCGTCACTCTGCCGAATTCATAACGAATATACCAGCGACCTTGCATTTTCACACTCAGCGGCATCATATTTTACACGGTTGTTTGATGGCATGTAAAACTGAGTCATTTCTTTTTTAAAATTGAACAATGATGGCGCTATTTATCTTAAATCCTGTTTGCATCTTTTACAACGGGTAGACACAAGTATAATAGTATTAGAACATCAGCAGAAAGACAAACAAATGAGAAGGGAATAACATTTTATCGTGAAATGTAAGGTAATTTGGCTAATTTAAATTTAAAATATATGTAAATAGCGCCCTCAATTTGCACACAAATGTACAGTTTATAGAATATATATTACAACAAAAAGCAGAAATAGATTAATAATTTGATATAAAAACGAAAATCTATGTTACAAAATTTGCTACAAAATATAAGTTTATATACAGCTTGTTAGTGTGATAGGTGTTGGTTTAGGTTTAGAATTGAAAATTATAATAATAATGTTTTGTTAGAAAAATTAATAAATGATCACATCAAACAACTGCGTTTAACTTTGATTCAAGGAGCGAAAAAAATCACGAATGAAGAAGTGTGCGCACGTTACTTTCGGAGGATAAAAATGTGAAATTTGTGTTTCCATTTTTTCTTCCCTTACCAACTGAAAAACTTTTTGCTATAATTGAATCGTTAGTATTTCGATAATTAGCCTTAGTACAAAGCAATACCCATGTATGTCAGTAACGGTGGTATTTTCAAACAAAAAGTCAAAGAAAAAGAGTGTTTAGTGCAATAGAACCCCATCTGCAATAGCTGCCAAGTGTGATATGTCTACAATATAGAATTCAGAAATTGTCCAATTTCTACAAGCCAGCTATTGCATATAGGGGTTTCTTGCACTTATAACCGAAATAGAAACAAAATGCTACAATGTCTCGAGTCACGATAGTTAGGGTTACTGTGTTAGATTGGATAACATTCAAAGTGGTTTACTTCTGGTCGAGAGATATATTGTTGAGAAGCAATAAAATAGTACAAAGGGTTGAACATTCTAGGTCCAAAGCAGGTGGTACAGAAACTACCCAAAAATGATCTTCACACATCAACTGTTAAGTTTGCCCCGTTTTAAAGGTACAATTGTTCTGTTTAAAAAAAGGGACTTTGTGATTTACCTAGATTGCGATATGTCACATGACAGAGCCTCCGCACATGCACTTTATAGATTGCAGCTGACCACCGTGGCCCCAATTTTTCCATAAACCATTTAACAACAACCCAGGGACTTGCGGCAAATAAGTGCACATCGTATACACAATAACCCTTATTGATCGATAACAGTTACCTGAGTTTTGTACGAGTAAAATGGGACAAATAGTAGCAAGTTCTTTGTCCAGCAGAATTTCAAGCTATAACTCTTTTTTTAAAAGAGAGAGAGAGAGAGAGAGAGAGAGAGAGAGAGATATAAACTATGAATTGAGCTATTTTGACTGCTATTTTTCAAATAAGTATATTAATTATAGTTTTTGAAAAACCTTATTGCTACTACTATAAGTTATCCAAAATAAAGAATGCATTCAATAAGATATAACATTTTAGACATTACTATATTATGATGATCTTGATTGTGTTCCATTCCTAAAACCTTAATATTCTCTTTCTCATTAAACAACCTGTCACATAGAAGTCATTTGTCAATAAATCGTGTCAAATATATTCGCTGCTGTATATTAAACGTATTAATGTTATACAGCAGCCAATCTCGTGTCTGTTATTAACCTTTATATATAGCAGTTGGTAAATAAATTGAGGATAATTCGTCTTGAGTGTTAAGAACCACCAAGAAGCTGATGTATTCCTGTTTTTAAGTGGTCACTTTAAGTGGTTATTACTGATTGAATGAGTGTTAATAAAGTAATAAAATCATATACTTGAAGTGAGAATTTCTGTGTAGGCAATAGAAACAAATAAGTTCGATCTTTCGATCGACCATCGATGCTTGGTCGGTCCTTATTAATTATTGGAATCAATTAATTGACCATTATTAATTGTGATAACATATCAATTTTTGCCTGTATTGATATTGAAAAGTATAAATTTAGCCTTAATTCTGATTAATTAGTTGTTAGTTCATTAATAACAAGCATCGAAGCAGCATCGAAAATAGATAGAGTGCGCAGGGTAAACAAGAATTGTATCAGTACTACCCCAGCAAACACAAAAACGTTTTAAAAACGTTTTAAATAAGTTATATTTTGGCTTTTGGTTTAGGTAAAAACGTTTTAATAACATTAAAATGTCGGGTTATATAAAGGTCATGATAACGTTTTAAAACGTTTTGTATGAAAAACACACTACAACAATATTTTTATATGTGTTCAAAAAATGTTATTGTAAACTATTTGTGCAAACATTTTTGCCAAATATTGTGTCAATACTTAAATAACATTATGTTAAAATATTTGAACCCAGCAAACACAGAAATGTTCTAAAAATGTTTTTTTCGAAACCTTCTAATAACATTTAAATGTCGGGTTATATAAAGGTCATGAAAACGTTTTTAAAACGTTATTGAAAATATTTTGGGCAAACATTTTTCGCAAAATATTTTTTCAACCCCAAAATAACATTCTGTTTAGAATGTTTTGCATCAAGTTTTCAAGAATGTTTTTGGAATGTTATTAAAACGTTTTTATACCCTTTATATAACCCGACATTTAAACGTTTTCTGTAAAACATTTTTGTTTGCTGAGCAGTAGATTATCAAAAATGTTTTTAAGGTTATGAAAACGTTTTATACTCTTAATATACCCTTTATATAACCCGACATTTAAACGTTTTCTGACAACCTTTTATAACCTTTTGCGAATGATGTCGAAAACGTTTTGTGTTTGCTGGGACGATGACTCCTTCCAGGTGCAAACTTTACATGAGCCTCATCACTGAATCAAAATTAGATTCTTCAGTTCCTAAAGATAGTCCTAACACATAACCCGACAGGCATTTGGCCTATAGGAAAGATCGATGTGACAACAACGGATGAGGCGGATGCCTGCATCACGCGAAAGGCTTGCCAAATTGTCCGCGTACACAGCCTGGAACCAACAAAGCTTGAGCTGATGATATTCCTATACTGTTATCGCTTGAAACTAACCAAGGTACTTGATTGGTAGGATAGATATCGAGACCATCTTTTCTCTAAGAATAAAGCTATCAGCATCCTGACCAGCTACTTCAGCTGCCATCGAGAGTGGTTGGCTAGCAAATCTCCAACAGGTGAAGGCAGGCCTGCTTTTGATTTCTGCTGACAACAAGTCATGAGCTCACCCAAATTGTACCAGGGACCACTTGGTAACTACCTGGACCTCAACTTCGCAACAAAGTTCAACGTGAAGTTGTTAAAGCTAAAATATAGTATCACGCTAACTCTGTCCGGAATTTACAACATAAGGACCTACGTAAATGGCACCAACAAATTATTTTATTTTCTATCAACAGCAGTTGCTGTATTTTTCCTTGTTAATATTGATACTGTATTTTTTAATGTTTAATTGTTTTTTAATATTGTATAAAATATACTATACTATACTATGCTATACTATACTATACTATACTATACTATACTATACTATACTATACTATACTATACTATACTATACTATACTACACTACACTATACTATACTGTACTATACTATACTATACTATACTATACTATACTATACTATACTATACTATACCTCATCGTCACTGTTGGTCCTGACCTTGTTACACCTGTTATAGTTGATCACTTTGATAGGTCACAGTCTAAAATTCGGAGTATCTTCACAAGAAAAAAACAGCTTGTTAAAAAATATCCCAAACATTTTTCTATTTTCTTGATAAGTGTAAAATTGTTGGTCTTTTGAAATTTCCTCATTACGACGGCGAAACTGGTGAAACCTTTTAACTTGATAAGATCTCGTGAATAAAACTATATTCTTTTATCACAAATGCAATCACTCGGACATTTTGCAAGCCGTCCGGTATACCTTGCTACGTCTGGTTGCTTATCTTTAATCTCTTGGGCAGTTGTTATTTTTTAGAAGGCTTATGCCTGATGGACGAAACGGCCTTTAAAAAAAATCCTCGTGTGTTTAGGCACAACGTCTAATTTGGTCATATGGTTTGACAGATTTTTTTATATATTTCAACGAAAAAGCGATAAAACCATGCAAATGTTAATTATTGATACAATTTATAACTTCACCAGGGTATGATAGAAAGAGCAATCGGTATCGAACCGGCAAAGAAAGTGCTATAGGAACGTAGTGCCTTATATTCACTCTATAGTACTATACATTATTATTCTCTACTTAGACATCCTTCGAGTTTCCACTCTAAACTTATGCCAATCCATCCATATAATGTATTTGACTAAATTGTGGACAGGTTCGCTTTCGGACCAACACGGATCTATTGAATGTCCAAAATTAAAGACTAAATACAGAACCAACTACATGAACACCCCTTGACCGTATTTGACATCATTCTGAGTGTATTGGGACGTTTTACCTCAAAGGAAAATAAAAATAATAGAGAATATTTCTTGATCCCATATCTAGGGCATACATATTGCCGCTTGAGACTTATATATTGAATATTACCTGTTCTTTCATTTCCCTAAAAGGTTGTTTGCTGTAAAAGCACAAGATATTGCTGCTGGTAAGTTGTGTAGGGTATTCCATTTAAATTCTATAACCCCCCGTAGAAGATTTTGGAAATATCTTCCACAGAGGGAGTATATTTTGCAGATGTAATTGGTTAATCATTTTGAAACCCATACGCCCCCTGTATTATGGCTTGATCTATATCTTCCACAACTGGAGTGAGTATTTCAAATTGAAGTTACCCAATTGTGTATTCTATTTAAAACCCATACTCCCTCTGTAAAAGACTTAAGCTAAATCTTCCACAGGGGTAGTGTGGATATTAAATGGAATAGCCCATAGTTAGACACTGACCACTCTTGTACTTATATAAATTGCAATCTTCGATATTATGAATAAATATCAGATGCACTTGCATTTTACAATCATGCCAATAGCGTGTGTATGTGTGTGTAACGAAGACCTCATTCCTTATTTAGCCTGAGGCGTTTTATTGTCTCCACAAAGAAATAAAATCTGTTTACTCGAAGTTACATAAGTCATAAGAAATATTTTACGGAATAAATCTACACGGTACAAAACCACCAAGAGGGAACCACAGAATGAAAGTAGTACTACCATAATTACCATTGCACCAATGTCATTTTATCAAACTGAGCTTTCTCCCGGAACTAATGGCAACTGCCAAATAACGAATTGTCTCTGTCTCTGCAATTAATAGATGGAGGAAGTAGTATGAAGGAATCACCCTTTAAACGTTAACCTATAAACGACATGTACAGGGGTGGGTTATCAGTATCGGTAAGGCAAGTGGGATGGCATGTGTTTCTATATAGTTTGAGCGATTTACCTATAAACGGAAGTGTGCTTCATAATATTAATACTATGATGTGCCCTGAGTAATTTAATTTGGCAATTTACTTTGTTTACAAGTTAAATCTATTTCATGAGAAAGGGGAAAGAGTTTGTGTGTTATGAAACGTTTCAAGGTGTATTGATAATCTGCGGGAAATCCCTACTATTCCAGAATGTTCAGAGTTGCCTAATGTTAACTGGGAATAACCCCATTTGCTAAAATAAGCTGAATGTGACAAAATGGTGAGTTTAAAAGGTCAAAGCAACTGAGTTTGCTCTTTACAGAATATGAAGAGAGTTTTTAAGCTCTCAATGTGTTGATCGTCGTTGTGCTTCAAAAAGAGGTAAATAAATTTGAACCAGTTTGCAGAGCCAGTAATGTGCTATTCTAACACAGCAACTCCTCCCCAAAAGATTGGAGATCATCTGTCGACTTGTTGGAGTCTGGTTCATAAAACAACACATCTGTCAATAAAGTGGATCAGTGGAGAAAGAGAGTGATTGGTGAAAGAGCATACATTTTGGAGATTGTCAAAGATTGAGTTGCAGGACAAGTTGCCAAGGATACCTACATCAGCCATCCAGAACATTGCAACAGAACTGTATAATCAATAAGAAGAAGACTGCCGGCTAAGTTTTTTTTAGTAATTAGTTAAAAGAGTGATTATATTGTATGTACATTTGTTGTCACGTATCAATCATATTTTACTTTCAATTAAAGACTTCGATTTTGTTAACTTAATCAAACAGTGTCTTCATCATCATCATCAGTCGGCTGCGGAGCAGGCGACTACAAGCTTTCTCCAACTAATGCGATCTTGGGCAAGCGAAACAATTTTGTTTGGCTGCAGCATCCCTTCAGTATCTCCCAGGAGGTGCTGGACATACTGTAAGTACAGTGTGCGCGGCCGTCCCGGTTTCCTCTTCCCATGTGGTGGAATATAAAGCGCATATTCTTTCACAGGCTCGCCATCTTCAAGACGCAGTATATGGCCGAGAAATTTGAGTTGATGAATCTTGACTCTGGCAACCAGTGGAGTGGTGTTGGTCAGGTTGTAGATGGTTTCGTTTGGAATCCGATCCACACGCTTGATGTTTAACATGACTCTGTAGCAAGATGTTGCAAATGCATTGATCTTGTTTTCCATGTCCTTGGTAATTACCCATGACTCGCACCCGTACAGAAAGACAGTAACACACGTTGTCTGAAACAGCTTGATTTTTGTTTCGATTGGCAGGGACGGGCTTCTCCAAAGGCGTTCCAGTTTCCAGAAATCTGCCCAGGCTAGTGCTTTTCTTCTGTTTAGGTCTCCAACACTAGAGCCCATCTTGGAACCCAAATACCTGAAGTCTGTGACATGGTTGATGGTACTACCATAGACTTCAAGTGCTGGTTGGGCGTTATAGTTTGCAGTCATATATTCTGTCTTAGGTGCGCTAATTACAAGGCCTAAATCTGCTGCTGCAGTTGCAGTCCTAGTAAGCTGTGACTGGGCCCGGTCTATGGAAGATTCCAGCAGGGCAATATCATCAGCAAAATCGAGGTCATTCAGCATCTTGGCAGGATACCTGCTTGACCAGCGTCAATTCCAGAAGTTGATTTCATCAGAAGGTAGTCTACCAGGATAATAAACAGGAATGGTGCCAACACATCACCCTGAAGCACTCCAGTTGTTACTTGGAAAGGCTCAGAGATACTGCCATCTACCATAACGGCACTATTGGAGTCTTTGTAGAGCACCTGGATGGCATTGACCACAACCTTTGGTATTCCATAATGCCGCAGTACTGAAAACATGATGGACCTGTTGATGGAGTCGAAGGCTTTTTTGAAGTCCACAAAAGTGACTGTTAAGGGAAGTTGGTACTCCTTGAAGCCTTCCATGATCCTCCTCAAAATTGTATTTGCTGAGCACAGCTGCGACCAGATCTAAAGCCAGCCTGGTTGCTTCTCAGTAAAGGATCAATGTGGGAAGGATCTTGTTGTACACTTTTGCGGCAATGGACATAAGCGAAATACCACGGTAGTTTGTCATGAGAGAGAGGTCACCTTTCTTTGGTAGAGGAATGATTACATTCGTAACCTATTGACGTGGTGGTGTCAGCGTTGAGAATACTTCCATACAGAATTCGAGAATCATATCAATCATGCTATCCCCTCCTCCCTGAAGTGCTTCTGCAGTTATAGCACAGTCCAATCCTGCTGCCTTGTTGGTCTTCATGGCTGCTATTGCTTTGACTACTTCTTCACGAGTTGGGGCTCAGTGATAATAGGAAGATCTTCAACAGCTGGTGCAGGAAGTTCTGAAGCTGCTGTGCCACTGTCGTTGTTAAGGAGTGAGCTAAAATATTCCTTCCATTCCTCAAGCAGTTCATGGTCACTGGTTGGAGCTGATCCATCTCTCTTTTGACTTTCACCCCTTTCCTTGAGTTCTTCCCAGAAAGCGAGTGTATAATTTTCCAGGTGGTGGTATAATTCCCCATCTCGTCGGCCAGCTTCAGGTCTTCCATCTGCTTATTGAGGGTAGCAAGCTCATCAGATTTATAGGAGTTGTTAAGGCTGGTGTTCAAGTTCCTCCATCTTTCTCTAGATTGACGAGACTTTGAAATGGAGTACCGCTTTTTGCCTCATCCCTTTCAAGTTTAAGTCTGATGGTTGCATCTGATACCCAACTTGGTAGTCCGCATGGCTCTTGCTTTCCAATAACTTTCTCGGCAACTTCACGGACCGCTGTTTCGAAGGTCTCATACCTGTCAGAGATGGGTGTGGTGTCATCCATGCTCAAGATCTGGAATCTGTTTGATAGCTCCAGCTGAAATTCCTCCTTTGTATCAGGATCCTGCAACTTCTTCCAGTTGAATTTTGGTCTCTTGCAAGGTTTTCCTTTGCTAGTTCGCAGACTGGCAGCTAGACGGATGCTCACAATACGATGATCGGAGTCCACTTCTACTGAGTTGTATGCTCGACAGTTGCGGAGAGAATTTACCCACTTGCTGTTTATTAGTATGTGATCTAGCTGTGCATGGGTTGATCCAGCTGGATGGGTCCAAGTCCAGAGACAGTGTCTTAGTGTTGTTCATTCGTGTGAATTTAGGTAAAATGTGATTTTGACATTGCGTCATTGCGGCTCGTAACAAAATATGAGCATTTATATTTCCATAGAAAATTCATTATTTCTTTGCTCCCCCAATATTTCAAGCCTCGGGATCTGCTTTATAGGACCCAACCCATTCATATTGTGTGTCAACTTTACTTGTCTCAATATTTGAATGCAAACACCGCCAGGCCCTGCTCTCCTCCGATCCACCTTAAATTTAAGCAGAGCAGCGATATAATTCCATAGATACTTTCATTAACAGCATACGTCAAGATTATAATATTGACGGTGATAATTCTTAAATGAAACCTGTTCAAATAAATCATGTACAATAATTTATTATTATGGACAAGCTACAGAAGTGTAAAAGTTGTAGCATAACGGTCCAGGGTCCTATTTACTGCTGCGATTATCTTTTAAAGCGCTTTTGCCGAGCTCCGTGCCGAGCTAGACAACAATTTATGTGCAATATTACTGTTTTGACTGTTTATGGGTTTTTTTTACAAATTTCACTCTTTTATAGTTATACATATATCAATGTTTCGATGTCAATGTAAATTATGAGATTGTAATATCTATATGTATAAATTGGGTCGATAAGTTTACAATTTAATAGAATATAATAAAAGAATAAACTTGTCTTGAATAACAAGTTTTGAATAACAAACGAGGAGCCAACAGTGATGCCTCACTAATAATTTGAGCCATGGGTTATGATAAAATCCGTTATTTCGTATTACAGTGATTTCACTACGTGCTTACTCCACCAAAGCGGGATTCTCTTTCTTTTTGACAAGATAAGCTTATAAAAATAAATTCATCTCCTAAAGCTGTATTCATACTCAATCGCTTTTGGAGAAAATGCAAATCGCGTATCGCACGCATGGTCAGTATGCAAAGCGATTGTCTGTGTGCAAATTGGGTATCGTTTTTAAATAGTGAGTGCGTGCGATTCGGTTTTATGCCAAAGCGAGTACAAATTCATCTTAATTAGGCTTAATTAAACGAAAGAACTTACATCACTCTGATTACGCTTAAAATAATAACGGATTTTGTGTGTTTGATAGGCTGCTTCTGCCTTATGCTTTAAAATTATGACAATCAATAACTTAAAGGTGAAGAATTTGAATTGACAGAAGAATATGTGACATTTACATTTTATGATTCTTTAGATACAGAGTAACATCTGGTATCTCTACTGTACAAAATGTTTTACACTACACTATTAGTATGCATGAATGTGTGGCATTTATTTTTCCCACTTTCATATTGACAATAAGAATGGATAATAATTTCATATAAAATGTTGTCTTTGTGTGTTTTTATTAATTTTATGTGTTTTTATTGAAATGTTTTGATATACTTAATTGTTCCTCACGTTCCTCTCTTTAACAGTGGAACCATTTCGTTATATTGTGTTGTCATATTGATTGTTTAAAAATTCCATTATAAGGTGCTCACTTACCAGTTGCCATGGTAGCAAGTACTCTGAACATCGTTATTTTCGCAGAAAACTTAGGAAATTTTTATGTTTGAGAAGGAAGTTGATCTTATGTTTTGATTGAATGCTACTAAAGCTGCCTGAACTATTTCTTAATTGAGCTAAACTCCACATTTTTGAGGCTCCGTTGTTAGGTTCCATAGATGTTAAACAGGGCTCATTGATTTTTGAGTGTGTGAAATATCGTAATTGTGATACAAGACATATATCACGAGGTTTTCCCTCCAAATTCGATTGTTGATTATAAGTTGGTTTTTACGGGAAAAGGAATTGCCGTGTTACATGTATTTTGCGGCAAATTACCAAACTCTTGAACCTAGCTATACAGAGGTTTTTAACAGTATTGAATCTACCCTTACATTAGAATAATAGCGTCAAAATTTTGAATCCACACTCTTGGATATCCTCCACTGTGTTTTTGGACAAACTTAGGAATTCCGGGGTAACTATCGAAACAATTGGTTGAATGAGCGATTAGCCTGGCAGATAATAGCACCAATGAAGAAGGCGCGACCCTATAAGCTTAACCGAAACTTGGCTTGCGTCAAGACCGTACGTCCTTAATGTTCGAACCACCCTCGAAATTCAATTGATTCGACCAACTAAAAAATTATTTCTCTGGGATACATGTACTCCTATACTCCTATAACTTTCTTCCATCTGTTTGACAGTGAAAAACTCTTTTTGTGAAAACCACCGGGAAAGTCTTATTTATAACTGGCAAAAGGTTTGACCTAAGAGACATGAGAGGAAATGTGACCTGCTTCCACGAAATCAGCATAAAGTCGCATGTTGGGAGTTGTGAGACATTCCAGCTGTTGAGTCCTGCGAGATATTGTTCTCTAAGTGTCTGACCGAACTAATTTTACTCGATAGCACGTCTACGTCTTATTATTCGAACTGCGCAATAATCCTAAGGACCAAGGGATCGAGGGAAGCACATTTGTGACCTGTTCCCAAGACATGAGCGTAAGGTCGCAAGTTGGTGGTTATTGGGACATATTGGGACATAATTGAATACAGAGTTTAGTGTATTATGTCCCCATTCACAAGGGCATACAACTGACTATACAGGTGTCGTCACAAAGAACAGCAACTCAACAATTGGAGGGTCTCGAAACAACCAACTTGTGACGTTACCATGTTTACGGTCATTTCTTGGGAATTGGTCTTTGGGAAATGTGCTTCCCTAGATCCCTTGATCCTTAGGATTTTTGCGCAGTTCGAATAATAAGACGTAGACGTGCTATCGAGTGATATTAGTTCGGTCAGACACTCTTGAGAACAATATCCCGCAGAATGTATACGCACACATGATTCAAAGCGTCTATACGATGAAATGTATATACCCGTGTTCTAATTAAAACATCTGTGTCCATTTCATTGAAGATTTGCAATTTACTCAAAGTACACTGACCATGTTGACAAGCAAGTCGTTACCAACCATATCACCTTGTCAATCTTCTAAAGCATACATTCTTTGGATTTAAAAATCAGGATAAGCAAATTTATTAGAGAATATATCTTAATCCCATATCTAGGGCATAATGCCGCTTTGGACCCACATAGTGAGTTTACTTGTTCTCACTCTAACTCATCAGTTTATTTCAATTTTTTAACAACCAATCGAAAGGCAGCCCTTTGTATTTTGTTGCTCCAAATATGGGCACAGGTCAAGAATGGATGGGTGAAAAATTCTCCCACTGTATATCTTCCAAAAATTAACCGTCTGCACCCTTTTGTACTTTTGGGCTTCTTTTGCAATTACCGGAATTGAGATTTTTCTACTTTTCTTTTTTGGGCTTTATTCTAATTTTACTTGCTGATATTTCTTGCTGACGTATTCCTCCTTTTTAAAAATTCAACAAATTTTGACCTGACCTATTTGACCTTATAACTGCTTAACTAAGCACCGTAGGAAAATGTGACAATTTGCATCACATTTCCATGTGATGAGAGGAACCATTTAAGATACATTATATGGCAGGACTAAGTTTTTCCCCCACTGTGACCTTCGACCCCTCGTGAGAACCACAGGGGGCATAGCAAAATGGAACCAATCAAACTTAAATTATTTCAGATTTAAGGATGCAAAAAGAAAAAAATTGATATAGCAAAACAAAATCCGAAACCCATACCGCCATATAATAAAATACTCTAGTATTAAAACGTGGACAGTATTTAGATATAATCCTGAAGTATTTATTTGTCCAGATACGCGTCTGATCTAGTTTCACGTAGGCTGAAAATCAATCGAATGCATGAAGACAAAAACTGAACAAAATTAAAATATATAATCATTACTGCTGATCGACAGTCAAGAGCCGACTCGTTTTCTAATATAAAAAACCAAGAGAGGCAACGCAGGCTTTATACTAATTTTTACTTGCTGATATTTCCTTAATTCTCATCACGTTTGTTTTAAAAATTCTACAAATTGAAAAAAAAAATGCTTTTTAAAAATAATATTTTTATTTGCAACGAATTTATGCTAAAAGCTCTCAACTCGTATTGTTGGTCCCATATAGATTGGAAGAGGACACGTACGCGACATTTGGGATACCTTTTTTTGGGAGGGGATGAAAGTGTCTCAACAATTTAACCATCGTCTCACTGTAGATTTTTTCTCCGGTAAACTCTCTAACAGAGCTTTTCCCTACATCTCGCCATGCACTATTCCAGTTTACATCGATAAATGGTTACTACTCAAGCATTGTGGCACTAAAACCCGCCATTATCTTCGAGATGACTTCAAAATAGCTGCAACTTTTAAATTCGGGTATTTTTCTTTTAAAACACTGCTGTGTTGTTTATATTGAATGAAATGCGACGAACGGGGTATCAAAATGCGCGTAATTAAATCATCCCGCTTTCTATGTTGAAATATTGTTAAAACAAATACAAGTTCTGAGGCTATAGGAGTATTTATAACAGATGCGTTACTTTTTGTGCAGTCTTTACATCATATCCACTGGAATAGTACGTGGTCATAAGAAAAAAAGACAGATGTCTATAAGCGACCAAATGACTCGAGATAATCTACCTTACTTTGGGTAGGGTGGCCAATCAAGCTTCTAAGGGTGGTGAATCCCTCTGGTATTGTGATATTGAGTTGCTCATATTTAGCTAAGAGTTCCCAGTTTTGTGGTACCTCACTTATATGACGTCATAGCCATATTTGATGGTGAATGTTGGTATCACTTAATCAATGGATTCATGGCTATGCATTGGAACAAAATCAATCCATCCTTGCACACCGTAATGGCCTGGTTAATAATTACTTGGTACAACAAAGACACTAAAATGAATACCCGGGATCGATACACGTGAATGTGCTATGCACGATTTGATATTCAGACGATAAATCTTTGGATACCGGGGTAGAAACTGATGAATATCTCCCGTATTTTTTTTATTCTAAAGAAGCACTTGAATATATGTGTTGAAAGGATATGATAGTCGTTAGCTTGCGTATTGCGAAAGAACCGTGCGTATTGAGCTCAAAAACTGACAAAAATTCTGATTTTATATGTGCCGATAGCGCAGCGTAGGCCACTCGTGGAGGCAGTCTAAAAGCAGATGACCAAATGGCGCATACCATGCTCACTCACACACACAGAGGTCAGTCACCGGGCTATTGTCAGTAGCCTTAGTCGGATGTTCCTCAGCCCATTATGCATCTCAAAACTATTAAAGGTAGGAACAAAATGACCATGCGTGGCTGTGGATTCAACCTAACATGGCGATTTCTGCCATGAAGATATCGGGGCGATGACACTGACACTGAAACCAAAACATACCTCAGTATTAGACAAGGTTTAAATTGCAGACCACGTTTATGTCGTTCTTTGTTTTAATTAAATCACAACTGTCGTCAATTCAGCCCTCGACATATTTCTTGAATATTTTACGTGGTCAGTGTATGCATTATTGACACTTGTTTCAAATGGCATTGGGTTGCACCAAATGTAATTTTTCGTGCGTCATGCTCACAATAATTCTACATGGTATATGCGGTGCAAAAATGAGGTACCTGCCGATTAAATGTGTTAAAGGGTTTGAATTTACTTCGATCTTAACCAATTCCATCCTAATACCACTGGTGATATGTTTAAATAAAGCGTTGCAATCAAAGTACGTTTTAATGATATAATTAGAGACATTGCGATTTTCTAAACGCATCACGTGGAACGTACGTTTTCGCGTACGTTTTAAATATTGCTAGTCTCAGTTCCAAACTGGATTTTGCTCATTCGTCACGAAGGAGAACAAATGAGCTGAAATAAAGACTATAATATTTTGATCAAATCTCAACAGCTTCTAACCTAGGTCGATAGAGGGCATAGCGATTGAAAAAATAACAGTCCCGATAACAGTAAGCTTAGTCTATGCCTGATTCAATCAGGCCGCTTTTGATTTTGACTAAAATTTTGACCTACATGCTGATTAAACTTAATTGTTTTTGTGCTCCCCAAATATTATAGTTGCCCAAAAACATATATTTTGGTAGATTAAAGATCACTACATCCATACATCATGATTTAAATTTCAAAATGAGACTTTTTCGTCCTGAAAATTGGGTGCGTTGCATGGACTTAGACATGGACTTAGTAAAATCAGCATATTCAACGTAGCATCTGCGTTTTATTCTACGTTGGGAATCCAAAATGGGAAATCGCAATGTCATTTTTTGTACGCAAAGTATCACACACATTTCAATGGGCAATCTCTGCGTATGAATATTGCGTTTAAATTTAGTCCATTTTTAACACATCGCTGTACCTTTATTATAATGATTTGTTACAAACAAAAAGATCATAATAATAATTAGACTTTCCTTCGTATGTTCATTATCTTTGACTGTCTTTAACATATTGTGAAATGGACAAATTGTGTACATTATCAACGATGTATCTACGTCGGGATCTACGTCGATTTCGCACGTGGAATATCTTCAAAAATAGCTAAATACGTGACCTCGCTTCGATACAGGAGAGTGGTTTTGAATAGATCAACCTACGTCCGATGTCTACGTTTGGAAATCGCAATGTCTCTATTATACATTCTCAGAGGTATCAAAATTATTGGTATCTATCAATTTTGATGTTTATTGAAAAGCCTGCCAGTCTTCAAATCTACAAATTATTTGGATCTTATACGAGTGGATATTCATACGTAGTGGTAGATAAAATGGTAGACAGCAGATGGTGATGCTGTGATGATATCTTGTCTACGTCATCAGTGAGAGATATTGTAGACAAGATATGGAATGGCCTGTTCCATTTGCGAACATAAAATGGGGTTACCTGAATAGGCGACTCCATGTCTTCCATAGGGGCTGTATGGATTTCAAATGGAATAACCCAATGTGCTATTCCAGTCGAAATTCATACACCACATATAGACGACATGAACTTAATCTCCCACAGAGGGAATGTAAATTTCAAATGGGACTACCTGAATGGGTAGCCCTACTATAGGGCCTTTTAAACACACTATATCCGAGAACCGCTAAAACCCACTAATCACTCCACCTTTTTTTCCGGGGAATTAGCAGTGACTGGGTTTAGCAGTTCTCTGGATATGCAGGTTTTATGATATAGAATGGTTTTGGATCACCACAGTCAAAAGGCCCTATACTAGTAGGGCTATGAATAGGTGGCTTCATTTGAACTTCACACTCCTTGTGTGGGAGATTAAGGTCATGCCTTCAATCTTCCATAGGTCGTGCGTTGGAAGTGGTTTTTTAGTTCCTGTAGTGAACTTGGTTTCATAGAGTAAAGACACAGTTAAGTAGTGGAATTGCTTTCATAGAGTTATAAATTATTTGAACTTGCCCTTTTTTACTTGAATTGTTTGGAAACGACAGCATGTAGTTTTCGCTGTTTGATTTAATGTTTTGTTGTCTGTCCCTGAAGAAGAGCAGTATATCTGCTCTAAACGGCGGTTGCTTTTTTGTCTGTTTGGTTTTGTTTGTCTGCTATGTGCACAGTGATTGTCATTCGTTTTCCTGACACTTCTGTGGGCTCTAGAGCTTTGGCCATCGAACTTTGCCTGTTTTGTGCCTACATTGGTTGTTTAGTTTATCGTGTTGTTTTGAGTTTTTCATATTCTTAGTGCCGATGTTTTGGTTCAATTGGTCATAAGCTGGGGGTACACCTTGGTTGGAAATCTTTTCGTTTTCGGCATCTTACTTCTTATGATGTCGTTGAGCTTACCAAATGCGTATCAACCAGGGTTAGATATCCTTTATACGTCATCCATGTGATTTTGGTTCATGTCGCTTAATTTTCGTAAGTATACATATTGGTCATTCTGTTCTAATTTCTATATATGTTTCCTGCAATAATCGGACCAGGACCAGCCGATCAGAAAACACATAAATGTATGAATTATTTTGAGCCTAACCTTGCAATCTTGAACGTCCAAAACACGTAGTTCACAATGTCTGCGGATTAAAGCAAAAGCGTTCCTAAAGTATATTTTTCCAATAACCATAGCAAGATTTACTTTAACTTTCCTGGGTTACTGTATGAGCCACTTCTTGAAATAATAACCGCTATTCATATTTTATGGAGTCTATGAATCATAATATATTGTCAGTGCCTGTCTAGAGGTAAGATCATCACTTGTCATACTAACTCCAATTTATGTTTATGTTGGAATGGAGATGACATACTTTACTTCTTTTTGTTTATATTATGTGGATAATTAGCATAATATTTTGTTTCATAAAAGGTATGTTTTTGTTCTGTATTATTTGGGTATATGGCACTATTAAGAGACATCGCTAGTCCGACAACACAGATATCTGTATACTAGTGTCTGTCATTGAGTAAGGTAAGTTTACCTTTAACCCTACATTGTCATAAAATGTCTTTATGGATGTGGGAAATGTTGTTGTAATATTTTCTCAGTAATTGAATTATTTTGAACAGAAAAATGACATGAGTGAATAGTGAAGAAGTCGGTCATCATTAAAGAATGACGAAGTTGATAACTTTTGGTCGTATAATTTGTTCAAACTCACTCACTACCACTCACTCGCTCCTACCATTTTGAAAAGGTGGCCCATTTTCTTAAAACCTTTTTGACCAATAGAGCCTAAAGAACCTACATTTTTCGTTCGTTACGCTCGCAAATAGGCAAATTTTGACCTTTTATACCGGCAACGTTCACAAAGTAGACCTGGGGCGCCCATCCCCTGGCTACACCCCTGTGTATATTGTGCACAAAGTATATTTGTCAAATAATCGTAGCAAGATTTAAATTTCCTAGTATACTGTATGAGCTACTTACTTCTTGAAATGATAACCGCTATCCATATCTATGGAGTCTATCAATCATGATATATTGTCACTGCTTGTCTGGCATTAAAAATATCACTTGACATACTAACTAATGTTTACGTATAGGAAAGGAGAGAGCATACTTTACTTCTCTTTGTATATATTATGTGTATAATTAGTAGACATGTTTCAGTAATGTACATTTTCTGACTACTGTAAAAATATGTTTGCCACAAGTAAGATACACGGCTAGTCCAACAACACACCATTCCCAATACCCCGGACAGGTGGTTCTTCCTAGTTGAAGATGTGCCACAGTTTTGGGTGCCTTTTTAGCAATATTGGTGAAATCGATAGGTGGGTTTTCAGTCGAGAACAAGACGCCCAATTGGACACATTTGGGCATAAGTGCCCTTACAAATCAACCGATTAGGGCAAATTTGGGTGCTTTTTGCGAAAAATGTGTACTAATGTGTTACAAAAACAGTAAAAAGTAGGTATGGAGAAAGTCAGAATCAAAAAGTGGCACATCCCCGTACAAATTTTTTGAGGAACCCCCGGGCGCTAGTTGGGGTGTGTCAGTCCGGAAAAGAATTTATGTGCGCTAGTCATCCAAAATGGAAAACAATACGGCGTGTCGAACGGCGTATATTCCGAACTCAATTCACCATCGAAGTGATGATGTAACAGAATTATTTACCATAGCAATAGATGAATACAATTTGGGAAAAGATCACCCTGTACTACACCTACAACTACAATGATCACTCGCACATGTAAGATTAGTATCTTTGAAAAGAGCTGTATTGTATTCAATATAATGATTACAGACGTACACAGGTGATGACTGTAACTTCTAGTGCAGGGCGATATATTTAAAAATTGTATTCATCTATTGCTATGATGGTAGTTAATCCGATTATTACATAACTTCGACGGCGAATAGCGGCATGTTGGATTGACAGGTGCTCACTATTTTGTGGTATATTTGAGGATTTCATTAATTACGTTTACGGGGCATGCACAATCGACTCAACTCGTCATCTACGAGTATACAGATACATTCAAATATAAAGTCAACAAATTACAGACAATTTTGAATTAGCTGTATTAAACAGCTTCATAATGTCATAGCGAATCAAAATCCGACGTGTGCCCCTAAGAATTCCAAAACAAAAGACAACAGACACACAAATTCTCTATACTTTTCACTGTGATATTTACCTATGGACCGGGCTATAGAGGTTATCCACGTTACTCATGTGTGACTTCTAACAAAAGGCGCTGGTTCCCGTCGTATTCCTCATTCCAACCAATTCAATGCACGCCCTCGGAGTTACTTGGATGACTTTGGCGGGCTATTTTGAAACAGTCATGGTTTCACATGCATGTACTTCTTTTAAAAATCCTAAACAAGGTTTAGCAGTCGCTGATAGGATATGCAGCTTATATAACACGGATAACCTCTATTCCATTTAAAAATCCCTGTGGAAGATTTTGGAAATATCTTCTACAGGAGAACTATCTGTGGACGATTCAGGTTAAATCTTTTTCAGAAGGTGCATGAAATTCAAATGGCGCTTTTCCTAATGTGTTCATTCTTTTGAAATTCATACTCCCCCGTGGAAGATAATTCCAAAATCTTCCCCAGGCGTAGTGTAGATTTCAAGTTGAACAGCCTACGGTATGGAATGGTGAATGAATTTTTACGTCGGTCATTAATGTCTATCCATACAAAAGTATTATGGTTATAATGTCAAATTTAAGATGATATACTTTTTTTTTTTTTATTGCGAAATAAAATGTTAATTGACAGTCTGGAGACTTAAAAACTAAGCTTATAATTTATCACTTATGTGTTTATAGCATTACTGCAATTTGCAATTATCACAAATGGATATAAATAATATATTTTACTACCACGTTCGAACCAAAAGGGAAAAACCAGACTCCAGACTATGAATTCTAAAAAGCAGATAGTCAGAAGACTTTATTCACATTTATAATTACCGTTTTATATTGCCTTTTCCATTCCTTTCTTGACAACAATCTATTTTATTCTGCAGAGGTGTTTTGTTAATAGGGCTGAATAGTTTCTCACGTTATCTCATGAATACCGGTATCTGAAATATACTCATTTTAATGCATATTTCATGTTCATTTCAAATATGGTAATACGTTTTATTGTTTTTTAATTTTTAAAATATTGTAATATGTTCAAAGTTCTCGACTCCACTCAATATTCGCGCGCAAAGGTTTAAGAACTGTCAACAATTACACGCCTCAGAAATGATCGTGTAATTCGCTCGACAAAGTAATTCCAATTATCAATCATGAAACGACGGGAAAGAGGAACTAAAAAAATGAAGTACCAGAATGCATCGCGCTCTCTCATTTCCGAATATAAGTTTTACAAATGTCAATCCGGTGTATCCGGGATAAGGACGCATTATATGTTCATGTTTGGAGCTATTCATGACTATTATTAATTAGCATAATATATCAATTTATCCCTTGTACATGCCAGTTAGGATAATGCTAACCTGGGGGGGGGGGGTCTTCCTGGTTGAAGGTTTACGATGATGTGCCACGGTTTTGGTGTACCTTTTCAGCAATTTCGGTATATAGATGAGTGGGTGTTCAGTGGAAAAGTGCTACTAAAAGCGCCCAATTTTGGGTGCTTTGGAGTGTTTTTTGTGAAAAATTGGTATACTGATGGGTGGCAAAAACAGCAAAAAATAGGTAGGTGGGAAGAATTCCTTTGGGAACTAAAGCTGTCAAGGAGAATTGGTAAAAAATTAAAGGGAAATGTAGCGTAATGCCAAAATAGCAACCACCTCATCTTCGGACCACTTTTGCTTACTGGAAAGCACTTTTGCTTCACTTCACCCAGGTGTAAATGGGTATCAGCTTATGCTCTGAAGGTATCCTCGTTGTGCGGGAGGAGTGGTGACCCTCTCCCTCACACACATCAGCATAATAATTATACGCATGAGTTTGGCCCAAAGTAGCTTCGAAAGAGAGATACATTCATACATACATATATCGTCATAGCACCAAGGCGCTACAAGAACAAAAAACATGATAAATCAAAAAAAAAAAAAAAAAAAAAAAAATAGGTAGTATGATCAAAAAAGTCTTCAGCATATTAGTCAGTTAGAAACAGATGCTTCAGATATTCAGAGATGCGCACTCAATGGCTGTAAACACAGGCATAAAGCTTTACCTTTTACCATATGTATTGGCAAATATATAACGGAATTACGGCTTAGCAGATGCACATTACTGTACAATGCATGCTAGGAACGTATTCAAGGAACTACTACCTGTAGACAGCACATAAAGGTAAAGAACTATTTTGCTGTCAAATCGTTTATTCGTGCACAGCAGCGTCATCCATTATATTGCGGTGGCAGAGCAAGATAGGTCACTTCTGTTAGAAGACAATAGGGCTATTTAATAAAAACCTTTGATCTTTTCACCCGGGTTTTGGCGTAAACTATGCCATGGACGGTAACCTAGGGTAACGAGTCGTTACAGGTAGTTACAACTATTCTCTATTGAAAATTGAAATAACAATTCCAACAAATTGAGAACATTTTCATCGCAATTGGAGGATTTTATATGTTTTAGTTCCTGTGTTTATCTTCAAATTTAACCTTTGAACTTTTGGCTTATAACGATATAGAACGATAAGTCGGAGGTAGGTCAAACTATAGGCCTACTTTTTCTGAATCCTAATAATCAGAGGAACATTTCAGTATGGTTGTAAAACAAATTGAGCAGTTTTGAATTTTGCATCTCCCTAATCTCATTTTGTACCTCCTTATAGAATAATAATCAGCAAAGAAAAAAACTTCAACTGACAAATCCATTTAATTTGATAAAACGATAGTTTGTAACCGGACTATTATAGCAACTGCGAGACAATTGTGTTAACACGTAAAAGGATAGCTCAAAGAACAAAACACAAGATATAGGAATGTTTATCATGTTTATATTTCTTGCAATACGATCGTAAATATAAATTTTCAAATGTGGCTTAAAATGTATAACATTGAGCCATTTCGTGTACTCGACATAAAGAACTATATTAATAGGAAATGGGTTCAAAACTCCACACTCTTATCCATTAACGTGCGTAGCAACGTCCACTCTACATTACTAGGTTACGTATCAGTGTAACTAAGTATTGTTTGGGTTATATCTATATATATGTCTATATATATATACATACACCATAAGACGTCAAACGTCAATGCCACATGGCTCTGACCTTCGCAGACAAAAACTAGTGGATTAGTATTTTTCATCATGTTAAATTGACTGTATAAAAGGACATATCGTGAATACAAATCCCGAAACAATAAACAAAATAATTTCAAATAATATATATCTGCAGAACTGTATAAAGATAATTACGGTATGTATCACTAGGATCCACTATATGCTCATCTATCAGGCCACAGTTCTTTAACCCTAATACATTTGTACATTTTTCTACAAATTTGGGTACAAAAACTCATACTCTGCAACATGAGGTCAAATTTTTCCCTATGATTGTTTCAATGAGGTTATTGTACTATGCCATTGGGATGAGGTCATTGTGGTCCATAGTGTATATACTGGTCAATGATATATTATAGTAAGAACGGGAGTGTATATTTATCATACTCAGTGTAATTGCGCACTCGTGAATAAAGCCATCTGTTAATAACTCTCTTCACGCGGGTGTCGACTGCAGACGACAAGTTTAAAAAAAATTTAAAAATTCAAAAATTTCAGACATGTAAATTTTCATGACCATATTTGGAATCAGCATGAAAAATGCAATAAAATGAGTACAAACAAGCCTAGTATTGATTCATTAGTTCTTAAGATAGCTCTTGATATTTTGAGAAAATATTTCAAAACTTGAACTTTTTCCATTGAAGCGCATGGCTAGCACGCAGAGCATTAACATTTGTCCATCAATCTTGGGTTAATGGGTGCCAGTCCAAGACTATACGTACAATAACGCCAATGATGGTCAAAGATCAGATGCGAGACACAAAAACGCATCAATGATGCCATCAAGTTTATAATAAGCCCGTTTCAAGTTATTATTTTAAAAGCGAATAGTAATTATACCTACATTTACCATCTTTTATATATTAGTTATCCCCAAAGTCAATCATAGTTGCAAGAAATAGTTAACTTCTTTTAGTTGTCAGTTAGCATTCCTATTTGAGTTAATAAGGATAATTTATGCAGTTTATGCCCTCCTTTATAGCTGAATACTTTATGCCCGCCTTTATATAAATTTTAAGTATTACTTTTTGCACAATATTCCCGTTCATGGCCTTCAACACTCTAGCTAATAACATAACATTTCCCTTGATTTACTTATGTGTTATTTGATTCCTCACGCGGCTTAACATAATCATACAGATCAAAACGCTATTATTGCAGCTCTTTGCCAATCACAATTGATGGAAGCAAATGATAACATGAATAGAAGCAGAATTATTGGGTAATCACGCAACTGTTGGTGCAGATAATCCCACAGATTCGAGTCAAGGGTGTTCTACTAGAAGCAATGCACTCTTTTACCTGACGATTTGGAATTGGCTGTGAAATTTAAATCTCTAGCGGTTCAGTTTGTTTAAATTTGATATTAGTGGAAATCTTAGGAGGAGAAATTTGTCTTATCCTTTGAGGATGATAACAGCCATTTGCAAATTAAAGCAAACTCGAAACTGTCTGGGAATTACGGAATTATAATATATGTAACATTCAGAAAGGACAGGAAGGAAAGCGTAATTCCCGTAAAAGTCAAATTCAACGTCATTAATCAATATTCCATTGCTCGAAATCCCACACGAGACTCTGTGCCTTATTTCATGTTTTTGTTCCTCAACAAATGCTGTGTTCGTCTCTGATTGCTAAAGATGTATAGTCTTCTGTCCCAGAAGTTTTCAGCTAGATACATCAATAAAACAACAGTTACATCACCGCACTTTCTGAATATTTTGTTTTCCATGTTCTCCCGTTACTCCAAAAACTTTCGACGTTATTTTAAAACAAGAATACAATAAAAATTCTAGTTCTGTTTTTCCAATACAATTACCGAAGTTCTAAGTTAGTGTCATTGAATACATTTTGTCATTTCATGATTGGAATATATTTGTTTAATCTGGGCACCAAAGTCACCCAAAATATTTGTAATGGCATCTGTTCAAACATTTCCACTTCGTGTATTGTGGCTCTGATCTTGCCATATTGATTATTGTACACATTATAATCATTTTGTGTGTGATAAATTCAAGTTTGCAACCTTTCGAGAGGTAACGGTAAATTTTTATATACTAACGCATCTCAGGATTACTTAATCTTAATGTTCACGTGTAGGTCATAATATTTCTGTAAGAATGGGGCAGGGTGAAGACAACGAACAAGTCAGATTCGTACGTATTCAATGAGCGAACTTCATTTCATTTAACATTGTATGTAGCTCATCAAAAACTGTGTAGTATTCAGGCTTTGGGAGGGACAAATTATGTGGTTGGTGGGTGGTCCCTTGTCCTTAACTTGGTCAATCTTTGTTCTTTGTTCGTTTTAAATGATCCTTCAGATGGAACTTGGCAACAACATGGTGTGGTTTATATCCGGCTCGGGTCTGTGCCAACCTTGAAAGCTTGAAAGACCCTGTGGTATTTTACCCGTTTTAATCAACATATTTAAGACAGGAAACTGGCCCTCGATTGCTTGGTGTGATCTTGCGTTAGGACTCGGTGTACAAAGGCACTTTGCGCGTCTCTAACCTCTGGCGCTCAGTGTCCACATGGTGTCTTTGAATTGAATGAGGTATGCAAGCAAATCTGAAATCAAATTCGGGGCAAAGACGAAAAAAAACAGATTCCGGTTGAATCATTTTGACCCGGTTATATCGGTGGGATTTATTCTTACAGCGGGTGTGTCAGAGAGACAGTACATGTAAAAGGTTTCGAGCTTCCAAAAAAAGGACTTTATTGGGACAAAGTGCGCAAAAATTTACACTATTTTGGCCCATGATCGGGGCGAACTTTCAGGGAAAACGGACTCCTTCCCCCTTTTCATTTCCATTGTCTTCCCGATTTTCTCTTTCATTTTTTGTCAGAGGGGCACCTTTCTCTTTCATTTTTTTTTTGTGAAAAAAAAACTTGCCCCAACGCCAACGCTGGCTACACTACTGTTCTTATCACGTCCACACGACTTCCAATATGATCCTGATGGTATAATACTTACGCTATCGATAATAAGCTTTTAATATTCTCTCACCCTCACCTGTCCCCATCTAAAGTGTTTACACTAGTATATCTCCAATATTTTGTCAGTTGTATAGCAATGATCCCAGGGCTCATAGTGACAGCGTTAAGTTCTATCTCATGGGGGCAGATTCGCTGTTATTCGTAACCCAATTGCGCCATGGCTTTTGAAGGTAAATGGTAATATGACTTTGAACCACTATAAAGTTTCTCTATTTAAATCGCGGAATACCTTGGGAAACATGTCTGGTAGAAAACAAAGATAAACTAGTTTCGTCTTTCGTTCCCAATATGCCAAACACAAGCACAATATGATAGCTTAAATACAAATTGTTGTACACGAACTTTTATGCATTGCTTCCAAGCGGTTTGCTCAGCTACAGTACCGTTGTTTACGTAAATAATAACACTTAAATGTATATTTAAAGGAAGTCTCAGGCAATCATTATGAATCATAACATTGTGCCTTATACGTTAGAAAAATAATTATTAAGCATTAATCATGTGTTTTTTTTTTTTTAAAACAAACGCACGTTGACCTTAAAAGAAATAAAATCAGCCGTCTATCACCACGCGATATTCAAATTTCCTGGGCTCCGTCCCAGTAACTCAATAAAGGCTGACGACAATTGAGCACAAATAACCATGACGTCATTTCCACAGAGCCGACTGTTTTTATTAGCTTTATGGTAAATATGAGTTTGTTTTAAATCAAACCATGTGATTCATGTTTGATAATTGTTTTTCTAACATAAAGGGCATAATGATGTGATTGCCGGAGTGTTCCTTTTAACAACAATTGTGCACCTTCCGTGAAATATATTACCATATTTTACATCATATGATCTTTATTTTTGCCATCGCATTTATCAATGTATCAGCCGTAATCTTTGCTGCTGATAATTTGTTCAAAATATTAGTTAAATCAATTATTAAAATTCAACATAAATTTTACTTTTACTTACATAATATTTATGTTCAAAACTGTTGAAGTGATCTTGTCATTGTTTGTTATTTGAGATAATATTGTAATGAAAAGGTAGACAGTTAGTAATCTCATTTCTCCTTGACCGATGCAGAATCTTTTTTTCCAGGATTAATTATAATTAACTTCTTGTAATTAGCCGACATTTATCAATTATTCTTTGTAATGTTACGATTTATCATGCTTCTTGTCATCATGACAATGGTTTTTTAAAGTATGTAATTTATCTTAAAAGTCGACAGTATTTTAGCAGATGTCCAATCTTTGTTAACAGCTAAAGCAAATGGTCATTATGTTTGCATTCATATCATTGTTTTTATCCGCGTAAATCAAAAGCCGATGCTCAAATTATGTTATTATATTGACTTTTTCTTTAATCTGGGCACCCAATTCATCCGAAATATTTAGAGTGACATCTGTTCAAATATTTCTTTTCGTTTATATAGTAGGTTTTGCTCTGTATCTGGCAATATTTAGTGTATTACGAGGGGCAGTCAGTATGTAATAAGAGTTGACTTGTAACGTCATATGTGGATAATTCTTTGAGCAATATATTCAATATTGCAACCTTTTTGGTGGTTTTGTAATATATTTATTTTATTTACATAAGCATCTCAGGATTATTTTATACATAAAATCCAGATTCACGCCCTTTTTGAAATTTGTGGGCATCAATGAGTGGAATGTACTCCATCGATCATTGAATCTTTATAAAATCATCATAATATACTGTGAAATACTCAAAAAGCGTTTTTTAGGGAAAGATGTATGTGGTTGGTGGTTGGTCTTTAGACAATCTTGTTGAGTTCTTTGTTTGTTTTTAATGATCCTTTGGAAAGAACATGGTAACAACACCTCGGGTCTATTTCAAGCTTAGCCTTTTTCGAAAAACCCGATGGTGTTTTTCTATGAACAATATAATTCCATACACCACTCAGAATTTGAAGAGCGCCGCTGCCACAGGAAACTGGACCTCGCTCGGACTTTCGAAAGGACTCGATTTCGCACAGACGCACTTCATGTGTCTCGGGCCTCCGGTACTCAGTGTCCACGTGGCGTCTTTGGCAGAGACTACGCCAAGCATGCTTCTTTAACTAAATGAAGTCTGCAAGCAAATCTGAAATAAATGGCCTGTTTTCAGCACAATTTTCAGACTCTGGCAAAACACTTTTGGACGGCAAAGTATTTTCTCTATCCTTTTGGGTAAGAGGAGAGAATAAACCGAATCCCATTCTCAAACACCACGAAGTATTTTAGATTGCCAAATTCATGCACTTTCGGTATTTTGAAGGATGTATAATGTTAAACATTAATGCACTGCAGGTGCATCCAAAGTATTTAGCATATTAAATTCGTACTCCCAATGAATAAATAAATCAAGCCGATTTACCTTTCCTATCACGTCCACACGAGTTCCAATTACGATGATGTTGATATAATACCTAAGCTAACGATAATAAGGTTTTAATATTCTCTCACCCTCACCTGTCCCATCTCCAAAATTGTGGTAGTTGTATAGCTTGGCTTCTGAATGGTTATACAACTTTGAGCCACTATAAAGTGTCACTGTTTAAATCGCAGATTACCTTGCGAAACATGTGTTGTAGAAACCAAAGATAAGAAAGTTTCGTCTTTCGTTCCCAATCTGTCAAACACATGCACAAGATGATATCTTACGCTCGTAACTACAAATTATTGTACTCGGACTTCTATGCATTACTTCCATTCCAAGCATGTTGATCAGTTACCGCTTTGAACGTACATTCAAATATATTTCCTCAACCACCGTCTTGTTTGCGTATTACCTCCTGAGCTAAGGTATCGATAACAAGGTTTTAATATTCTCTCACCCTCACCTGTCCCCATCTAATGTGTTTACATTAGAATATCTCCAATATTGTGGCAGTTGTATAGCTTGGCTTTTGAAGATAAATAAGGTAATATTTGAACCAATATAACATTTCTACTACTGCAGATTACCTTGTGGAACATGTGTTGTAGAAACCAAAGATAAGAAAGTTTTGTCTTTCGTTCCCAATCTGCCAAACACATGCACAAGATGATATCTTAACTACAAATTGTTGTATATGGGCTTCTATGCATTGCTTCCAAGTATTTGGATCATATACCGTTCCCCGGGCTACCGTTTTGTACGTAAATAATAACACTCAAATATATTTCCTCAACCACCGTCTTGTTTGCGTAATACCTTCAAAATAATTTGGAAAAATTAACTTTTTTTGTGGTTGACAATTGTGCACCTTTCGTCAAAATAAATAAAATAATTGTAGATATTTATATAACGCTTTATGCCGTAAACAGCCTCAAAGCGCTTTACATTTATTCCGCCATCATTAGAATATGTCGAAACCACGTTTGCAGCCTACATTTGGCGTAGGGTTCATCAGTACATAACACATTTGTGCAAAACCAACTATTACATGATATATATAGATCCATCTCCATACGTTATGAAAAAAGTTTAAAATGTTATGGAAAACTTGCAGTGTTGCCAGTTCCAAAAAAAAGACATAAAAATGTTTTTTCCAAAACATTTGAAACTTTTTTCGTAACATATGGAGATGGATCTATATCATGTAACAGTTGGTTTTGCACAAATATGTTATGCATTGCTGCAATTACGCTCGTAGAACGCCAAAACAGCGTAAATTTCACCTTCTTTACCGTGACATTGACTGAAACTGCTTAAAACTAAGAATTGCCTGTTACCATGGCAACAAGCAAAAAATGGACGAACAATGCCCGTCACTGTAACACACTACCAAAGTACTTCAACCCCCAAGGTATAAGCGAAATCTATTTTTTGACCTTTGCCAACACTACTGAAAAAATTACCTGATACGTTTAATCAAAATATTAATTGTGAATAAATTATTTAAATTCAACATAAATTAGTCCGTATCGGTTACGTAATACCTTTTTTTATCGAGGTCATAATCCATGATAACGCCAAATTTATTACAATAAATGATTTTAAAACTTGTCTAACCATTTGACTATAATTGTGTAATATTGTGTGGCCAAGAATCTAGCCTTTACTCTGCTGTTCTTGTTGGTACCAATGTATACAACTAAGCGTTTCTTGTCTCACTTGATATCAAACGTAATTACCCAGCATGGTATTAAGGAGGTCTCTAAGTACATACAATCTAAGCTATACATAATTGTTCCAGCCATTCTACCGTATCTACATCTATCTACATAAATACTCAACAAAGTTGCATGAAAGCAATATCTAGCTGAGGTGATTAAGGGCTGGGGTATGAGCGACCTTGAAGTTCCGGTATCTGGAGAGGGGAAGCAATGAGTTACCCCAAATCACAGCGGCAGGTAGTGACTGGGCCGCCGAGTGCTAATATATATTTATTTTGGAAGGTTCGTGATTGTTTTAAATTTTGGGGCGTTTTTCCAAAATTTGATATTTTTGGTCATATTTCAAAAAAGCGACATGCCAAAGACAACTCTTTGGGCACATAGTTTGTTATTGTTATTGCAGTTCTTTTCCACATACCTACGTTAACATTCGATTGGGTGATTTACTAATATTATATATTTTATGACTGCAATTTGGCGTTTTCAATGCGTTTTACACGTATCATGAAATTAACGCAAATATCTAGTCACGCTGCTTTTAGAATTTTTACCTGATCGTCGGCTTTTGCAGGCAACAGAATGCAGATTGGCTCACGATAGATGTCGTATTCCTCTATGTGGTTCACTCATTGATAAAATGAGTTTGCATTCCTTGTAACAACACACACATTGCCGTCTGGAAACCGGGTCTGGTACTGATTTTGGGACAGCCAATAGACTTCAGCGCCGTATCAAATCTCATAAAAACCACACGACTGACGACTATGTGTTTATGTTTCCCGCACGAAAGCTTGTGTCTACATCTATTACTATACTTCTTTGGAAACGTTGACCTTTGACCATTCTTTGTATAACGCCCTGATATGACCTTGATATGTTCGCTTGATTGGGTACGTTATAGCATCCATTTCATTGAGGTGTTAGGACTTGGTCAGTAGATAATACTTGCAGGGATACAATAGTTTAACATGGTGTGTGAGCATGGTGAAAGACTCATTATTGATTAGGCGCGGACATATTAAAGGCACAGGTCCTTTGCGTGTATAGCAGAAAATTATAATAGAATGTGTGAATAGAATGTTTGAATGTTGCAACTAAAATACTAACTGCATTCTGCATTATGTATTTATTTATTTATTTATTTAGGCCTATGCCTATTTATTTATTTACTGACTTATTTATTTATTTTATTTATTTGGTATATTAGTTAGTAGGCCTAGTTAGTAATATTCCATGATAGGCCTACGTCGGTTTATTATTGATTGTTGATAACTTGACAACTTGCTTGATTGATCGATTGATAGTCATTTCACATTATATTCCTAGTTTAGAGGCCAATTTGAATAACATCGTACATTAGATAAATAGACCTATCAGTATTGATTTATTCTATTCAGCAATATCAAGGATTACTATCAAACTTCTCATAGCTGATTGTCAGTTGGCTCAGTGGTAACGCAGTAGGTTTTACAACACCGAGGTCCCGGGTTCGATTCCCACCTCTGCCTATTTTTTGCAAGGCTGAGAAAAAAATGAAATTTCTGGACTGCAAACTTATTTGGCGCGCGATCTGAGCTGGTCCTTTTCTGGTGGCTGTGTCTGTTACAGGCACACTCCCTCTGCATCCAAACCAGGTTCACGCTCATTACACCTCCCTTAAGGTAATACACTATTTTAAAGTGTTGCGATTTGGTAGTTCACAACATCTTGCGAATGGTAATGAGCTAAAAAAAAATTGCATTGCTCATTTCCTTGCGAGCGTGTAGAAGAATTCAAATATCACAGAAATAATTTTGTAGGTCCTGTGGTTCTTGAGTTATGTTGTAAAGAGGGCTGAAACAACAACACTTTTGTAAAATGTACGTAACTCATTAACAACAATAAATTAAGCAAGTTTTCAAATTATATAATTTGTAGAATGAACCTTTGCAAAACATCAAGGTGTTATTTGTCAATAATTTATTGATCTAGAGAATGAAAATCGATTTTTTTGGTTGCTTCGACCAACAACTCCTCGTCTACCCTTAAAGGCGCCAGTTGAAATCAAAGAATTATCCAACTTTACTTACAATAAATTCAATAATTATGGTAATCCTACTATAAATACGAAGAGGAAATGTTTTGTTTGGTTGCCCAGTTTACACAACCATGAACGACAAAATCATGTTTGTGTTGATTGTACAAAGAAACCGAGAATTATTGGAAATAAAGTCGAAAGTTTTGAAAACATTGATATCAAAATTACTCTGGAATCATAATCCTTTGGAACAAGGAAGTGTAGCAGTTACTGGCAAGCTTGGCAAACAAAAATTCACCAAACGCTGTTTTATTTTTGTATCTAGTTAAAAACCTTCTGGAACTAGAGACAAAACATTTTTGATGATAAGCGACGAATCTAGCATTTCTTGAGGTAAAACAATATATACTAGTATATGACATATAAAGCTACAAACATGACAAAGTCTCGCGTGGGATCTTGAGCAATTGAGTATTGATTAACGACGTTGACTTTTACTAGGAATTACCCTTTCTGTCATATCCTCTCTGAATGTTACATATATTATAATACGGCAGTATTTCCCAGACAGTTTTTAAAAGCTTGCTGTACAACTCATTATTTTATTATCCTCAAAGGGTAAGACAATTTCTCTCCTAAGATTTCCACTAATATTGAATTTAAACAAACCGAAGCTCTGAAGATTCAATTCCAAATCGTCAGGAAAACACAGTACGCTCTTGACGTGAATCTGTGGGATTAGATGCGCCAACGATTGCTTAATTACCCAATAATTCCGTTTTTACTTGTTATCATCTGCTCTGATCAATTGTGATTGGGAAAGGTCTGCATGATTACTTTTAAATCAATTTTAAGTCGCGTGAAGAATCAAATAACACGTCAGTAAATCAAGGGGAATGATCTGTTATCAGCCCCTCTGCGCTATCCAGAATTTTGCAGGCAACAAATGGGAATTTTATGCAAATGTAGCTTAGCTATAAAGGCGGATACAAAGTACATGTTTTTTGGCATTGAAATGAATTAAACTTGGAAGCGTAATATCAATTTGGTTGTGTCAAGTGGTATCATGTCAACTTATTCGCCTATCGTATTGAGTGATAATCAACCATTAATTGATTAATTAATTAATTTTCTAATCAAACAGGATTGTCGAAAGGTTTAAATTATTTATTTATCTATGATAACATCCATAAAGGTCAATATATGGCAAACGGCATGACATATCATCTTTTTTTCCGGTTTTCTGTAATTCGCTTGCGTCTGGCCTCTCAGCGGCTAATATTGAAAGCTTTTGTCAAAGTAACCTAGGGATATTAAAAGAAACATAAAAGGAAACATAACCTTGATCCATAAACTCACTGGTCTAACAAAAAACACGACATTATGACACAAAGAATACCATTATAATGATTTCATTAAAAAAAACCCCAAAAACTTGACTCACTCTTGACGATTTCGACTATCATGGTCGGTAGGCATCATCAGAATGATGGTTGTTGAGCCTTACTTCCGGTTGGAGGAAGATTCCGTTGGCTTTCTCTGCGAGTCCCTCTACATACGGATCACAACAAGTCCTTTTTTCTGATTCTTTCTGTCTTTCTTGATTTTATGCTTGTTCTGTTTTTGTACCATTTTGTCTCTAACTTGTTTGAAAGTCCACCCTGGATAGGCACAGCGCCCAAGAGCTCGCTTGATCTTTTGTTCTTCCTAATTCATATCCTACTCTTCCGTAACTATGCAAGAATAGAAAGAATACCAAATCATCAAATCGTCAAAAGACATTTACAATTGAAACATTTTGAAAGGTATCCACAAAATATTATATTATTGTTCGTTCCGGGACATATAAGGATATAATTATATTGCTTTTACTATTTATAGCAAAGATTGAACATCAATATGCGCTAGAATACTTTCAACTTTTGAGTTAAATTGCATACTTTAACAATGATGATGATGATGATAAGAAGTATGATAAATCGTTACATTAATATAAATAATTGATGATGTCAATGTATTGCATCGGTCAATCAACATGGCTAACACAACTTTTGAAGTAGTCAGCTGATTTGGCAACATACACGGAAGGAGGTAGGGAGTTCTAGTCTATGATTGTCCAGGGGAAGAAACTATTTTGTAGGTGTTTATCTGAGGTGTCATAACAATCAACCTTTGAGGATGGTATTGACGAGTTTTACCTGTCTGTGTTTGAACATATTCAGGAATGGGTATTGCCATTTCACCATTTTGAATTATATACATTGTTTTTAATCTACGTTGTCTTCTTCGTTACTCCATAGAAGGCCACTCCAGAGTTTGAAGGATATTAGCAGTATGCTTCGACTATAACGTGTTTATAAGTAGGCACGTGACCACCTCCGCTCTTCCATAACAGCTTGTAGACAGTAAGTCTGGTCACGCTTGTTGGTCTTGGTATGTCGTGTCCATGGGTCCTCTGCGTATTTATAAATACGTATTTAGTCGAAGGTAGTTGATTAATCGTGCCCTCTGTTCTTTGGTAATTGTTGGATACAAATCGAGCTGCACTGCGCTGTATTGCTTCAATTATTTGGATGTCGGACACATTATTGTTGCAAAATGGGCATATTATTATGTTTAATTTGTTGAAGTTAATATTGTCGTTCATTTGTTATATTAGATAATATTGTACTGATTGATATGATTAAAGTAAACAGTTAGTGATCTCATGTTGTCCTTGACCGTTGCAGAATCTTTTATCGTCTTATCGTCTTATAATAAGCCGGCAATACATTGACATCATTTTTATCAATTATTTATGGTAATGTAACGATTTATTATGCCTCTTGTCATCATCATCATGATTGTTAATGTATGCATATTAACTCAAAAGTTGAGGAGAGTATTCTAGCACATATTCTGTTCAACTTTCGCTAATAATGTAGTAAAGGCAAATGGTCTGTTATTATGTTTGCATTTATCGTGGGTTTTTTCCTGTGGATAGCAAAAGCATCACATTAATGTCAAATAAAATATAACTAACGTAATACAATATTTATCCTTATCTGTCCCTGGACGAACAATATTATAATATTTGTGGATACCTTTCAAAATGTTTTATTTGTAAATATCTGTTGGCAATTTGATGATTTGGTATTCTTTGTGTCATAATGCCGTTTCGTTTGATAGACTAATGAATTGGAGTTAGACAAGTTCAACGTTACGTTTACTTTTATGTTTCTCGAGGTTAATTTGACATAAGCTTTCCGTATTAGGGTAGCTTAACGGTGTATCAGTAGTGGGTGTGCTATTTACTTCGAATGTTGGTTTCATATTGTCCATGTTGTCGTGCTACATGCCGCTAAGAGGCCAGAAGCATGTGAATTACAGAAAACCGGAAAAAAATCAAGACTTATTATTGGCTGATATATGTCATGCCGTTTGCCATGTATTGACCTTTATGGATATTACCATCGATAAATGAATAATTGAATATTTCGACAATCCTGTTTGATTAGAAACTTAATTCAAAATGGTTCATTATCACTCAACACGATAAGCGAATAAGTTGACATAATACCACTTGACACAACAAAATTGCTATTACGCTTCTAATTCATTTTAATGCCAAAAACATGTACTTTATATCCGCCTTTATAGCTACGCTACATTTGCATAAAGTTTCCATTTGTAGCCTGCAAAATTCTAGGTAGACAACTTTCTGTGACTCAAAAATATGGTATAATCACTTTATTACCCAAAGGAGATAAACCACGTCAATATTTGAAGAACTGGCGGCCTATTTCCCTCCTAAATGTATCTTATAAACTCGCCTCGTCGTGCATCGCAACCAGATTAAAATCCTACCTGTCCGATATTATACACGAACACCAAAAAGGTTTTGTCGCGGGTCGATATATTGGAGAAAACATACGTTTAATGTACGACCTGATGAGTTTGGCAGAGAATAAAAATATTCCTGGCCTTTTTCTCATGATTGATTTCGAAAAGGCATTCGATTCGGTATCACATACATTCATAATGAAAATATTAGATAAATTCAATTTTGGCAATTCGATTAAAAAATGGATTCGTGTTTTTATAATCAAGCTTCATCATCAGTCCTAGTTAATGGATTTCTTTCGGAATCTTTTAAGGTTGGTAGAGGATGCAGACAAGGCGACGGACTAAGTCCTTATTTATTCATCCTTTGTGCGGAGGTCCTAGGTATGATGGTTCGAAAAAATCAGAATATTAAAGGTATTAGAATAGGGGATGCAGAATATCGCATATCTCAATATGCTGATGATACTGTTCTTTTGCTTGATGGCACAGAAAAGTCAATGAACGAAGCTTTTAAAATCCTCGATTCGTTTGAAAACATGTGTGGTTTACGGGTAAATATAGACAAAACTAATGTTGTGTGGATTGGGTCAAAAAAGGGTAGCAATGAAACAATTTGTGATCATTTGAACGTTAAATGGATTCATAATAATAAATGTTTTAGAGCACTTGGTATTGACTTCACTGTGTCACTTGAAAGAATGGTGCAGATTAATTATGTAAAAACAATGGAGTCAATTCATGAATTAATTCACCAATGGTCAAGACGTAATCTTACAGTTCTGGGCCGTGTAACAATAGTTAAATCACTTATTTTATCTAAGCTTACCTTTCTGATTTTAACTTTGCCTAATCCACAATACGAGTTAATAAAAGATTTAAACCAAATAATATATAAATTTATATGGAAAGGTATTGATAAGGTTACAAGAAATCAAATGATCCAAGATTATGGTCAAGGAGGTGTGAGAATGGTTGATGTCCAGTCATATATACATGCACTAAAAATAACCTGGATCCGTAGAATCATTAAAAATGCGGAGACAGAGTGGGTAAAGCTTTTTCTTCAGACAACAGGTATAAACCGTATCCAGGACATTGAGGGTGGATCTACTAATATTATGAATTTCATGAATAACAACAATGATAAACCGAATAAATTTTGGAAAGATGTTTTTTGGCATGGTTTAGTTTTTCTAACTGTCATCAACCAACTACCAGACAGGAGATACTGAAAAGTTCACTTTGGTACAATGAAAACATTAAAGTGGGTAAACAAAGTTTGTACTACCAGCATTGGGTTCGTAATGGTGTTGATCTTGTAAATGATCTTTTAAATGAGAGAGGGGAATTCCTCTTGCTGGAGGATTTTATGCGTATATTTCATGTTCGCACAAATTTTGTTGAATACGGTGGTGTAATATTGGCGATCAAAAAGTCATTTCCAAAATTCTTTGACAAGCCTGGTGATACCCTTGTTTATCCCACTATTCCATTTCACTTTGATGTTCTCTTTAAAGATAAAAAGGGTTCCAGAAGAATATACAATATTCTCGTTTCGAGAAAACCAATTGTTCGTAAATATGTATAAAAATAGGAAGAAAAGCTTGAAGCTACATTTGATCCTTCAAGATGGCCTGTTATTTTTAATACACCCTTCAAATGTACAATAAGTACTAAACTCAGGTGGTTTCAATTCAGAATAATTCACAGAATCCTTGGTACAAACGCATTTTTATTTAAAATTGGGATAAAAGATTCCGGTCTGTGTACCTTCTGTCTGGAGGAGAGTGAAACTTTGATTCATATGTTTTGTGATTGCCATGTGGTTAAGAAATTTTGGGATGATGTGAAAAGGTGGATCGAAAACAAAGTTAATATAAATATCTCTTGGAAAAAGATAATCTGCTTTTTGGCGTTGGTCCTAGCTATATTGTTTTGGATTTGATTCTAGTTTTATGTAGATTTCATATATATAAAATGAAAATGAAAGAAAATAACCCTTCGATCCACATTTTCAAGAAAGAATTGCAAAATCATTATAAATTAGAAAAATATATTTACATATGTAACAATAATATTGGTTTATTTTATAAAAGATGGGGTATTTTCAATTTACTCTGTAGAGAATAAGATTTAGACCCTCGTACACGCGGAGAGGTTTTTGCATGGCGATGTGTAGTGGCAGAACCTCGTTATGTGAGGTTCTGTACTTACATAGCGTTGTGTGAGAGCTTCTCTGTATGTATGAAATTATATTTTATCATGTGTATCATGTAATATCATTGCGTATCATGTGTATGATTAATGTTTACCTCTGTTTAAAGTTAAACTCGAATAAATGTTTTTTCCTCTAAAAAAAAAAAAAAAAAAAAAAAAAAAAAAAATTCTAGGTAGCACTGTTCGACTGATATAACATTAACAGAGCATTCCCCTTGATTTAATGACGTGTTATTTGATTCTTCACGCGACTTAAAATTGATTTAAAAGTAATCATGCATACCTTCGCCAATCACAATTGATCAGAGCAGATGATAACAAGTAAAAATGGAATTATTGGGTAATTACACAATCGTTGGCTCATCTAATCCACAGATTTACATCAAGAGTGTGCTGTCTTTTCCTGACGATTTTAGAGCTTCGGTTTAAATTTGATATTAGTGGAAATCTTAGGAGGAGGAATTGTCTTACCCTTTGAGGATAATAAAATAATGAGTTTGCAAATTAATGCAAGCTTAAACTGTCTGGGAATAACTGCCGTATTGTAATATATGTAACATTCAGAGAGGATATGACAGAAAGGGTAATTCCTAGTATAGTAGTCAAGTCAAGTCAAATTCAACGTCATTAATCAATATTCTATTGCTCAAAATCCCACGTGAGACTTTGTGGCTTATTTCATGTATTTTGTTACCTCAACAAATGCTGGATTCGTCGCTTATTGTCAAATATGTTTATATTAGTCTCTAGTCCCAGAAGTTTTTAACTAGATACAATAATAAAACAGCGTTTGGTGAATTTTTTTTTGCCAAGTTTTCCCGTAACTGCTAAAATTCCTTGTTCCAAAAGATTATGATTCCAGAGTAATTTTGATTAATGTTTTCAGAACTTTCGTCTTTATTTCGAATAATTGTCGGTTTCCTTGTACAATCAACACAAATATGACTGTGTGCCATTTGAAGACCTGAGCGCAAGAAGACCGTAAGTCCACTTGGCCCCTCAACATTTATACACTAGAGTTACGTATAGTTTCGTAGGGTTTTATAATGTTTAATACATTCCAGGGTGAAAACATCATGAAAAGTTGTGAAAGATTTGTTTTGGCCCCTGAACATGTATAAAATATTACCAAACTATACGCAACTTTAGTGTATACATGTTGAGGGGCCAAATGGAGTTACGGTCTTCATTTGTCGTTCGTGGTTGAATCATATTTGTGTAATCTGGGCACCCAATTTATCCAAAATATTTATATTTATATTCTGGCATTCCCTCTTCGTGTTTATAGTAGGATAATCATATTGAATTTATTGTAATGTAAGTAGAGTCGGATAGTCCTTTGTGCTTTAAATTAAATATTGTAACCTTTCGCGATCGGGAGTAATGTTAATATCGTTATGAATTCGGCAGACGGCCGAATCTGGATTCGGCTTTTGGTAAATTCATTTTACGAATGCATTATTTTTGAATTAGAGAAAACGGTATCTATGCTTTACCTATAGATGGCAGCATATCGATTTTTTAACGGTTATCGCCGTTGACCGTGCTGCGATGCACCGTTAGCTAACCCTCTATGTCGCCCTCTTTTGATTACTTATTATGCTGTTATCATCTGATCTCCGTTAAAATATTGATATGCTGCCCTCTATTATGTACAGCATTGATCCCTTGTTCTCTAATTCAAAAGTAATACATGCGTAAAATGAATTTACCAAAAACCGAATCCGGATTCGGCCGTCTGCCGAATTCATAACGATATCATTACCGTATTTTATGTACCAAAGCATATAGGATTTATGGTATATGAAAGGGACGAATGTGGTCGCTAGTACCAACCACCCAACTGTCTTGACTTGGACAATCTTACATTAATGATCATCCGGAAGGAACTCGGCAACAACTCGATGTGGGTTGGCCAGGGTTCACGCTAAGCTTAGCATTATAAAAGGTCTGCTGGTTAACTTCCCATGAAAACCATTGTATCAGTAATACACAGAATTACGAATAGTGCCATCGCGACAGGAAACTGGTCTCCGCTTTGAAAGCACTCGATGTCCCACAGACACACATCGCTCGTCTCGAGCATCCGGTGTTCAGTGTTCACGTGGCGTTTGTGACAGAGGCTACACCAAGATAACTTTCTCAACTAAATGAGGCCTACAAGCAAATCCGAATTAGTTGCCAGCTAGGTTCTACTAATTTTTATATCTAGAAATGTCATTTGATACAAATCCCTTTGGACGGAACGTAGTTTTTCTAGCTTTTCGGGTGACAAGAAAGAACTAGTCCGACGAGTAGGACCTTTTTTCTAAGTTACCAGACTATACTCATTTCACATTGTGATCACTATCTCACATGGCGCAAGAAAGACGAATCGCGAAATCCAGTGACCGCGCCGCCCGAAGGAGGGGCGGTTAGTGGATTTTTGTGGTTAATCTTTCTTGAGCGATCAGAGTCAGAGCACTGCTCAGAGTATAGTTGGTACAGTTGGTAACTAATGAGACAAAAACAAGTCCTACTAACCGGAATAGAAAGAACAAACGGAATTTCAGTCTCAAACGCCACTAATTCTGGGTTCTTCTGAAGTGATATTTTAGTTTTTCAGATTCTCTTTTAGATGTGTCATAGCAGGTACATCTAAAGCAATTAGTATCTTATAGTACTCCTAATCCGTTATATTAATGAATAAATGAAATCAAACAGATTTGCCTTTCTTGTTTACGTCCACAAAACTTCCAATTATGATCATGATTAAATGATACCTAAGCTATATCGATAATAAGCTTTTAATATTCTATCACCATCACCTGTCCCCATCTAAAGTGTTTACACTAGTATATCTCCAATATTTTGCCAGTTGTATAGCAATGATCCCAAGTCTCATCTCTTGGGGCAGATTCAATGTTATTTGTAACCTAATTTTACATTGGCCTTTAAAGTTTAAACGATATAGAACTTTACCATGGTAAGGTTTCTCTGTTTAAATCGCGGGATACCTTGGGATAATGTCATGTAGAGAACAAAGATAAGAAAGTTTCGTCTTTCGTTCCCAATCTGCCAAACACAAGCACAAGATATCTTAACTACAAATTGTTGTATACGGGCTTCTATGTATTGCTTCCAACGATTTGATCAGATACCGTTTTGTACGTGAATAATAACACTCAAATATATTTCCTCAACTACCGTCTTGTTTGCGTAATACCTCCCGAATAATTTGGAAACATTAACTTTTTTTGTGGTTGACATGTGCACTTTTCGTTAAATATGTGACCATATTAACATCACATGATCTTAGTTTTTGCCAATGCATTTAGCGTTATCAATTATGTATTACAGTAAATATTAATTGTAAATAAGTTTTAATTCAACATTAATAAGTCCGGATGATGATTGGTTACCAAATAAGAAATGAGTATAATACTCGTCTTACCACTTGATTATATTTGTATAATATTGTGTAGCCAAGAGTCTAGTCTTTCCTTTGTTGTTATTTTTGGTACCAATGTATACAACTATCTCAGTTGATACCAGGTGTGATCACTCAGCATGGCATCAAAGAAGCTTCTAAGTACATAAAATCTAAGCTATTATTGTTTTGGTCATCCAGTCATATATTGCAATTGTTGGTGAATAAATAAAAGAAGTTTAAATTCAACACAGAGTTTAAGTACAGAGTCTTTATCAATTGGTAAAAAGTGCAAGAAGCAAATAACGATGATCAAATTTGCGCCTGGTTAGGTTATTTGATATTGTTTGAAAACAAGGAACGCCAAGGACGAACGTTGCATATAGCATTAGCATGATTAGCCACACTGGATAACAAACCCGACAGTGTTGCAAAAGGGGGAAAGGGCACCCCTTTATTATAAAACGAAGGTATAATGACATTGGGTAATAAGTTTTTTTTACATAATATTTATGTTCAATTTGTTGAAGTAATCTTGTCATTCGTTTGCAATTTGAGATAATATTGTACTGATTGCCATTATGACAAGATAAACAGTTAGTAATGTCCAATCTCTGTTGATAGTAAAAGCAACTGTCATTCATTCATTATGTTTCCATTCATATTGTTGTTTTCTACATGTGCTAGAATACTGTCATCTTTTGAGATAAATTGCATACTTAAGGGGTCGAGCTGTATTGTCTCAAATATCTCCGAAATGGGAGAAAACTGCCATGTTTGCTGTGAAATTTTGCCTAGCAATATCTATCTCAGGTGCAAAATGTATGGTGCACATTTAAGATTGAAGTCTTTAGATTAATATTTTAGCAATCTTAATATTATTAGTTGATAGGAAATTCTTCAAATATGCCTGTACATATAACGACGCATAACAGCCCACGCAGTTTTTTTATAGGTGAACTCTTTTCGAGCAGTCCGTGTTGGACGATGACCCTATCTTTTTGCTGAGGTATTTACAGGACCTTGAAATAAGAATTATGATAGATATTTGCGACTTCGGAATGCAACGAAGGCATGTTCGAAGCTCGTCAATACACAAAATACTACCTGATTTTACACTCTCGTCGACCACTGTCTGGCGCATGTTATTTTGTTACTTTAAATTCAACAAAATTCCAATTTTTTAGGCAAAAAGACTTCTAGAGATACCATCCTGCATGTCCATGTTCGATTTATGGTAATACAATTAACCAATTTTAAATATCAATTTGTTTAGATTCACGGAAGCCATATTTTGTGCATTTTCGACAGTAACGAGTTAACGCCAATTTTGGTACAAATTTGTCAGTTTTGCCAAAGTTATTTATCCGGTTAACTAACGAATACCAAGGTTCATAGGCGAGCTAATAGCGCTATGTTATTTAATTACTTTTACTTACGATTTTTATCATGATTCCGTTTGAGAACAAATATAATTCCTTATGGGTCTCCAACTTTGTCTTCAAGCTTCTTCACACGACAAGCCATGTGTTGCCAGGCAAGTCAAAAGCAAATTGGGACAAATCGGCACTAAATATGGCCCGTAACTACATCAATATATCACCCAAATGTCCATGTTATTTAGGGTACAATGTTAATGTAAATAAATTGTAATATACAATTTTAAAACAATGTTTAAAATGTTCTAACGTGCGTATGCGCGATTATTTCTCCCGTTTGAGTTTTAATGTATATACCTGTAATGTATTGACAATCAATTCATAAGAAGCCCAAAGTTAATACCAACACTGCAGCGCTGGAAACACGGTCAATTCTGTGAAAGGATTTGTGATGAAATCGTTCTGCTTGATTTATCAGGTCTATTAATGTGACAAAGGAACAGGTCTCTAGTTTGATTCCACAACCATTCAAACCGAGCTCATGTTTTATTGTATCATCGTGTATTAAAATCAGGAAGGCTATGTCGTAAATGGACCGGAACAATATAACAATTATACTGTCACCTGTGTTGAAGGACGGTTCTAAGATACAGGGTGTTCCAGAATGATCTATATCCGTGTTTGAAAACATTAATCAACATTGTATTTAATTTGAGTACGGTACGTGAAATACAATGGCATAAATGTCACCTACTTATTGTGTAACTTTCATTGCAAAAACTTCATTCGTTTTGGCGTGATATTGATATTCTTAAAACTGGATGTTTTGCACGTGTAAAAATTGCATGTGTGTAACTTACAGCGCAAAGGCTTCATAAGCACAAGACATTGCTGCTTTATCACTATCGCATAGGCCTACTTTGCAATTATGTGTAGACATCATACAGTTGTCATAGGAGATACACCAAATTTGGCACAGATGTAGAGCGTGAAACACTGAATAATTCTTGATATTGGATTAAGTGACCTTTTCATGTGTTTTCAATATTACGAGGGCTCAGAGCAAGAACTAGCTATGTCCACAATTACATGTTACTCATTTCGGCAACAAATGGATGGTTAATTCTGCACTCCATAATAAATGCAAGTGACACCCTGTAGCTTAAGATGACAGCGAGACAGGTTTCAAGATCGATTTCACGACCAGCCATACCTATTACCTGTTTTATTGTTACCTTATGGAGGCCAGACTTTTATTTGAATGATAATGGCTCTGTCACGCCGTATTGAATACCCTCTGTACGGAATGTTACATCACAATTCAGTATACTTATTCAAGGTTGGTACGCGTGTCTGTCATCGACTTGACAACAGGCATACCCGGTACAAACATTTTGTAAATCGTGGAAAGTCGTATTTATGCAAAATGATCAAAAAATGATACTTTTAGGTTAAATTATCAAGATTCTGGTAACAGATCCAAGAAAATGAAGTACTCACTCGATATATTTCAGTTCCTATCAGGAACCTTGTTCACTCTGCAATGACTGTAAAAAGTGTTTCTAGTTGTCAGCAGACCCAAGTGGCTGTGATGACGTCGCCACTTTTGTTGGTTGCTGTTGTGAGATGATCTGGTCATAGATTCTGTCCAATTTGTATGCCCCCTCGTCCTTGTTCATAGTGTTTTTGCCCCTGCTCCTGATCCAAATAGCTTCCTTAAGCCAACGCGTGGTTTTGTCTGCTTCTTGATCGATGATTTTAGCCTCGTCCCAGCTGATTACATGGTTGCTAGCTGCGACGTGCTCAGTTATTGCCGATTTATGGATTTGGGATGTGGAGGATTTTCTTTGAGACCTGGTGAAATTTTTGGCACTTATTTTTTCAGCTTCAGTTTTGTGTTCATGCAGACTTGTTTTGAACAAACGGCCCGTTTCTCCGATGTACGTCTTAGGGCAGCTATTGCATGGTATTTCATATATGGATTCAGCTGTTTGGAGGGGATCCCGTTTGTCTTTGGGATGTACCAGTAAATTACGCAAAGTGCAGTGCGGCTTCATGGCGGTTGAAAAACCATGTTTCTTGAACACTCTAGACACTCTCTCTGAAAGGCCCTCGACGTAGGGTACAACGACTGACCCCTTAGCTTTGTCTTTGTCGTCTTTCTTCTCCCTTTTCTTGGTCTTTGGATGTTGTTTGTCTTCCTTAACCTTGTCGATGGCCCAACCGGGGTATCCACATTGAGAGAGAGCGTCCTTGATCTTGCTTTCTTCTTCAACTTTGTCAGCCTCCTCTGTGACGATAGCATCCTTTCTGTCTAGGAGAGTCCTTACCACTCCCAATTTCTGGTGTAGAGGGTGGTGCGACTGGAATTGTAAGTATTGGTTTGTATGCGTAGGCTTCCTGTAGATAGACAACTTTGTGTTGCCATCTGGTTTTCTGGTGATTTGAGTGTCTAGAAAAGGAATCAGGAGCAGGGGCAAAAACACTATGAACAAGGACGAGGGGGCATACAAATTGGACAGAATCTATGACCAGATCATCTCACAACAGCAACCAACAAAAGTGGCGACGTCATCACAGCCACTTGGGTCTGCTGACAACTAGAAACACTTTTTACAGTCATTGCAGAGTGAACAAGGTTCCTGATAGGAACTGAAATATATCGAGTGAGTACTTCATTTTCTTGGATCTGTTACCAGAATCTTGATAATTTAACTTGACTTTGAACGATCCTGATGAATCTCTTCAATAATACTTTTAGGTGTTATTCTGTTAGTTTCTGTTTGGCAAATCATAAATGCGTACGTGTTTTGGTCAAAATGGCAATAATCTTACTTTTACCCCTACCAACCTGATATAGCTTTACACAACCCTTAAGCAAACATGATCAACATAACAAGATGCATGATAAATCGTTGCATTACCCTGAATAATTGATAATGTCAATGTTTTGCCGGCTAATTACAAGAAGTTAATGACATCTATCCTAAGGAAAGATTCTGCATCGGTCAAGGACAACATGAGATTAGGGTTAGCGTATTGCTGCATATTCGTATGCCTGAAGAAAATAAACACGCGTCCCGGAACGTTTGTTTATGGATTATTTTTAAAATGTTTTAATTGTAAATATCTTTTGGTAATTTGATGGCTTGGTATTCTTTGTGTCATAATGTCGTTTCTTTTGTTAGACAGTGAGTTGATGTTTGACATGTTATGTTCCCTGTTAAGTTTGTTTTGATATCCCAAGTTTACTTTGACATAAGCTTTACATATTAAGGTAACTCAGGGTGTATCAGTGGATTGTGCTTTTCACCTACAATATCCTTTAATGGTATTTTCTTACTGTAATGCAGCTTGTCATTGGCTGATCTGTCATCCTTGCATTGACATTCTGACAGGGGCATTGACCTTCATGGCTATTACCAGAGGATAAATGAACACCTTCCGATAATCCTCTTTGATTAGAAAATGAACTAATAATGGTAAATGATCACTCAACAAGTTATATCCATGGTAATGCAAAAGGTTTAAAAATCGTCACTTTATGTTCGCCTATAAATTTGTATAAAATTCCCATTTGTGGTCTGCAAAATTCTGCGTAGCGTAGTCGGACTGATAACAGAACATTCCCCTTGATTTAATGACGTGTTATTTGATTCTTCACGCGTCTTTACATTGATTTAAAAGTAATCTTGCAGATCTTTGCCAATCACAATTGATCAGAGCAGATGATAACACGAAAAGGATCGGAATTATTGGGTAATCACGCAACTGTTGATGTATCTAATCCGAGAGATTCACATCAGGGCGTGTGCTTATATAGCAGTGCAGTCTTTTCATGACGATTTTGAATTTGAATCTTTAGTGGTTCAGTTTTGTTTAAATTTGATATTAATGGATGTCTTAGGAGGAGAAATTGTCTTATCCTTTGAGGATACTAACATTAGTTTGCAAATTAAAAGAAAGCATTAAACTGTCTGGGAAATGCCGTATTATTCTTATATAACATTCAAAGAGAATACGAAAGCAAAGTGTAATTCCTAATTAAAGTCAAAATTCAACGTCATTGATCAATATTCCACTGCTCGATATCCCACTCGAGACTTTGTGCATTATTTCATGTTTTTGCTGTATTCGTCTCTTATTGCCAAAGATGTGTAGTCTTCTGTCCGAGTATATATCCTTTGACATAAGCTTTTTGTATTAGAGCAGCTTATTGGGTGTATCAGTTGTGGCTTGTGCTCTTTACCTGCATTGTCCTTATACACCTTGTTACCTGAGGGTGAATGACTGCCTTCCCACAATCCACTATAATTCGAAATTGATCGAAGATTGGCTTGGACTCTCCAAGACTGATTTTTTGCTAAATATGAAAGGAAATGACTAAACTAACTAAACTACTCAAATAAAGAAAGTCCGCACTTATGTAACCCGTCATACACCGTCAAACCTGATCATGTTAGCTCCAATTTGATACCGAATTTGCTACCAAAAATTGACTTTTAAAAATGCACCAAAATTCATATGAAGACCTGAGCGCAAGAAGACTGTGAGTCCACTTTTGACGAAATTGAGTTACAGGTGGTTTTGAAGTTATTGGATGAAGATAAAAAAATTTAACAATTTTTTGACATTTGGCGCCTCGCCATAGAGGTCACGGAGGGGTCAACAGGGGTCAAAAATGAAAAATTGTCTAATGTTGTCTAGAGACATGTCAAGTTACTCGTCTCATCACAACGATTACGAAAATATATAATTTATCATACATTTTGAGCTCGGTTAATGATTTAGAGGGTCACTTCCGGTTAAAGATCACCTGAGGTCAAATTTTAAAACAACCTCCAAATTCAACAAACAAGGTGTCAAATTGCTTGTCTTTGCACATAGATTACAAAATTTCCAACATCTGCATTCGGGTTTTGAGTTATAAGCTTTTGTTTCAATCCGAGCGCAAGAAGACCGTAAGTCCAAAAATGATAAATCGATCAATATCGATCAATATTACAGATATTTACTTGGTTGATATACAAAATGATTCTTCTTGCCTATACCCATGTACCTGAGAAGTATCAATATGGCTGTTTTCGTTTCCAAATTATCTTATTTTAACCAGTTTAAACGATCAAAATGCAAAATATGGACTTACGGTCTTCTTGCGCTCAGGTCTTCATATACTACTATCAATCTCTGTTAATTTAGAGTGTTTGGTAGCAAATTTGGTATCAAATTGGAGCTAACAGGATTTTGCACACAACCTTATCAATCAAATTGTCAAAACAAGATCAGGTTTTGGTGTAGGACGGGTTACATAAGTTCGGACTTTCTTTATGTGAGTAGTTTATATACCAAGTCTGGGTAGACTATACTGACGTGGATGGTTGACCTTACCTCCGGGTTTTGGGGTAACAGTTGTATGACAACAATAAGCTCAAAGGCTGAATCTACGAGTAGCGTAAGTCATTTGGGTGTAACATAAGGGATAATAATTATACCCAATTAAATGCATCCCTGGAGAACATCACGATGCACAATTCACAATTATTCGTTTGAAACAATGGGTCTGTGGCCAAACTTGATATTATATAGTTGACTGGCACAGTTTGTTCTCTAAGTCTCACCTGCTTTGTTTAATTACCATGTCGGTAAAAAGCAAAGCAATTTAATCATGTACGTCAACGTGATGCGCTAAGGATAAGGGCTTCAGTTTGACGTATTTAGGGTTAACCCCATGAGAACTACCTGCCTATTGGCCAAAAAGAAGTTTCATTATCAATTGGACCAATCAGCAACATTGTTACAATAACTTCACGACGCAAAAAATTGGGATGAATTATTTGCAAAACTCCATTCTGATTGGTGATTAAAGTGAAGATATAATGTAATTGACCAATCAGAGGCAATGTTAGATCGGCAGGTAGTGCTCAGGGGGATCGCAAAGGATATACCAAAATGATCCATTATATTTCAAAGCTGCAACCCATGATGCAAGTTTGTTGGATTTTGTAGTAACAATTCTCACGACTGCGTTCACATGGCTACTGCTATTTATTGATGTTATTAATGACGTTATTATCTCTGAGTGAATGCTCATAAAGGTACAGCGATTCATTGGCTTGAACAGTTGCGATCAAGTACAAACTGTTGATCAAACAATCACCAAATGTTTACATACTAAAATAAGCGCAGACTGATACTTGGATTGATGCGACTTTGAATGTAAATAACCATGAAAATGATACTTTAGGAAGAGAAGCTGTCAACCAATAACCAAATACGCCAGAGTAATATTACACTGCTGGAGTGGGCGTTTACAATATTGAATTTCAAATAATAAGCAAACTCAGTTTAGCTTTGAAATCGTTACATTCATGTAGAGATTCGTAAAATTTACTTCCTTTCAAGAACAAATCTGTACTATTTGTAGCTATATTTCGATTTTTCTGCCTTTTCAGCAGTATAATTCTATATATTGCATCTTATCTGCAGAAGACGCCAGTAACCTATCGTTTAACACGCGTCATTTGACTGATATCCTCCCCGCCTTCCCATGCACTCAACCCTCTGTGCAAACATATCGATGTATTGTATTTCTTATAAGTAACAGCTTCCTGTATTAGCACAAGGCGACCTTTCATTTCAGACTTCTGATTTTCCATAGTGAATTGTTATATTGAGTCGTTTGCAAGTTGTGGCAAGTGTGTTATGAAACTTTGAAATGATACGCAATGGCATCTTGGATGAATTATTGGTTAAGATTAAGGCACAACAACGTCTGAAACTGTTGAGATTTACCTTTCTAATTAAGGCAAAGTGACGTCTTCCCTTCATATTTAATTTTGACTTTATAATAAATTGAAATCAGCTGCCTCTATAACTCCAAGGGTTATAATATTACATTAAGTCTTAATTATGAATAATAAAACTGGCATAAATGAAAACTATTTCAGTGTATTGTGGCAATTTGCACTTAATAATTTATTTGATGGAGTCAGTGTATTGATAATGGCACAAGGCAATAAGTAACGTACCGGCATTAATGAAAATTTAACAAACTAAAAGTAAAAGTGTATTTCATTTATGTAAAAAAATGTTATCGGAGTATTTTTATTATTGCTCGATTACACTTATTTTACATTATTATTGTTGTCAAAATGTTAGAGAGCATTGTTTGTGGGAATATTCTCCTTATTCGAGGATACTGTTTTATCATCGTTACGGATTCGGTAGAGTGACGAATCGAGAGTTTTGAGCAAATTAAGTTAACTGATAGCATTGGAACATTGTGCATTAACGTGTGTACATGAGCCCCATAGGTCAAATATTATGGGCTATCGGGCCCAAAATGTTTTAAAAAAAGGGCCGATTTTTCCTCAGTAAATAAAGCTGCCACAACGCACTGAGGTGGTATATTGGTAGCACTGGATCACATTGCCATGTATACCCATACTTAGATATATTGGTCCAAACGGAACACTATTATGGGCCCCAGGGCCCCTAATTCTACAACAAAGGGCCGGCCATGACTGGCATAGTGGTGTTGGTTAAAGGGTGTTAGGCTGGGATTCACGGGCATAGATATTCATAAACACATCTGTGCCATTCCTTTCTCTACTCTTATTCTTTCTTAGGCCAGCAGTTTATTACTCCTGCTATCCTTTTCTTCGTATCCTGCCTTCTCTCTCTTCTTTCCGCCCTTACCTTTCTTGTCTTCCTCCCACCCCCTCCACTGTCCCTCCCCCCATCGTTTACGCACTCCCTTTCACCTGGCTTTAAAATGGAAACAAACAAACAAACAAACAAACAAACAAAAAACATTTGATAATTAATATAATGCGAAATATTTAGTCGATATAAAACCACATAGATAGACATGGACCTTTACGTGGTAGCATTGTCACATTGTTTTATAATCAGCGACTCTATTCCATTTGTTAAAATGATACGCCAAAAATAATGTGGGCGGTAAATTACACGTTGATGGCTAAAGTGTGCTTTTTTGCTTGCGACGACTCAAACACACCTTTGGCTGTATGAGGAAAAAAAGTACTTTCTCAAGTATGCGCTTTCACGTGGCTTCAAAGTTTTGATCACTGTCATGCTTATTGACAGTCAGTAGCCTGTCTGCCTTGTAAAGCGTAAAATACGCAGTCAGGTCAGTTACCAAATTAATGGCGTGACCTTTTTTCTTAAATAAAAGGTACAACTTTATAAATAGCTTGGCAATACGGCATCAAAGGAACAATGCGTAACCTTATATATTTTATCGCCATGTTTAAAAAATCCTCCATGGAATATTACGTGGGGTATTATATCAATAATGGATGCTTAATCGTTATCCCGGCATGAAAGAAAATGAAGTAGGTAATGGGGGTACACATCCTGCACAAGAACAAATAAACACAATGGAGAACGATTACTAGTACAAGCGAGCAACCAGTGTAACTGTTCAGTATATAATTTTTCTCCGGGGAAATCCTGTATACTATAAATAAAGTATTTTGTGAAAAGAACAACATTCTGTATCGTGGTACATCCCCGACACATTGAATTTATATAATTTCGATTAACTACATAGTCGAATCTGTCATTCCATTTCCCAGGTTGTTCATTTTTTTAAAACACTGCATCGCCCTTACGGCTCTAGAGGCCTACATTTAAACTATCAATTTTCCAATCCGAAAAAATGTAATTTTCGTGGTCAAAAGTCCTTGATTTTGTTCTGGATTTCTCAGGTGTGTCTCAAAGTTTGGTCTTTGGACCGCTGCTTTTTAGCATTATAACTGATGGCCTCCTTAATTATTGTCAGTAAAGAGTACTAACGCATTGCTTAAAAAGAAAAAACGGGTGACGGGTTGTCGATTACTTAAGGTTACGCATTGTTCTGCGGGGCCATTATATATTAGAGCTCTATTAGTTGCAAGTCCTCACTATGGAGTTTCCGGCCTCAGCCCTACCGGGCTTGCGGCCTTGATGATTTTTTGGGCTGGGTTGGGCCCAGTATTAACAACAAGAAAGCAATGCGTAATCTTAAGTTCGACAGCCAGTCCCTTTTTTCTTTGTACCCTTTTTCTATCTTCTTCTTTTTACCCCTTAATTATCCTCATTCTTTAGGTCCTGCCCTCTATTGGGAGCTAATGTATAGTTTAAGCTAGATCACTATTGTTTTTGAGCTCTAACTATTTCTTTGTAGCCTTCAACAATATTGTTAATGAATGTATTGTTTTTACGACCGATACCTTCCTAAACTTCCTCATACATCATTATGACATTTTACTATCAAATTACTAGTTTATATAATTATTTGGTGTAAAACGTCAAGTATGCACTAAATTTAATATACATGGGATACATGACCCAATACACACATATTGTACATGGAAAACACTGTGACAATACGTAGTGTATTGTCACGGTGAAACCGTGCTTGGAAAGTATGCTGTATGCTAGAGCATACGTATGGTCACGGTGTATAACGTTGTCAAAATACCACGTACTTTAGTACAGTAATAGCGCCCTCTGTTGGTCATAATTCACTTTAAAACGTATTTTCAACGTAGTGAAGAAATATTTTAGGTAATATAATACTATAGAATATAAAAACTAGTATTTTTAGAAGTTACATTTCAAGGTCGTTACATTAAGGTTACTCAAGGTTTTAACATTAAGTTTTTTTTCTTCAATTAGAGACAGCCCGTCACCCTTAAGGTTACTCATTGTTGTTTGTTGATGCTGGGGCCCAGTATCAACCAAAACCATCAAGGCCGCAGGGCCGGCAGGCCCGAGGCCGGAGACTCCCATACGACGACTAAACACTCCAAGTGGGACCCCAATATAAGGGCCCCGCAGGGCAAGAAAGCAAGATTAACCTTAAGAATGACGAACTGATGACGAAAATTCTGTTATATTTACGGACAGCTCGTCACCCATTTCATAGGCCTACTTTTACATTTTTTTTTACTCTTTACCCCATAATTTCCCTCATTCTTCAGGCCCTGCCCTCTATCGGGGGCTAATTTATAGTTTAAGCTTGTTTGCTATTGTTTTTGGAGCAACATTGTTTCTTTATAAGCCTGCGGCGCAACCTTGAACAATATTGTCTTAGCAATATTGTCTTTTGAGATAACGCCCGTAGCCACCCCCAGCCAGCCCCATACTTCATTTTGATTTTTAACATACCATCTGCTTTTTATATTCTATGGGGTCGCATATTACGTCAAATATTTCTTCACTACGTTGAAAATACGTAATTATGACCAACAGAGGGCATTATTACTGTACTAAAGTACGTGGTATTTTGACGGTATACACCGTGACCATACGTATGCTAGCATACAGCATACTCTTCTAAGCACGGTCTTCACCGTGACAATACACTACGTATTGTCACAGTGTTTTCCATGCACATACGTGAGGATCAGGTGTAATACTGTCCTCTAGAAGAAGAGAGGATACGCTTGCATGATTTTACCACTGAGATGTTGAACAGTATGCCGTGTATTTTCTGATACTCAAAGTGGATGCTTGTTCAGAATGCTGGCAAGTGTTTTAATGATGATTTGAACTAACTCCCTTCACTTGACGTTATATTGTGCTATTCTTATAATCCTTCAAAGGATACCAATAATATTGGGCTGGTGAGTTTAAGGGCGTAGATATCTTGTGACGGTGTACGGTCGTCGTACAAACAGTGGGATACTGGGCACAATTTCTAAGAGGAAAACATAACAAATTACAAGTCATTCTGCTGACCTGCTCCCAAATGACTCCAAAAAGATACAAATGCGAGCAATTTGATGCATAAATTCTCCGATATTAAGATAAATATTACGATGAATTGAATGACAACTAAACAGTTGCATCTACATGTATGGCTGAAGTTTCCCTCCGATGCTGCTAGCCTCCTTCAAACATCAACAAACACCGAATTCTTTCATTTCGGATGTAATTAAATCCACTTTTTTTTAAACTTCAAAGAAATTCACTTTGTGTTGGAAATATGATTTTGAATTTCCAAATCATTATCTAAAACAAGTTTGTTTTTAAATGGACTGTAAATAGTTCACTTTATTTTTATTTGAGCCTTATCTGGTAGTTGATATTTTTTGGTGGCAAACTAGTCCCGAAGTTTAAAAACGTGATTTAAGAAATGTATTCCTTTGACAATGGTAGTGATGATGATGATGATTATGGTGATGATGGTGATGATAATGATGATGATGATGATGGTGATAATGTTAATGATGACGACGAATCACTGTCAATTTTTTTTTTAATGTCATTACCATCGGAAAGGAAATTGTAAACAAAACGCAAAGTACGGAAACTAGCCTTGGGACACTTGAGGACCACGCACCATATTCGACCCCCTCCTCCCCCGTAACAATGTTGATTTGGGTCTTATGAATAGCCTCCGTGTTCGGACTCTGCAATTTTGAATCCTAATTTGTTTGGTCATGGGAGCCTAATAGAACCCAACATTGATTGGTGGGGAAGGGGGAGGGGGAGGGATGCGGTGTTAGGAAAATGTTTAGGTTTGAGCACTTCATTTACATTCTTTATAAACAAGTAGTAACCTTCAAATTAAACGACGTTTAGTCAAGTGTTTGCTTAAACATTGATATGGAGGGGGAAGGAATGTGAAACATTAATGTTACATTATTGTTTTGCCTGTCTTGCCCGCGTGTTATGTACAACCAGACGCACGTTTTTCTCGCTTCATAATATTTTGCAATGGTAGCCTGTTTTAACACACAGATGCATAGCGAAGCATATATAACTGTCTCTCTCGAGGACAACATTAGAACTTTTACAATGAAACAATTCCCAGTTCATTTCATTAAGATCCACAACATTCTCATCTATCAGGGGAAGTTCTTATACCCCAATACATGTGTACATTCATTGAATGACCTTTGAAGATTTGGGTACAAAAACTCATACTCTGCAACTTGAGGTCAAATTTTGCACTATGATTATGTAATTGAGGTTATTGGACTGTGCCATTGAACGAGGATCTTGTGGTCCATAGTGTTTGCTTTGAAAGGATACCTTACGTAACCAAATTAAATCGGCATACTCCCCTCAAACATGTTGAAGGACGAGCAAGGTCTGCTGACTTTTTATAACGAGAGGCTAATTATGTACTACGCATGTTTGTGTGTAGGCACACTTGTTTGTCATATACGCGTACTGTGTTCGCACACGTATCGGATTTTGAATAGTATGCGTATAATGCGCAATGCGTTTTGGGCGTTTAAACATTACTAGTAAAATGTACTGGAGATGTTTGTGCGTATGTGTATGATTTGGAAATTCAAAATCATAATTGCCAAACAAAGTGAATTTCTTTGAAGTTTAAAAAAAAACTGGATAAAATTACATCCGAAATGAAAGAATTCAATGTTAACAGTAAAAAGCATCAAGAAAAATTATACATGAACCTTTGAACTGTTTAGTACATCATGACTTGTTGACATAAGTGGTTAATATTTATAACCATTTATGTGTATCACATGACTGTCTCAATTCATCGCCTTTGACCTTCTGGAATTGTTAGAAGCTACTGATCGACATTCTGTTCGTGGACAATTCTTGAAAAGATGGTATCAAAATTTGACTAAAAACGATATTGTAATCACGTGAGTTCAGTACACTTTGACAATATGTTTTCCTTCAATCAATATTAAGGACACTCGATAGCCCAATATCAAAAGTGCTTTCATTAAGGGGGTACTACACCCAACTACTGCACTGGAAATTTTATTTCAGCACAGACAACAGTTGTGGAGTTACAGTCAAAAATGAGGGAAAACCAATATTTGATCAATAAATCAATAACTACTTGCCTTGAGTTGCTGAATTTTCAGTGCAGTAGTTGTAGTCCTTCCGCCTATAATATACATATCTTACTTGTCACCAATGCGCTATAATGTTTGAGAAAAACGCAAAAATATGCAAAAAATTGGCTAGGGGTGTAGTACCCCCTTAATATTGAATAGGTGGAGATGAGTGGTGATTTACATTTAGGATGCCTAATTGTCCCAACACTATTTTCCTTCATTTGCCCACCCAGTAAATTATTTTGCCCACCCAGTAAATTCAACTTGCCCATTGCCCAAATGTGCCCACCCAGTAAATTATTTTGCCCACAAAAAATTTAGCACCATACAATAATTACCATATAACTTTACTACTTTTTTTTTTCTACGTAGGAGTAATGGTGAGTGATAATTAGTATATTTCTAAATACCCAAAGTGAAATATAATATGGTATACAGTTTGAAAGTTGCTACATGAATATGCTAAAAATTAGCAGAAGATGCATTTAGGGGAGGGAAATGTCAACTTTTTACATCAAAGCCAAATTATACGCAAAACGAACAGGTCTACATTTCCGAAAATCCAAATGCCTGGATGCCATTAATTATCGCTGCCCACCCAGTAAATTATTTTCCATTAGTTAAAAATAAATTAAATTACCCACCGAGTAAATTATCCTTATTTTCCTCCCTGAACCATACTTCAGTCGCAGTATTAAGAGCGACCAATAACCGAGCAATAATCCTGGTTGCATCCTCGTGAGCAACAGAGTATTATGGTCACAGATGTATGAGTAACGACTAAAGTATAAATAATGATTCAAATTAAGAGTAAACCTAATCGGCGTAACATGATTTTTCCCCATTCGGTTTTCTACATGTTCTAATTAACCCACCAAGTGATAAATCACATGAATAAATGGTATGTTGCTCGTAATTATCACCATTTATACGCAAACCCCCGCATACCGCTCATTTAATAGCAGACAATTCACTCCCGAATGCGTTTTATATAATCATTTATGACAAGCATTCCTGTGCACCTAAGCGACATTGTACCTAATAACACGTATGATAAATGCATACTATTTTGTTTTCATGGTTATGGGGTGGAATACTAAAAGGATTATAGAAGATCTTGACAATACCATATAAGACAAATTTGAATGGCAAGTCCTTACTAAGTCCTACATCATGAAAAATGATGAATTTATATCCTGGCCTACTCGTAAAAGGTTGATAACATATTAATTTATCAATCAAAAAACTGAAGAAAAACCGATAAACAAACACCGCCATGTAAATGAAACATTCCTAATTTCAATGCTTAACCATTGTAAGGGAACACACCAAAAGATCGATGACGTCCTATAAACGAAACTAGTTTCGTTTAGGGGGGAGGGGGTAAAAATACTCGATTACGTTTGTACAAAAACATCGGTCTGAAGAATGTGTCATTATTATTATGTCAAAATTTTCAACATTTCATTATTACGTTTCTGGCAGGGAGGGAGGGGGTCGGCTGAGAAACGAAACCAGTTACGTTTATAGGACGTCATCGATCTTTTGGTTTGTTCCCTAAGTGATATATTTTGGTTGATATATCTCTCAACGACCTTGGATATAAATCTTTTTAATCATTCTTTATTTAGTACGATGATCCGTGATGGTGTGATACACATTACGTGTATAATAAATGACTTGATTGTGTACTTCAATCAGATTATTTAAAACCTAATTAACTTGAAATTCAATTACATGCGTTTGTGAAATGTAATTGATGCACACAATTTCACACTTGTGTATGTGACTTGATAGCTTTAATTGATACTACACAAATAAAATAGTCAAAGACGCCGCAGTGTTTTATGAACTTGATATTCATCAACTGTTGTCAGCATTACTTAATGTTGTCATTTATTATATAGTTGCAGAATTAATAGGTGATGTTCAACGAGTCACAAATAGGAAGTTATACCTGTGTACTTGAATGTTCTCTGTATTCATAAACCATGTGACTTGAGATGATTTGAAGTGACCTCCACTTGAGATGAGTCTGGTATTTATTCCTAGATATTAATGTAAAAAGAGATACATGTAGCAGCCGATAAGTGCATCCGGATGTACACATTCGTTTGCATTCTTTCATTGATAACTAATTTATTCAAATAATCTATACAATCTGAATATAAATGATTGGCTATTGTCTTTGTTATTTCAAGCCTTTGTAACGATATACAGAGATATACCCTAACACCTCATTTTCTGAACGTGTGGGTTGTACATAGGAAGACTTCAGATTCAGAAGCACAAAATGTATGCTGAAATTAGAAAAAAAAATGACGTATCCAATATTGCGTTTCAAGTCTTAGAAGAATAAGAAATTATGGATAGAAATATTTATTAAAAAATAAAAATTACAATAGTTGTCTATGTAAAATTGTAACTATTTTGACAAATAACAAATCATTGCAAACATCCGCTGGATTGTTAAGTGAGCCTTTTAATAATTCAATGGTCTTAATTTGTTCTGTGTACTTAATCATATAACATTTGGTGCCATACATGTTCATGATTTATAGACACGGTTCGTGTTTCATAGTAATTCGATTGTTGATGTTGAACGTGTACCTTACATTGAGGTCATTTGGTGCCATTAATTCTAGACTGCAATCTCAATGACTAATGAGCTTTGAAAAACTTTTACTGACTTGAATATTATTTATTTATTCGTTATTTATTCAGGAAATTCCATCAATACAAATGTACTGGTCTCCCTGGAAGACCTGATTATAATTCTATATACATGAACATGATAATAACAAGATAGAAATATATATTATACAGAATGAAAGAACCAAACATGATACAAAACAAAATGCAGCAATGTTGAGCTCAAATTATTATACAAAACTTACAGACCAATTGCATGTTTGAAGTCACCCAAACTCATTGAATTAAAATTGATACGAAGATTGGGAGGAAGCTTGTTCCAAGCAACTGAAGATCTGTAAAGGAAAGTTTTCTTGCCAGAAGAGGTTTTCCATATTGGAACAACCAAGCTGTTTTGAGATTGACCCCTTGTACATTTAGAATGTGTAGAATGAGTGAAGGTAAAATTAGAAGAAAGATACTCAATATAAGTAATTGATGCTCCCATCTACAGCTAAGTTTAACCCAGTCCAGGTCCCTCATAATTGAATAATTGTATTTACATTTATTTGTAATGGCTTGTTTACATCACACATTGGATATTTACATTTTAAAACTCACCCCACTTTTGAACATTTCCAACCAAATTGCACAGATGAAAATTAATCCAGCTCCAACCATTTTACCCGTAAAAAGTGTAAAAAGTGTAAAAGTGTTTGGATTCCAATTTCAAACTGTCTAATCTTAGGTGAGATTCTACAAATTTTAACTTGATTTTATCAATTTAACAATTCTTAACCGGAGTTTAGCATATAATTGGCAAAAAGTCAGCTGAATTGAACATAAGGTGCAACTGGAATTCAGATGGCAATGAAAATAAAAAGCTCATTTTTCAAGGTCACGACACAAAAAGTTACTTTTGGACTACAGCATTAACCAGACAACAATGGGCCATTCTTTGATGGGAAATAGTTACTACCGTGAAGAGAGATGATGGAAGCTACAACCACGGTCAAACTGTGTTGGGAAACTTATGGAACACGTACACTATATTATAGCCTTATTTCCGTAAGTTTTAACGTGATGAAATGGAGGTTTCTTTGGTGTCAAATCCTACCACTCAATCCTACTTCTTCCTAGACCCTCCCTCGGGTCCATGGAGAACGACTGGTAATGTAGATTATATAACATTAAATGATTCGGAGCTATTATAAAAAATAAACAAGTTGGTCATTTAGATTAATTGAGTTTTCGTCGACACACAGTGCTCCAGGAGCACTATAACTTTGTTGCTGGCAGTTAGGGCTTAGTGGTGTGTTGGTATTATTCTGTTGAGTGAAGGAGAAGCTGGTTTTAGCTCTAATTACTTACCCAGAGATGGAACTGAGACTGTGGGACAGTCTAACTTCTTCCATACCAGTCAATATTGGGTGCCGCTAGGCGCGCGTGACCAATAACGTAGGATTCAACATTGATCGGGGAGTGGGTGGCTTTTACCCTATCAAACCGTCCCATTGCCTGATGACCACCATTGTAGTCTCAAAAAGATACACCCGGCGGGCCCAAATGGCCCACACAATTTGTGGCAATTTTTATCACTTACGGTAGTAAGCTTATACTGCAGAATTCAGCAGTCATGCAACACTCAATTACCAGACTATATCGCATTCTAGATTCACATTTCAGGAGAATTTTTAAACAAATTCAAGGCCAAAAACATTGTTACCTAAATCTTAAATGATATTAGATAGTTATGATGTAGGTGTAATGACAGTTGTTTTTTCACATAAAATCTGCAATATTGTGTGTTTCCGGGATTACACAGTACACCACCATGTTAATTTGGACCCACACAAATTAGTGAGGGCCCTCAAACATTCAAGATCAAGGGCCCAAATGGCCCTCGGAAATTCTGGCTTATTTCGAGGCCTGCATGGCCACCATTGTAGTCTCTGCCTGTTGCATCTTTCTTACACTTTCAGACTTTGTTTGGGTTAATTTAGACTTAACAACTAATGAGTAAATGTAAATATATATGAGGTCACTCGAGTGCTACATTGATGATGTTATTCTCTCCGAGTGAATTTCCATGATAGTACAGCAATTCATTGGCTGGAATAAAACTATTGACCAAACAGTCATCAACTACTTGCATACTTAAATGTGCAAAACCGGGGTGCAAAAGTGCAGACATAGTCGAATTGGTGTGACTTCGAATGTAAATAGCCATGAATATGATACTTTGGAGATGAGAGTTGTCAGCCAATGACCAAATACGTCATAGAAATATTATACTGCTGGAGTGGGCGTTTGAAATATTGAATATCAGATCAAAAGCAAACTAAGTTTACCTTTCAAATCAATACATTTCAGGTGGAAATTTGTCAAATTGATTTTCTTTCAAAAATCACGGCAATATACTGGTAGATATATTTCTATTTGGCGTAAGTTGTTGACTCTTCAGTAGCGAAATGGATAAATAATTCTGTACAATGAAGCTTATCTACGGAAGACGCCAGTAACCACGCGTCATTAGTTTAACTGATATTTTCGCATTAACGCAGCCTCTCTGGAAAAATATTGACGTATCGTATTGCGTGTACGCAACGGCACCATGCAATAGTACAGGGCAAACTTTTATTTTAAACTTTTGATTCTTATGGTGAATTGCATTGAGTCGTTTGCAGTTTGCGACAAGTGTGCAGCAAATGATCCAAAGTGGTATTTTGAAATTGATGAATGGATAATAACATGCACGACAACGTCTTTCAAGATTTCTCATGTCTCCCATCCATTTTACTAATTTTGGCTTTATAATAAATTGACATATCTGTTGAGATCATCTATCACTCAAAGTGTATTACTATTGTGTTCGTTCTTTTGAATAATGAATAATTGGCAGAAATTAAGCATAAGTGCAAATCATTGTATGCCAATATGCACTTAATAATTTATTGAAATATTTTGGTATTCCTTCCTTTTTTACCTCAACCTGAAAAAGACAATATTATCATACTACCCTTCACAACTGTGATCATGGTGATAGCAAAATACACTCATACTTCAGCCATAGTTAAACAATTTTGTCGCCGTAGACTGTCAACTTACCTGAGGCTCATAACAGTATCACTAATCGGATTGTGATACCGTATTAATGCGGGTAAGGACCCTAGGTCGGCAGCCAAGTAGAGTGAAGTTGCTTTTTGATACACCCTTTGGCACCTACATTAATTATTTACCCTAATTCCTAAGGTAATTGAGTAACCATATGCGCACTGAAGTGTCGTCTGCTACAAAACGAAATCCACAAAATGGCCGGTTTATGTGTAAGATAATCATAAAGATTTCGCAGAATTAAAGACATCAAAATTTGTCCCATAGGTTTTCAAATGTAAGATTAAATTCTTGAAATGGAAGTATTTTAATGAAGTCGAACATACACATTTTGAGGCCGTAAGCGTGATTATTGTTACTTTATACACTGCCATTCAGTTTCGAGGACAGACGATATTCACTGAGGATATCAATGTTAAGATAAACTACCACCAATGCCGGTAAACTATATTTGCAAAGGGGCAAATATTTCTCTCAGCAATTTGTCTTGCACCAGCTGATATCTAGCCCAAGTGTATGGGGTACTAATTATAATCGTATAGAGTTTAGAGTTACTACGCATTTCTATTTCGTTAGTATGCTAATCCTTCTTTTTGACTTAACAATTTTCACCGCTTTTACAGTGAATATCTTGCAAATGTCGCAACTTTTACGGTTTCTTGTGTGCCTACTTTTCCCCTCGTACAACAATGCAATTGCTAATACATAGCCCCAAATATAAAACCCAGAGGGAAATTATAAACAAGGTGTGGGATTGTAATATCTCAAACACCTAGATAATACATTGTTAATGAGACAGTGATCCGATGTCCGGTCAACGATATCTATGATTATTTATAATTAATAAACCAGTAAAAAATATATTATCCTTAATAACACAAAAAGAAGTCCAATACGTCCATGAATAATTATTTGTTGACATAAATGGTTCAAATTTATCAATTTGTCAGATGTGTACCACATGACTGGCTCAATCAACGATTTTAAGTCACATGACTTTCTGGAATTGTCAGAAGCTCTACGATTATTTTCATTATGTTTGACATGTTTGACTTTCTTTTGGTGTAAATTAATTTAAAAGAAGATATATAAATTTGACCAAAGACAGTTTCATAATCACATGATTCAGCAAACGTTATTTTCCGAAAACCATACTTTAAACGCTCTAATCGCGCTATACTACTACTTACATCTTCTTGAGCAACACAGTATTGGTATAATGTGTTTAACTAACGACTGCAGTATAAATAAAAGTTCAAGTTAAGAGCAAATTTAATCGGCGTAACATCATTTCCTCCCATCGCTTTCTACATGTTCTAATTAACCCACGACGTAATAAATCACATGAATAAATGGTCTGTTGCTCACAATCATCACCACATTGCACTCCACGCATAAGGCTCATTTAATATCAGTTAGTTTACTCCCGAATGCATTATATATTCGGGTCTAATCATTTATGACAAGCATTCTTTTGCGCCTAAGCGACAAAGTACCAAGTATAAATGTGTGGTATGTTTAATTTGAAATTATAGTTTATGGCTATAGTGGTGCCTATAGTATCCTAAAAGGGTCATAGAAGATCACAATTGGCACAATTACATCAAAGGGATGTAAAAGATAATAAGTAACACCTACTCTTTGAATGATACGCTGTCGTAGAAGGTTCCTGATAGAATTTATGAATATAAATGTCTTTACTCTACAACTTGCAAGAGTTCTTGTAAACAAGTGCAAAGAAACATTGGGTAAAATGATATAAAACATACCTAAATGATGTTTCGTGCTACACCGTAGCATTTTCTCAAATTGAATTACCAATTCGCCTTATTCACCTCGTCTGCATCCTGTTGATCGTTTACCCTGGTGTCGCTATTTTGGGCTTTAGACGCCACCAACGTCAAGTTCCAATAGGAAGTACATTAGGAGGATTAGCATTCAACTGGAGAAAGTACTGCGCTAATGAGGTATACCCAATATTTTTTAGACTTTTGCAAATTACATTTCCTAATCCGGTTGAACTTATTTACGTGTCTTTACTATTATTTGCTCAAATGAGAAAATTTAAAAAAAATCATATATAGCATTATCTGTTTTAAAGGAATACAAAAGAACATTATGCATAGCAATCTTAGTTCGTAATAATTATACTATTTAAATACTTTGACAATTCGATCTAATCAAAAAATAATTCATTCCAAACCGGTACTGGGTTGTTCTGTTCTCTACGAACTTACTTTGTAACATTTGTTTATTGAAAAGCGTTACGTTTTACGTGGTAATCCAGATGTTGACAATCTACCCTATATTGAAGACATAAGACTAGTGTAATTCTAAACTACAACCCTCAATAAAAATGGGAGTTAATGAATTTCACTCAAAAAAACCTTAACGAGTGAACCGTCTCGAACAACCAAATATATATTTATTTACATTTATTTGTAATTGCTGAATTATTAACGATATATTATACAAGGTCACGACAAATCAATCAGACAATAATGGACCAATATGTTAATAGATGATGGAAGCTAATCTCTGCTTGCTGCATCTTTCTTTTCGGTTTATCGTTTGTTTGAAAACATTCACCATCAACTAAGTTGAATTTCAAGTAAATGTCTATGTGTTCACACGAATACTGCATTGTATTGATATTATTGATGACGTTATTCTCTCGGAGTGAATTCCCATGAAGGTACAGCAATTTATTGGCTTGAACAGTTGCGATCAAGTACAAACTGTTGATCAAACAATCACCAAATGTTTACATACTAAAATAAGCGCAGACTTACTCGGATTGCTGTGACTTCGAATGTAAATAACCATGAAAATGATACCTTGGGAAAAGAAGCTGTCAACCAATAACCAAATACGCCACAGATATATTATATTACTGGAGTGGGCGTTAAAGATATTGAAATTTAGAAGCAAGCAAAGTTTAGCTCCCAAACCAAAAAAATCATTTGGAGATTTGGAACACGGTGACACATTTGTAGCTATATTTCAATTGGGCAAAAGTTTGTAAATACATTGCACCTTCAAGCGGTTAAATGGATAGATAATTCTATTTGTAGTTTATCTAGGGTAGTCGCCAGTAACCTATCAGTAAACACGAGTCATTTGACTGATAGTTTTCCTGTCTAACCTGCCACTCCATCTCACTCCATACTGACGTATGGTATTTCTTACAAGTAAAAGCTCTCTGCAATAGTACAAGGCGACCTTTCATCTTAGACTTTAGATGGATTCATTCTAAATACTGCGGAATAATGGAACAAGTCTATAATCCTGACTTGAATAATACATAAAGTTGTGTATTATCAGTTGCTCCATAAGGGCAGCGTAAAGATGATCCTTGTGGTACGCCTCAGTCCATGGTCATTGAGTCTGATGTTTCACCATCAATGATAACTATATGTGTCGTGCTTTCAAGGCACAAAGTAAACTATTTACGAGCTGTGCTTGTCATCTTTCAGCCTACCCAGAAAGATCTCATGATCCACAGTGGCGAATGCTGCTGACACATCAAGCAGCATCAAAATAGCTTCTCCATGACCATCAACCAGTAAGTTGTTGTTCATTCTGCCTAGTGTTGTTTCAATGCAGTGGAAGCGTCGATGAGCTGACTGAATCACTGTGTGCACAGGTTGTTATCACTCATGTACACCTGAAATTGAGGGATGGCTGCACATTATATGATCTTGCCCATCAATTGAAGGTTCGGACGAAAGTTCTTCATATTATCTGAGGCTTTGCTTCTTCAAGAAAAGTGTAATAAGCGCCTGCTCAAGAAAGCCAGACCTCAGTGGCGGCGCCAGGATTTTGCGGCGGAGGAAGGCATTGTGGGAAAGGGGGAGGTGAATTAAAGTTGGGGCAAAATCAACAAATTATAATTTTCGTAATTTTTTACTGTTTTTACTGTGGGGGTAAGTGTCCTGACGGGGGTATTTGCCGCCCGCAATGCCGCCCATGGTGCCACCACCATCTGCCATGGAAAGTACAGTCAAAAAGACGAGCTGACAATAGCTGTAATAGTACGCAACAAGTTAGTAAAGGTATCCTTGGTGATGGAAGTAGGAAGTCGATCAGCAGGGCAAAAATTTCGCTATCTGAGAGCAATCCAAAACTGTCCAGTCGTGTGTCAGACATAGAATCCATACATAAGCTGGATGTTACACATAACTTGTTTATATTGTACAATTTGCCTCAATGTATGTTTCTTTCTAATAACCCCACATTTTGATATTCCTACCTATTTATTACCCTGCAAACAAGACAATATTTTTGTACTACCCTTCACCACTGTGATAGCAAAATACACTCATATTTCAGTCATATAGCTAAACAATTTTGTCGCCTTATGCGACCTAGACTGTCAATTTACCTCGGGCTCATAACAGTATCACTAATCGAATGGTGGTACCGTATTAATGCGGGTAAGGACCCTAGGTCGGCAGCCAAGTAGAGTGAAGTTGCTTTTTGATACACCCTTTGGCACCTACATCAATTATTTACCCTAATTCCTAAGGTAATTGAGTAACCATATGCGCACTGAGGTATCGTCTGCTACTAAATGAAATCCACAAAATGGCCGGTTTATGTGTTAGATAAATCATAAATATTTCGCAGAATTAAAGACAACGAAATTGTGCATGTACCTCATGAAAATTTGAACCATAGGCAATCAAATTTAAGATTAAATTCTTGAAATGTAAGTATTTTGCTGAAGTCGAACATTAGCAGCCATAAGCGTGATTATTGTTACTTTATACACCGCCATTCATTTTCGAGGACAGACGATATTCACTGAGGATATCAATGTTGTGATATACTACCACCAATGCCGGTAAACTATCTTTGCAAAGGAGCAAATGATTCTCTCAGCATAGCGTTACGTTTTACGTGGTAATCCAGATGTTGACAATCTACCCTATATTGAAGACATAAGACTAGTGTAATTCTAAACTACAACCCTCAATAAAAATGGGAGTTAATGAATTTCACTCAAAAAACCTTAACGAGTGAACCGTCTCGAACAACCAAATATATATTTATTTACATTTATTTGTAATTGCTGAATTATTAACGATATATTATACAAGGTCACGACAAATCAATCAGACAATAATGGACCAATATGTTAATAGATGATGGAAGCTAATCTCTGCTTGCTGCATCTTTCTTTTCGGTTTATCGTTTGTTTGAAAACATTCACCATCAACTAAGTTGAATTTCAAGTAAATGTCTATGTGTTCACACGAATACTGCATTGTATTGATATTATTGATGACGTTATTCTCTCGGAGTGAATTCCCATGAAGGTACAGCAATTCATTGGCTTGAACAGTTGCGATCAAGTACAAACTGCTGATAAAACAAACACCAAATATTTGCATACTAAAATAAACACAGACTTACTCGGATTGCTGTGACTTCGAATGCAAATAGCCATGAAAATGATACATTGAGAAGAGAAGCTGTCAACCAATAACCAAATACGCCATCGAAATATTATACTGCTGGTGTGGGCGTTAAAGATATTGAAATTTAGATAATAAGCGAACTCAGTTTAGCTCTCAAACCATAAAATTCATGTCCAGATTTTTCAATTTGACGAAAGTTTGTAACATACATTGCATCTTCAAGCGGTTAAATGGATAGATAATTTTATTTGTAGTTTATCTAGGGTAGTCGCCAGTAACCTATCAGTAAACACGAGTCATTTGACTGATAGTTTTCCTGTCTAACCTGCCACTCCATCTCACTCCATACTGACGTATGGTATTTCTTACAAGTAAAAGCTGTTTGCAATAGTACAAGGCGACCTTTCAACTTAGACTTTAGATGGATTCATTCTAAGTACTGCGTAATAATGGAACAAGTCTATAATCCTGACTTGAATAATACATAAAGTTGTGTATTATCAGTTGCTCCATAAGGGCAGCGTAAAGATGATCCTTGTGGTACGCCTCAGTCCATGGTCCTTGGGTCTGATGTTTCACCATCAATATCACGGCCGTTCGCCGCCTATGCGTGATGTCCACTTTTATCTAGAGCGCCCTCAGTTTTGACTTAAGGAGTCTTATTTGGTTTAAGTGGTGTTGGGCGATACAAAGAGTTATAATTTAAAACTACCGATACCAATTAGCACACAAAAGTATAGCGGTACTGTTGACTCAAAATTCCCATACCGCCCAACCCTACATAGTTACCGAATGTAATCGGTCGCCGATAATGGCGACGAAATGTCCTTTCGAGGTTGAAAATAGCCCATTTTGATCACTAGAATAGACCCACAAAAACACTCCCAATTATATTTTATTAATTTTTTCAAGTAAACCAGAAGCTTTAGATAAAAATGCTATCCAAGAGTTACCGTTCACACTCCTTTATGCTTGATAATAGACAACTTATGTCCGTACACCATCACTAAATTTACTGCACAAAATGCGAATCATACCGTACGGTATAGCGTATTTTAGTCAGAATATTGGAACATAAAAACAGTTAATAATCATCCTCGCTTTATTTACAAGTAAAACAGATGCTAATGATAATAATTTGTGCGAGTATTAACAGTGTCACAGTCCATATACTTTGCAGAAATGATATGACATGTACTGATAATACACGCACTATAGCCACTATACTGTACTACAGTACAGTACATGTACCGTACATGTAAACTCTACATAGAAACCCAAAAGTATAACATGTAGTGTGTGTGCGCCGACTGAAATCATTGTGAGTTGCGATTTTGTTGTCAAACCCTTACGAAGCATTAATTTGGTTCGTGTGAGATACGTAACGATACGCTATGACTTTCCGCTTGTTTTTACCAATCTCGATAAATTCTCCATTTCTTATATTTTGTCCTTCCGTAGTTCTTTACGATGCCGAAATAGTGTATCGGTATGTTCTGATATCATCGTCGCACTCTTCAGAAGAACCAATTTGGTCCGATTTACAAATGTAACGCTACGCGATGAGTTTTAGCTTGTTTCAACCAGCTACGTAACTAAATGCTCTACGGGCCAAAATTTCCGATAAAATTCTACATTACATATAATTTTATGTACCGGGTTCCGTAGTAATTTACGGGTTCCGTAGTAATTTACGGGTTCCGTAGTAATTTACGGGTTCCGTAGCAATTTACGGGTTCCGTAGCAATTTACGGGTTCCGTAGCAATTTACGGGTTCCGTAGCAATTTACGGGTTCCGTAGCAATTTACGGGTTCCGTAGCAATTTACGGGTTCCGTAGCAATTTACGGGTACGTAGCAATTTACGGGTTCCGTAGCAATTTACGGGTTCCGTAGCAATTTACGGGTTCCGTAGCAATTTACGGGTTCCGTAGCAGTTTACGGGTTCCGTAGCAATTTACGGGTTCCGTAGCAATTTACGGGTTCCGTAGTAATTTACGGGTTCCGTAGTAATTTACGGGTTCCGTAGTAATTTACGGGTTCCGTAGTAATTTACGGGTTCCGTAGTAATTTACCGGGTTCCGTAGTAATGCTAAAATAACATACCGGTATATTCCGATTTCAAGATCAAGTTCTTACGAAAGACCAATATTGGTTTTGTCACATGCGTAAGTTACGTAACAATACGCAAAGAGTTTTCGCTTATTTTTACCAGCCACGTTACAACATTTTCTGCGGGGCCTAAAATCTCGATAAATTCTAGATTTCCATGTTGCCCGTAGTTCTTTGCGATGCTGAAATAGTGTATCGGTATGTTCCGATATCATCGTCGCACTCTTTCGAAGGACCAATTTGGTCCGTGTTACAAATGTAACGCTACGCGATGAGTTTTAGATTGTTTCAACCAGCTACGTAACTAAATGCTACGGGTCAAAATTCCCGATAAAATTCTACATTGTCTAATGTTTTGTTCTGTACTAGGTTCCGTAGTACTTTACGATGCTGAAATAACATACCGGTATGTTCTGATTTCATCATTAAGCTCCTACGAAAGACCAATTATGTACGCAACAATACACGATAAGTTTTAGTCTATTTTAATCAGCTACGTAACTTATTTTTTACGGGGCCTAAAATCTGGAGTAAATTGTACATTTTGCTGTGTCGTACTTCTTTACGATGTCAAATAGGCTAAAATAGCGTACCGGTATGTTCAGATTCACCGTCACAGTTTATGTTTTGGTGAAATAAATTGGTGAATTTTTCCACCCGTCTACATTCGGGCCACTGACCGGGTCTTCAAGAATCGGACTTTCACTTTGGAATAGATTCAATTAAACTTACATTAATTGCTTTAGCTTAGAGACAAAATTATTGTTAAATTGAAGGTATTGGACACTTTAACTATTATATAACCATGATCTAATGGGATTTTAAGGAAGCTAAAAACTTAACTTTCAGTAAGCTTAAAAACTTAACTTTCAGTAAGCTTAAAGCGTAATAGGTATTACGTGTCCATATCTTCAAGGTACTCATCAGTTACGGTGGGCATTCGCTGTGTTGGCGTCTGACACGCCACAAACGTATATACGAGACCAATAGTTTACCCCCTCAGTTTTCGTTGTTTTCAATAAAAGTGGACGTTAAAACGGCCGTGCAATGATAACTATCTGTGTCGTGCTTTCAAGGTACAAAGTAAACTATTTACGAGCTGTGCTTGTCATCTTTCAACCTACCCAGAAAGATCTCATGATCCACAGTGTCGAATGCTGCTGACACATCAAGCAGCATCAAAATAGCTTCTCCATGACCATCAACCAGTAAGTTGTTGTTCATTCTGCCTAGTGTTGTTTCAATGCAGTGGAAGCGTCGATGAGCTGACTGAATCACTGTGTGCACAGGTTGTTATCACTCATGTACACCTGAAATTGAGCGATGGCTGCACATTATATGATCTCGCCCATCAATTGAAGGTTCGGACGAAAGTTCTTCATATTATCTGAGGCTTTGCTTCCTCAAGAAAAGTGTAATAAGCGCCTGCTCAAGAAAGCCAGACCTCAGTGGCGGCGCCAGGATTTTGCGGCGGAGGAAGGCATTGTGGGAAAGGGGGAGGTGAATTAAAGTTGGGGCAAAATCAACAAATTATAATTTTCGTAATTTTTTACTGTTTTTACTGTGGGGGTAAGAGTCCTGACGGGGGTATTTGCCGCCCGCAATGCCGCCCATGGTGCCACCACCATCTGCCATGGAAAGTACAGTCAAAAAGACGAGCTGACAATAGCTGTAATAGTACGCAACAAGTTAGTAAAGGTATCCTTGGTGATGGAAGTAGGTAGTCGATCAGCAGGGCAAGAATTTCGCTATCTGAGAGCAATCCAAAACTGTCCAGTCGTGTGTCAGACATAGAATCCATACATAAGCTGGATGCTTCTAATGTAGCCTATTTTATGAGCACTTAATATGACAACATTAACACACACATAATTTGTTTATATTGTACAGTTTGCCTCAATGTATGTTTCTTTCTAATAACCCCATATTTTGATATTCCTTCCTATTTACTACCCTGCAAACAAGACAATATTTATGTACTACCCTTCACCACTGTGATAGCAAAATACACTCATATTTCAGCCATAGCTAAACAATTTTGTCGCCTTATGCGACCTAGACTGTCAATTTACCCGGGCAATTTACCTCGGGCTCATAACAGTATCACTAATCGGATTGTGATACCGTATTAATGCGGGTAAGGACCCTAGGTCGGCAGCCAAGTAGAGTGAAGTTGCTTTTTGATACGCCCCTTGGCACCTACATCAATTATTTACCCTAATTCCTAAGGTAATTGCGTAACCATATGCGCACTGAGGTGTCGTCTGCTATCAAATGAACACAAAACATGGCGGGTTTGTTTGTCTAGAAACTTTGGTTTCTTCATGTTTTTAAATCATAAAATATTTCTCAAACTTAAGGCAACAATATGCTTATAGAAAAGACCACAGGCTTGAACGTATTAATTTACAGCCACAAGGGTGATTGTTGTCACTTTATACACCGCCAAGTATTATCTGAGGCAGACGATAATAGCTAGGGAGATCAATGTTATGATTTACAACAGTCCACCAATACCAGTAGACTATCTCGTTTCAAAGGAGCAAATAATTCTCTCAGCAATTTGTCTTGCACCAGCTGATGTTTAGCCTGAATGTATGGGAATAGTCGTATAGAGTTACAACGCTATTCTCTTTCGTTAGTATCCACATCCTTCCTTCTTTGTCTTCCTCACTTCCCTTCCCGTCTGTTTCCCTATTCTTCTTCCTTCCATAATATTTTCCTTTTCCTTTTGAATCTCTCTCCGCACTCTCTCGCAAAAAAGCACAAGTGTAACACCAGCGCTAGTTTGTCATTGAACACTTACATGTATGATATGAATGATCGGTAAAAAGATTCTCTGTTCTCAAAATTAGTTAATTTATCTAATAAGTTTAATATAAGAGAATTAATTTAGTCGTTTCCTTTAATCGTATTTTGTAGTAATGTATTTTTAAATACTTATTAAAATGATTTATTTTCGGCAATGACAGTGTTATGAAGAAACTTGGGAACCGAATTTTATGCAAATTGACAGAAGGCAAGAGAGTAAATGGGTAAACTTCTGAACAAGGATATCATGGATAAGCTTTTGATTTTGTTACTTTGCTTCTATACTTTCAGACAGACATTATTTATAGGAGTGGGAGACCAGGAAATACGGCGATACAATTATCATTTTATTTGATAGCAGCGCCTCTCAAAGGTAAGTTGCTTTTAACAATATCTCAGATTTGTTTTGCATAGGAGGATATGTCCCAAATCGTAAACTTTGCCATAGGCTCTCATAATTTAACATGGTATGTTTCATGTCATTTAAAATAGAACAGAAAAGTGAGTTCTGCAAATGTCCCACTTTTACGATTTATTGGTTTTCAATGGTAATACATATCCCCAAACATAAAATATAAAGGGGAATATAACACAAATATATGTGAGATTACCATATTACTAACACTATGAAATATATTTTCTTCATGTCAGCATATTCGTTGTATGCATTAATAAAAAAAAACACATGACGTGACTTCAAATTTTTACTTGCCAGGTAGTCGTTCCTTGTTCTAATCGTTTCCATTTTATTGTCTTTTTGATATGACATTTTGTACTTGTAGTCCTAGAGCTATTGTTGCCAAAAATAAACTAGTAAAAAGCAATGATAAAGCTGAAAAGTGAATCGCAGTTACGTTCAGTGTACAAAAGCTACATCGTTTTAACACACTGGGCATGCGTGCCACTCGACTTTTTGCCAAAGCCAGCCAGTATAAAGTACTGAGGGTAGATCCCAGGTTCCATATTCCAAGTTCCATATGTACGAAGTTCAAAGTCAAAATCAATCAAAGTATATTAGATTTATTTTGTAAACTATATTGTGGAGAATATATTATTGGTTGATTTTTTTGTGTATGTGAAATAATGCAAAGTATACCAATTTGATGTGGGGAAATAAAATACAGACTAGACGGTATGCAGAGGTGGACAAAAAACAACAAATGTAGGCATAGAAGTGGGTAAAGTTCGATAGCCAAAAATTACCAATTCCAAAGCCCACAGAAGTGTTAAACCTGCAAAAACAACAGGGATCAATACGAATATAAAAGTGCACTGGAACAAGTGATGAAAATCACTATGCACTTAAGCAGACATAGAGAACCAAACAACCAATGTAGGTACAGGCAAAGTTCGATGGCCAAAAATTGCCAATTAGCCCACAGAAGTGTCAGGAAAACAATACAAAAGTGTACAATAATGAAAATCACTGTGCACATAAGCAGACCAAACAGACAACAACAAAACAACCGACGTTTCGAGCAGATAAACTGCAGGTTTAACACTTCTGTGGGCCTTGGAATTGGTAATTTTTGGCTATCTATTTTTTTAAACTAAATTTGGAACTTAGCGTCTGCAGTCGGCACCTGGAGAGGATTAAGGTGATCATTCTGATGATATTTTATATCATTTTTGCGTACAAATCATATAAAATATGGCATTAACTTGTTCTTTCCGAAATGTCTCAGGAACGTTCGCCAATCGAGCGGTAAATCTCACTTATATCTCATCTTCTTGAGCAACGACTCTTACGACTGAAGTATAAATAAAGGTTCAAATTCAGAGCAAATCTAATCTGCGTAACATCACTTTCCTTCCAATCGCTTTCTACATGTTCTAATTAATCACGAAGTGATAAATCACATGAATTAATGGTCTGTTGGGCTGTTGCACCATATTGCAAATCGGCGCATACGGCTCATTTAATAGCAGTTTAGTTCACTCCCAAATGCGTTTTATAAAATCATTTATGACAAGCATTCTTGTGCATCTAAGCGACATGGTACCGCGTAAAAGGCATAAATGCGAGCTATTAATGATTTGGAATGATTATGGTTAAAGGGTGGTATACTAAATGGATTATAGAAGATCTTGACAATTCCACATAAGAAAGAGACATATGAAATATATACCGTAACTAAGCACTCACTACTCTTGAAAGGAAACGTTTCCTTATTTTAATGCGTAAGTACAGTCTTCCATAAACAACCTCTTTAAACGGCCTTGAATATATTCAATATTCTTTCTGTTTAATTTGTCTTTCTTTAGTTAGATGTTATTTCAAAGTTATATAATTAGTACCTGTTGCTTAAAGGAGTATTTCGTGATCCTAGCATCCTCTTTTTATGATATTTTTCAGTACATATCCACGACAAAGGCATATTCCCAAAATTTCAGTTGATTCCGATATTGCGTTTGCGAGTAATGCATGATTATGTGTATTACACTGCTCCATTGACAATACGTTGTAATTTCGTTCTGGTGCACCAGAACGAAATTCAAATTTCACGATATCTTTGCTAAACGAATTAATCTGCAAGAAATATTTTGTACATAAACATTATGTAGCCAGAGGTTTCCAGTGATATAAAAATCTCAATTTTTTTGGAGAAAAGTGGGGGGGGGGGATGAGGCTGTGGATCACGAAATGCCCTTTTAAATGTTTCATTTAAATCAGATTAGATAGAACCCAATTAACTTGAAATTCAATTACCAATTCATTTGTAAGATGTAATTGATGCATATAACTTCACACGTGTGTATGTGACTTGATATCTCTAATTGATACGACACAAATAGTTAAAGACGATGTTGTGTTTTGTAAACTTGATATTCATATAGTGTTGTCAGCCCTCGTTTAATGTTACCATATATTACATAGTTACAGATTTGAAAGTGATATTCGCTGATACGTAAGCAATCCGCATATGACAGAACATAGTCATAAATAGGAAACTATATCTTTGATACTGAAATAGTAAGGTTATCGATATCTGAACTCGTATTTCATCACATTGGTGGCTAAACAAGTAATCAACGCAATGGAATTGCCCTTGTTATTATTTTAACACCTCATTTTATAAACCTGCTGTTACATAAGAGAAAAGTTTACGGTTTCAGATGCACAAAACTAATACGCAAATTAGAAAAGTTTGAAAGGTTATCGATATCTGAATCGTATTGAATCAATGACTATCAAATGTCGACATAGAAAAGTAAAAACCATTTTGGCATTTGCACGTCAGTGATTATATAATTAATCAACGCAATGGAAATGATATGATATAGATCTTGTTATTTTAAGCGATTGTGGTATTATTTATTTTATAAACTGTGTTACATTTGATACCGGTTTACGGATTCAGAAGCACAAGACGTATGTTCATTCAAATTAGAAAAGTTTGAAAAGTATTTAATTGCCATATCCCGATATTGCGCTGCAAGTTTTAAATGAATTAGAAATATAATCATAAATAGAAGTCATGATTTGAAATCGTACTTTGACAGTTTAGTCTTTTCAAACAAAAATTTTTATTCCAAACTGCCGCTTGAATGTTCATTTTCCTTGACTCTCTTCACGCGGGTGTCGACTGCAGACGACATGTTTCAATTTTTTTTTTTAATTCAAAAATTTCAGAAATGTAAATTTTCATAACCATATTTGGAATCAGCATGAAAAATGCATTCAAATGAGTACAAACAAGCCTAGTATGGGTTCAGTAGTTCTTAAGATAGCTCTTGATATTTTGTGAAAATATTTCAAAACTTGAACTTTTTCCATTGAAGCGCATGGCTAGCACGCAGAGCATTAAAGTCATGTGTGATTTGCTCATAGCAACGGCGTCAATCTTGATCGAATATCTACTCTTTGCACGATTGTAATACCCAACAATGTACTTTAATACCATGTGAAAGACTATAAACCTGATATTCTTTAATTTCAGTAAACTTAAGATTTTATAATAAACCCGAATATATTATTCAATTCGTTACTGTGCCCTTCTTGCTTTTTCACTAGCATTCAAATCACATTTCCTTTCTTTTTCCTGTCATAATATTGTACTTTTACTTTTGAACCGCTTCCCCTCTCAACTACTTTTACTAATAATTATGGTAATGCTAATATAGTATTATATAAAACATCCAAAAGGAAACATAATAGAAAGAAAGGAATTAAATATATCACGAATATCTAGTTAACTAGTTTATTCACTTGTCATGTTTAAAAGATTATTCTTTATTTTAAGTTATTGAATTTGAATGCCAGCTTTTTTATGCAATATCACTATGAAAGAAATATATTTTCCTTGCGCTCGCCTAATCGTTGTATACAATAATAAAACAAAAAAACACACACATTAGTGCCAAAAAGGTTCCAAACGTTTATGAAAGTACAATATAACTGCATTATTTGACTTGAGACAGCTTACAAATATTTATAATCGTTTCTACTGCATGCTTTATTAATGTGACATTCGCAGTTGTATTCCTACAGCTATTTTAGTTTTTATTATAATGAAATAAAATACTAGTATTCTTGCCAAAAATAAACTCGTCAAAAGGAAAAATCCCCAGGGAAGTAAATAGCTTCCAGGTTCCATATTATGCATTAAAATTTTGATATGCACTAAAAATGTGCAAAATGGGAAAACGTTTATTATCGGTTGATTTTGAATTCTTGTGTGATATAAAGTTATTTCGGGGTTAAATTTGGTCAGACTTGTCATTCAAAGGCTGAAAGTAAAAGCTATGATTTTTGTAAGTAAGCATATAGAGAAGAAAACACAGTTCAAGGAACAATTCACAAGCCACCTTTATAAGAGGAAATTAATACAACGGAGTGCTCATCATAAAAAGGGTGAAATAAGGTTCTGAAGGTGACAGCGCTTATGATCTACCAGTGAATAACTTCTCATACACTTAACTTTATGAGCAGACCTATTCAAATACGCATGTCTCGTCAGTAAATAAGCAGTAACTTATTTGAAGACTTTTAATGTTTGTAACGCAATGGGTACGAATATTCTAGCATTAGCAACTAGTAACATGAGTAATTGCTCGACGCAAGAACTGTACTCAAAGCTAAATTTAATCCTCAAAACGTGGGCCAGTTTAAAAGAAGGAGGACGCGATGCACTGTCAATCAATGTATATGAAAACTACAGTTAGTATAGGCCTACAAAAGTTAACAACATATTCATTAAAGGCGTATTCAGTGATCCTAGCAAAAGTGTAAAAAAAATTATTTAAGGTATTTTTGAAAAAAAAATTTGGCAAAACAAACAAACAAAAAAAAAGCAGGAAAACAGCAGTATTGACAAAGTTGAAGCCCCATTCAAATACATGTAGCTAATTTCTCTACTTAAGTAGAGAAATTGCAGATTCATGTAAGATGTCTTATTTTTTCTTAAATACACGGCTTTCGGCTTAACCACTCGCAGGCTATGTTAGCACATCTATGACAATGACAAAGGTACCAAAATCGAAATTTTGATGATTTTTACGATCGTCCAGATGAGCAAATCACTGAATGGGCCTTTAAGTAGAGAAATTGCAAATTCATGTAAAATGTCTTATTTTGTCTTTAATACACGCCTTTCGGTTTAACAAATAGCAGGCTATGTTAGCACATCACGTGACACTAATGAAGGCGCCAAAATCTGATTTTTTTTTATGATTGTTACGATCCTGCGGATTCGCAAATTTAGTGAATAGACAATTGAAGAGATAAAAGTGATGTTTTGTTATGCTGCTAAAGAAACAAAGATATGATATTTGTAGGTTTAGATACAAACACAACTATATGATTTGTAATAAAAAATAAACCGTTTTTTTTTAATCTTCCCAGCAAACACAAAAACGTTTTAAAAACGTTTTAATTAAGTTATTTTTTGGCTTTTGGTTTAGGTAAAAACGTTTTAATAACATTAAAATGTCGGGTTATATAAAGGTCATGAAAACGATTTAAAACGTTTTGTATGAAAACACACTACAGCAATATTTTTAAAATGTTTTCAAAATGCTATTGTAAACTATTTTTGCAAACATTTTTTGCCAAATATGTTGTCAACACTTAAATAACATTATGTTAAAATATTTGCACCCAGCAAATGTCGGGTTATATAAAGGTCATGAAAACATTTTTAGAACGTTATTGCAAATATTTTGGGCAAACATTTTTCGCAAAATATTTTTTCAACCGCAAAATAACATTCTGTTTAGAATGTTTTTTATCAAGTTTTCAAAAATGTTTTTGGAATGTTATTAAAACGTTTTTATACCCTTCATATAACCCGACATTAAACGTTTTCTGTAAAACATTTTGTGTTTGCTGGGCAGTAGATTATCAAAAATGTTTTTTAATGTTATGAAAACGTTTTATACCCTTAATATACCCTTTATATAACCCGACATTTAAACGTTTTCTGACAACCTTTTATAACCTTTTGCGATTGATGTCGAAAACGTTTTGTGTTTGCTGGGTTTCATATCAGTATTAATATTTTGTTTCTGATTTCGTTTCTCCTATTGTTATGAGATTAACATCCCTGTTTGTTTTGTCATGTGTAGCAGAAGCTGATTATTGTTGGGCTGGCAAATTTAAGGCGTGGGGTATGAGCGACCTTGAAGTACAGGTATCTGGAGAAGGGAAGCAACGAGTTACCCCAAATCACAGCGACAGGTAGTGACTTGGCCGCCGAGTGTTAATATATATTTATTTTTGAAGGTTCGTGTTTGTTTTAAATTTTGGGGCGTTTTTCCAAAATTTGATATTTTTGGTGATATTTCAAAAAGCGACATGCCAAAGACAAATCTTTTGCACATACTTTGTTATTGCTAATACAACTCTTTTCTGCGTACCTACGTTACAATTCGTTTTGGTGATTTAGTAATATTATAAATTTTGTGACTGCATTTTGGCGTTTTCGATGCGATTTTAGGCTTACCGTGATTTAACGTTGATATCTGGTCTTGCTCCTTTTATAATTTCACGTTGATCGTCGGCTTTTGTAAATAACAGAATGTAGATTGGCTCTGAATAAGTCTCGTAGTCCTCTTGGTGGGTTTTTTCATGATATATTTAGTTTGTATTTGCATGTAACAACCCAAAACCGACCTCTGATTTCAGGGTTGAAGGCTGTTTTCTGAATGCACGTGGACTCAAACAAGTGCACGAGTGGCGACTATGGTTTTATACTTCCCGCATTGATGTTTGCGTCTACGCCTAACAATATACTTCTTTTTATATGTTGACTGTAGCTGGTATATACATTGGTATACAAAGAATTGGCTACATGTCAATGACCATTAACTTCAGGGATAGACCCTTATACTATTTATGCGCCTTTCTATCATGCAGTATCTTTACCCGCAAACATTTCTTTCACTTCGAAAAAACTGTGTGATTCTATGGCCTAGCGGTCTAAGGCGTTGCGGTTTCTAGTTGCTATTCTGGACGTCGCTTGTTCGAAACCGTGCGTCTGTCACTTTTCTTATGCTGCTTTATTTTTCCAACGTTAGGGCCTAGAAAAACTAATTTATAATTTCTTTTATTTATTTATTTATTTATTTATTTATTTATTTATTTATTTATTTATTTATTTTATTAAATGACGTTTTGGAGCTCGAGAGAACGGACACATTTATTTATTTATTTATTTATTTATTTATTTATTTATTTATTTAGTTAGTTAGTTAGTTAGTTTATTTATTTATTTAATGACATTTTGGGGCTCAAGAGAACGGACATATTTATTTATTTATTTATTTATTTATTTATTTATTTATTTATTTTTCGATTGATTATTTGATGATTGAGTGAGCAGATTTATCGATTGCTACTTGTGGGATTTCTATTTGATTTTGAATGACATCGCGTATACATTAGTATTAGCATTATCAAGAATTAATATCAGAGGTTTTAGTGCAGATAGAAAGTTGGCTTAGTGATACTATCCGTTGATTCAGAAACGGAAGGTGCCGGGTTCGATTCCCACCTATGCCTATTTTTTTGGAAAATTTCTGCAGTAAGTTTATTTGGCGCGCGATCTCAGTTATTCATTTTCTGATGGCTGTGCCTCTTACAGACACCCTCCCTCTGGAATCCAAACCACGGTTCGCTCATTACACCTCCCTTAAGGCCGTGAACATCTTTTGACTTGCTGGATGTTTTAAGGTTGTCGTAAATCGCAATACCATTCTACATCTTGGCCACAGTAAAACCTCCTTGACCCACAGTTTGATAACGCAATTAAAGTAAAAAACCGCATTCCACATTATATTAGTGTTTTAACTTGGTATTTGTAATTTCATACAACTAGTCCAAAAATTTCCACTTACTTGCAGACGTTTCGGAAACTCACAGTTTCCTTTATCGATGCTATTGTTGCAGTGACGATCTGTGTACAGCAGATGATTTTTGCTGCTTAGCAACCGAGTTGCCAGTTGATTTCTCAGCTATCAGATCGTCAAAGACGTGACTCAAGTTGTATTGCCCTCGTCTCGGTTCATGGTTTTCCCCCGCTTTCTGATGGTGATTGCCTCCTTAATCCATCTCTTATATCTATCACTCTCTTTGCCTACGATTCTGGCCTCCTCCCAATTGATGACGTGGTTGTTGTCTACTACGTGGTCGGTGATGGCTGATTTGTGAACTACCGATTGGGATGCCTTTCTAGTGGCTCTGGTCTTTATATTGTCACCAATTTTTTCCTGATGAACATCTTCAAGAATTTACGTGATGATTATGGTAAAAACACAGTGAAACATCTTCGTGACTTAGAGAACTGTGAAAAGAAAATTGCCCGTCACCGTAACCATCTTGTCTACACTCTCAGATGCCGCGATTTAAACCTCACGCCTCCTAGCCTCAAACTCAAGTGTCCGATCAACACCAAGAAAGCCAGGGACATTATAAATCAAGCACATCGTGGACTTTACGCGAACGAGTAAGAGTTATTAATAATAAATTGGATTGTTTAAAGAATAACAAATCATCTCTCGAACGTGAACTAAAATCGGTAATACCCGCGGACTCCCCTCTGGAAAGTGAAATCTCGTCCCATCTTGCGAGAGTTCGCGAGAACACGTTTGTGAAAACGAAAAGTCGTCAAGTGTGCAAGCTGCAGAATTTGGCAGACAAGAATCAAAACAAAGGTCATTTGCACAGAAACCCGATCGCTGAATCGGAACCTGATCTCACCGGTACACAGTTGAAAAAATGGGTGATTAATTTGTCAAAATACAAGCTCAATGACACTCAGACCAAGGTGCTTGCGAAAGGTCTGAATTATGCCGTGTCTCCCGTGGATGTGTGCCCCGACGAATTTGTGCTCGCTACTGAATTAGCATGTAAGAACTTACCGTATCCTGAAGCCGTTCAACTGAGATCGAAAGTTGCCAGCACTCTTAGGTCATCGAAACCTCCGAAGTCTAATGTGAGTATCCATGAAAGAAAAGCAATTAATGTTCTCAAAACAGAAGACAGTATTGTTATCTTACCTGCGGATAAGGGGAAGGCTACGGTAGTCCTGGATAAACAGGAGTACAATGAGAAGGCTGAAATCTTGTTAAGCGATAAGAAAACGTACGAAGAGTTACCGTCTGACCCCACGCAAAAATACAAGAGGAAACTGGTGGCCATCTTGACTAGGTTGACCAATGAGGAGAAAATCAGTAAGACAAAGTATAAACAGTTATATCCGACAGCGGAGAATGTCCCTAGACTTTACTGTACTCCGAAGATACACAAACCTAACGCGCCGCTTAGACCCATAGTTGATTACACCTCCACCATAGGATATGAAACGTCTCGGTGGCTCGCTGACATCCTGGCCCCCATGGTAGGAAATTCCACTCACCATGTGTTAAACTCGAAGTCTTTAGCTGAGGAGTTAGTGGATGTAGTGATAGAGGAAGGGGACATATTAAACTCCCATGATGTGGTTTCCTTGTTTACGTGCACGCCCATCAATAAAGTTCTGGACATTGTTAAAGAAAGGCTACAGAAGGAGGGTTGGTTGAAAGAGTATAATAAATCTCACGGCTTCAACTTAACAACAGAAGATGTAGTGCAATTGCTTGATTTCATCCTCTCTACCACTTATTTTACGTTTCGTGGGAATATTTACAGGCAGCTTTTCGGCGCAGCGATGGGCAGCCCCGTTTCACCTTTGGCCGCCAATATTTTTATGGAACACCTGGAAGACATTGCTATCGCCACTGCTCCTTTGGAATGTAAACCTAAGTTATGGAAGAGATATGTGGATGATATCTTAGAAATTGTTTGCAAGGATGAAGTTAATAATCTCACTGACCACCTGAATCAAGCTGACGACACTGACTCCATTAAATTCACTTTTGAGAAGGAAGCGGATGGTAAGATCCCATTTTGGACACATTGATTGTTCGCCGCGATGATGGGTCAGTTAAGTTAATGGTATATCGGAAGGCAACACACACCGACCAATACTTGAACTTTAGGTCACATCACCCTCTCCACCAGAAACTTGGCGTCGTGCGTACCCTTCTTGACAGAAAGAACAAAATAGTCACGGAAGAGCAAGACAAAGTAGAGGAGGAAACGCATATCAAAGGGGCTCTCCAAAATTGTGGTTACCCAGAATGGAGTATTGAAAAAGTGAAAGACCAGATGGCTAAGCCTAAACCTAAGAAAGACAGACCAAAGAAAGACGATTCCACCAAGTCTAAAGGCTTAGTTGTTATACCGTACGTGGAGGGTGTTTCAGAGCGCATCTCGAGAGTTTTTAAATCTTACAATATCTCAACCGCCATGAAACCCAATTGTACGCTGCGGAATCTCCTGGTTCATCCTAAGGACAAGCGAGATCCCCATCATTCCACGGACGTGATATATTCAATCCCATGTAAAAATTGTGACTTGTCATACATTGGGGAGACAGGAAGAAAGTTCGGTAAACGCTGGGAAGAGCATAAAACTGAGGCTGAAAAAATTGGTGACAATATAAAGACCAGAGCCACTAGAAAGGCATCCCAATCGGTAGTTCACAAATCAGCCATCACCGACCACGTAGTAGACAACAACCACGTCATCAATTGGGAGGAGGCCAGAATCGTAGGCAAAGAGAGTGATAGATATAAGAGATGGATTAAGGAGGCAATCACCATCAGAAAGCGGGGGAAAACCATGAACCGAGACGAGGGGCAATACAACTTGAGTCACGTCTTTGACGATCTGATAGCTGAGAAATCAACTGGCAACTCGGTTGCTAAGCAGCAAAAATCATCTGCTGTACACAGATCGTCACTGCAACAATAGCATCGATAAAGGAAACTGTGAGTTTCCGAAACGTCTGCAAGTAAGTGGACATTTTTGGACTAGTTGTATGAAATTACAAATACCAGTTTAACATGAACAGTCCTGATGAACATCTTCAAGAAAGTGTTTTAACTTGGCTTTAAAACAAACTATAAAATTAAGCCTAATAGAAGTACAAATGCATTTCATTTCTGATACACAAGTGAGGCAATAAATTAAATGGCAGCAAATATTAAACGACTCACTGTAATAATTTTATGTTATGAAAGATCGATAAACCTTTGAACTGTTTCATACATCGTTACTTGATGACATAAGTGGTTAATATTTATCAACATTTATGTGCATCACATGACTGTCTCAATCATCGCTCTTCAGTCATATGACCGTCTGCAATTGTCAGAAGTTTCTCATCATTTTGATGATATTTTACAATGCTTTGATTCTCTCCAAGTGGTACAACAAGTGCACATATGGAAATGGACCCGATTGGCAGTCAGTTTTCTAACTCCTACTCATTTATTAGGCTATGCAGTGTAATTTAGATGTTTAAGGTGGGCATTTTATAGGCTTTTTATAGCCTCCATCAGAGCCCGAGAAGACAGGTGAATACAGGTGAATACAGGTGAATTGATCAAATTATTGAAAAGATGATATATAAATTTGACCAAAAACAATATTTTTTCTTTTTCCTAGCAATTTATTTTAAATTTTACAATCGAGAAAACAAATACTAGTAGTTAGAATAAGTTTTCCTTTAATCAATGTTAAGGACACTGGAGAGCCCAATGTTAAAAGTGCTTTCATTAATATTGAAATGAGGAGAGGGGTGACGATTTACATTTTGGTATGCCAGATTGTGCAAGCAATATTATTCGTCATTGTAGCTGGAACCATACTTCAGTCGCCTTATAAAGAGCGACCGATAATCAAACGATAATCCTAGTTGCATCCTCATGAGCAATACAGCATCATGACCACAGGTTTATGACTAACGACTGAAGTATAAATAAAGGTTCAAATTCAGAGCAGTCTAATCTGCGTAACATCATTTTCCTTCCAATCGCTTTCTACATGTTCTAATTAACCCACGAAGTGATAAATCACATGAATTAATGGTCTGTTGCTCATGACAGTTATCACCATTACAAATCGACGCACACGGCTCATTTAATGCAGTTACTCCACTCCCAAATGCATTTATATAATCATTTATGACAAGCATTCCTCTGCACCTAGGTGACAGAGTACCAAGTACAAGGCATTATTGCGTGCTATATTTGGTTGAGAATTACATTACACACAAGACAGTTTGACAGATAACATGAAAATGATACCCTCGTCTACTCATTAAAGGTCGCTAACATATTAATTTATCATTCAAAAAAGCGGGGAGAAAGCGCCATCTAAAGGAAATATTTTGTAATTTCAATGCGTAAGTGAAGTGTTCTGATGTATACCTGTTTCAACGAACTTGAATTTAAATATATTTTTCTTGTAAACTTTCTGCAGTAAGATGAAACGTGATAGGAAAAGATATTATTACAATAAGTACCTGCTACTTGAATGTTCCATTTAATCAGATTAGATAGCACCTAATTATCTAGAAATTCAATTACCAATTCATATGTGATATGTAATTGATGCACACAATTACATAGGTGTGTATGTGACTTGATATCTTTAATAGAACCAAATAGTCAAAGACACCAATGTGCTTTGAACTTAATATTCATAGAGTGTTGTCAGCCCTCGTTTAATGTTACCACCGATTTGTAAGTAATGTTCGCTGATACGTAAGCAATCCGCATATGACAGAGCATATTCATAAATAGGAAACTATATCTTTGATACTGGAATAGTAAGGTTATCGATATCTGAAGTCGTATATCATCAATAGCTATAATATGTCAACATTGCATTATTGCATTTGCACATTGGTGGCTACACAAGTAATTAACGCAATGGAAATGATACGATATTGTCCTTGTTATTTCAGATATTTGTAACGAATCCAAAGCGGGATTATTTGTGATGCGATCAAGCAAAATCAGTCGGAACTCGGCAATAATAAATTTTCAGTTTCTTATAGGATAGTAAAAAGCATTTACAAAGCTGGATTTTGCAGAAAACCCAATTGAAATTGAACAACCAGTTCCAAAGATATGAGCAATTTAAGAGTTTCCAAAACAAGAGGAAACAAAAGGAAATATTTCCTTTGTTTGGCTATATCTCAAAATCAATATTTCCGAGTTCCGACTGATTTTGCTTGATCGCATCACATTTTAACACCTCATTTTATAAGCGTGCTGTTACATAAGAGAAAGGTTTACGGTTTCAGATGAACAAAACAAATGTTCAAATTAGAAAAGTTTGAAAAGTTTTGAATTAACATATCCCGATATTGCGTTGTAAGTTTTAGAAGAATAAGAAATATTATTATGAATAGAAAATTTGATTTTGAATAGTATTGCTGGATTACTCATCCCTCTTAACGAGCTTTTCGATTATACAGTGAATTAAGTTTATTAGTACAAGAAATCTATTTTGTAATGAACTCATTTGATATAACTTTTGATTTCATACAGGTGTATGATTATTGAGATGCGTTTCGTTTTATTCATTCTTGAAAGTGTACCATATACTGAGGACATTAGTGCAATTCTAGACTACAACCCCAATGAAAATTAGAACTTACTGAATTTCACTCCAAAAGCTTTTTTGAGTGAGTTATCTTGTACGTTATTATACTCTGTATCGATGGTATACCGTGCTGTACTACATGGCTTGATATGTGACAAATAATACTGAACAGAACTGAGCTGAGCTGAATTTAGTCCAGGAATTATTTAAAAAAAGAAAATTAACCAGGCAACAATAAACGAATCAAAAGGCAAATAGTACCTTGCGTAAATTGGAAAGCTGTTGTCAATTATGAGCTTTTATAATAAACAAAATGCAAATAAATTTGTTGCATCGTTGCCATATTATTGTCTATTGCACTACTTCAACCAAAAGTGTATTCAATATCAGATTTTGTTATCAAATAAAGTTAATAATTGTGTCATATAACAAACTATTTCGTTTAAATAGCTGTTCCATGTTTTTCATAAATCTAAATTTGAAAGAAGTGCCTTTTGTAGGCAAATCGTACCCTAAAGAGTGATATTCCGGAAAGTATAACCCGAGGGGTGTCTTCGTGTTGCAAATACAAGTAGCTAACGTAGAAAATGCTAGAATTACTGCTAGAAAGGGTATCATTTTATTAATACGAAGTGAACAGTATATTCTGACAGTTTGCGTAAAAGCTTCCAAACATGTTAAAGAAAACAAGAGGAACAGATACAGGTAAAATCTTGACAAAAATTAAAATACTTTGGTAATAAAATCTCGGCCATGGGCGCTTTTTGTAAGATCTGTTTACATACATTGTATCTGTTGCTTACTTACGAGACTAGAATTTCATCAAAACAAAAATCACTATTATTCATTGAAATTTCATAAAGGTGTCCTTCTTTGCTGCTGGAAATATGCTACAATTCATTTTTGTACTAACATAGAATATAACGTTTCGTTATAGTAATCCACGCCAAAATTGAAATTGATAAGCACATAAACAGATAGGGATTGCTGTTGAAAAATTGCAAGATATCGATTTACCGTGTTTTATATCACGTAACAGTAAGGTAAAGACAAGATATGAGAAAGGATATTAATATCGAAACGTATGATGCCGTGATCTATAGACATAAAGGGACCATTGTACGATTGTGTGTAATTTGGGCATTAAGGCAAACACAGCGAAACAGAACGTAATTAGCACACTTGTTAATGGTATTTGCCTTCAACTTATCGTGATTAAGTAAAAGCTCTTAAAATAGTGTTCTTTTGATGTTGAAAATGCTAATACATTATTGCATTTGCTATTTATTGGAAAGTAAGGACATTTCATTGCTTTTTAAAGTAGGATTATAGCCGTTGCTACCATGAGCGACAAATTGCGTTTATACTAAATTTATTTATATATAGATTGTTTCCTATTGTATAACGGTTTCCTTTAAGCACTAATGGACACGTGTTTATTTTGCTTAAAAATAAATAGAATAAGAAAGTTGAAATTGTATTTAATATTTTGACACAAAAACAAACCACCGGTTTGGAGAACAATTGACCCTGAAAAATGAGAATATTAAATCTAGTCTTGTGGTCACCAGGTCTTGTGTACTATATTTAAACGTAAGCTGATACAGCGCGATGCATTATGGGAACTCATGTGATATCATCTTCCGGCCTTCTCCAGACGTTCTCTCTTGTGACATTGAATACATCGTTTGTGAGATGCAACTGTTAGCCATAGATCACACGGAAAGAAGTGGGGCTGTGTCAGATCTGCTAATGATGATACCAATATGTCAATCGGAAGGATTTACGGAAGCCACGTCGAGTTTATTTGATATCTATTGACCGAGATTTTTGGAATACTTAACCCTTTCATCTTGACAAACAGCGGTGTAAATGGTAAGTACACGATCTGGATCTCGCGATACATCGAGGTGAAAATCAATACGTGTATTTGCTTATGCTAGATTTAGGTTACGGATGAATATTATTCTTCATGTAATTTTATTTTAAACATTTTTAAAAACGACTTGGACAAATCATACGAACAAAGCATGGTGTTACCAGGCTGGTCGAGTGCTCGTCGTTACTAAACCTACGTAAACAACGCACCGCACCGCACCCCACCCCACCCCAAATGCATTGCTAAAGTATGCTTTTGATATGAAGAGCTTTGTTTCAAAACCCCTTACATCCACTTTTGGCTGAAATTGAGTTATTGGCATGGTATTATAGTGTGGGTAAAAATACACATTTTGGTGGTTGTTTGACCTTCATACTACCTTCCTTCCGGAGGTATCCTATATTTCCCGTTTCGGAAATCTCAGGGAATTTCCGGAAATCTGAACTTAAAATGAATATAGAATTGTTTTGTGCTAATATTTTTGATGCATAATAGTAGCCTGGAATGTTATTTACCTATTAAAACCAAAAGGAACTGTTTTTGGGTCACTATGTTTGAAAAATTCATTTTAATTAACAAAATGTGTAGCTTCGGAAATACCCAAAAAATGCTATTTTCCCGAATTTAATTAAAAATTCATAATTAAAAAAGTAAATGAGATATTTCAATTTTTCTTTTTGAATTTCAAAGCATTAGTCAAGTTACATAATGTAGTGCAAACAAATGGGCTCAAATTTGATTGCAAAGGTGGTTTCTAGAAAAGGGTTAATTTTATTTTGTTGCAAAACCCCTTACATCCACAAAAGGTGCGATATAAAAGGAATAATAAAATAAATAGGAAGGCTTGAAAATTGTACCAAACATATTCTTTTAGTTTCTATTCATCAACACTTTATCCAAACCCAAATTGAATCAAATCGAACAAGTAATACTTGCACAATTAAAAAAAGCTGTTTTTCTCAAAAAGTCAAAAGTGAATGTAAGGGGTTTTGCAACAAAGCTCTTCATATCTTCCACTCGAGGCAACAAGTACTGTAGATTTTGATGCACCACAAGTCCAATTGAAACGGAAAAAAGCCGACTACAAAACATATTAGTAGCGAAGTATGTCAAAAACGCAACATAATCAAACGTAATCTACCTTCATGTAAAGGAAATGCAATCTAATTATTTTTGGAATTTACATAGCTATATCGTCTGTCGGCGTAAATATTTACGTCTTGGTTGTTACAAAATTGAAAACAGCACGATATTTAGCTTGTTTTATAATTGTTTATTTGTATATTTGCATGTGATGCTTTTGTAATTTGCTGTCATGCGCAATGCTCTTGTAGAAATGGTGCTTTATAAATGCCAACAGTTATATGTATTTAATTCAAACAGTTGAACAGATTGAAAGAAGAAGATAGAAAGTATTTAAAAAAATTGAGTACCGGGGTGTTTTCATGTCATTTAAGTAATGCCGATGAAGTAGCGGCAAGATCAAATGGACTTCAATCAGTCAATTAATATTGTAATATTCATATCTGACTGCTGTTTCAAATTTTGGTATAAGCTCCCTCACTATGAACGATATACGCTTACATGAGTGTTAGCTTGATATTCTTATCAACAATGTTGACTGAGTTTTAGGAGGTGGAGACTACATATATTTCTGTTTGTCACTTCCAATTGTGATTGACTTGCTGCGTGCATTTAGACATCTGTCAATGTGATGTCAACAATGACTACCGTGAAAGTGACAGATATGGCATTCCCGGGATGGCACTGGGCGACAAAATGTGTCCAACGTCTTTCTTATGTAATGCTTCGTCTACAGGATATTTTCTAAATGATTGGTACCCATTAGCTTTAGGGCCTAATGAAACACCTGCTTCTTCCCAATTCAACATTATATCAGCTTCAAAAAACTTCAATTCATATAGCTTCATTATGACCCGTTATCATATAAATCTACAAATAAGGTAGATGTTATGCTGCATTTTGATGTGGCAGTCTTGTCCATAGTCATTGGATATTGATGGGTCAATCATTTTGATACACCCTGTATAACAAAGTAGTTTGGGTGAAGTGTGTGCCCATGTATGACATGTAAATACGATACAACAGGTTTAACATTAATATCATTAGTATCCGACTTAATTGTTGCATGTCTTGAAATATCTGTAACGAGTCATGTCGCAATCCTTTACATTAGTGGTGATCGGTCTAGAATATCATAAAATGAGGTCAATGAAGAGGAAGTCTTAGTAGCAATCATATAGCCTGTTCAGACATGAAATATGGCCTTCCAAGGTTCAGTGATGCAAAGTTAAACAAATAATATTTTACCATACCTATAGCAAACAATTAGAGACAAGGGGTATGAAAATCAATGCTTACTATTTTGCCAATTTTGAACTCTGTACTAATACATGTGATAATCATACACAGCACAAACAGTGGTTTGCGACTTCTTTAGTCTTTGCTTTAATTACATTCCCATCAGCTGCGTAAGAGTAAGATATTAAGACGCTAATAAAGACAAAGTTCCATTAACTAGGTCAAGGAAATAGGTATATAAATTATAGCAATGATGCGATTGCGTCATCATGCGAAAGCATATATTATGACACGGAAAGCTTGACCGGCATGGTATGGCCATTCGGTTATACATATGTACAATTCTGAAAAGTTCGCAGTCAAAACCCGAGTAGTACCTGTTTTATATGCTTATGGGTATTAAGCTTTAATGTGAATAAATGTCATTTTAATTCGATTATTTTACTTAATTTGTACGTGGCAAATAAAAGTAATGAGGTCAATAGAAAAGAGAATAGTTCAAGTTGGATCTTTCAGTTTTATCAGGATTGTTTAATGACCGAGAGTAAGTTGTGCTTAAAATGGAGCCACTGACTAACATTTATTTTAAACAAGGAGTTGACAAATTCACACCGATCGAAAGGTATTTGCTTTACGACGCCCTTAAAAGTTCAAACAATTTCTTTTGACAAATTAATACTTCAGGTCAAAAACTCTTTATCTGTCTGACCAATTCACAATTTAACACATAGCCAGGCCAGGGCAGTACGTGACAGATATGTGTTTAGTTACATTAGGCATCTGTGTCAGTCCACTCAGTGGTAGTACAGGTTCCAAGAAAGTGGCCTTCGCCTGAGGAACTAGTTGCATCAGTGGTCAGATAATGGTTAAATGAGTTATTATCCATCCCTTTATTCAGTTAAAAAGTCGGACGAATTCCTTAAGGGACCTGTAACACAATGTTAGCCTTGAGCTGCTTACCTTTATTCCCATTTTGCGATGTTACGGCTATAAGGAAATGCGCGCTGGAATGATATTATACTAGGGTTGGCAAGGATAGCGATTGCTTGTGTGATTATGTTTGACAAAGAATATTACTTGACGACAGTTGTAGGCTGCCGTCAAGTATGGGGTAAGTAAGTAAATGGTTAAATGAGTTAGTATCCATCCCTTTATTTGGGTTAAAAGTCGGACGAATTCCTTAAGGGATCGGCAACGTAATGTTTACCTTGAGCTTCTCACCTTTGTCCCAGTTTTGGGTTGATGAAAAGGCCATCAAAGGGGAAAGTTGGCAGGGATGTCGGTGGTCTTGATGATAAATTAAGAGTGGCTCAATATCCCACATTAGGGTAATTTTGAAAAAACTGGACTTTTGTGTGCTAATTTTCAATACAATACATAACAATTTCACCTCTTAAAATGTTGATTTTATAAGTTTAATAAGGTACATTCATGATCTTTCATGTGTGTTATAATGACCTTTACTGAAATTTACATTTTCAGCAGCGCCCTCTATTTTCACCCAAATGTGGTACAGTCCGCTTTTATATTGGGCCACTCGATTATGCTTGACAAAGATGTGTTGCCCGGGATGTATGTTTCGGGTGTCAAAATGCCAACATTACTTGACAGCAGCTATTTGAGTAGTTTAAGTTAAAGTTATTATGACGTTTTGGGGGCTCGAGGAATTATATGGCAATATTAAGAGAAAAAACAAACAAACTCAGGATTGAAATGTATTTTAATATTGATTAATATACTACATCCTCTCAATGCAGCCGCTACGGTCAAGTAATTGTCAATAATGTCTTGCGTTTTGTGAAATATAAAATAATTATGGAAATTCCAAAATGCCTTTTGTGGCCTTATGGTTAGCAACTATTTTAAACTGTTGCAATTTGGTAGTTTACAGCATCTTGCGAATAGTACTGAGCTTTTGCAAAAATTGCATTGGTCATTTCATAGCGAGCGTGTAGAAGAATTCAAATATCACAGATATATTTTGAAGGTCCTTTGGTTCTTGAGTTATGTAGTAAAGAGGGCTGAAACAATAACACTTTTGTAAAACGTACATAACTCATTAACAACAATAAATCAAACAAGTTTTCAAGGCATATGATTTGTAGAATGAACTTTTGCAAATACATCAAAGTGTTATTTTTCAATAATATATTGATTTAGATAATGAAAAACTTTTTTTGGTTGCTTCGACCAACAGTACCTACCCATAATGCAGGAACCAAAAACCAGAGTATCAGATTGACTTGAACGATTCCACTTATCAAGGTGTGAACAGGTATGTTCACATGAATCGACGCTTGGAAAGATGAGCCTCAATTATTTTGGAATATGGTACATGCAAATCATTAAACGCTATGATCATGTAATACGGTTGATACTCTATATTATTTTGAAATGCCATTTGATAAAGTTCAGAAGGAATCCTCACACATCTGTTAATACATAAGGTCACACCTATACATGCTGGATATCAATTGTATGTGTTTCAAAATAGAATCAAATACTTCCACGTGGGAGTCTAGTGGTGTGCATTGGCTTGCCTGCATGTATTACGCACTGGCGATATTGACAGCTTTGTGTTACGCGTACAGTAATAGGAGAATTTATCTCATGCAAGATAAGCAATTTTCTTATGTACAATACTTCGTTGATGCTACCTGGGAACCAAGAGAGAAGAGTGGCAGTGCATTGATTGGACACCCCATGTTGAATAAATATATAAATATATAAATAAATAAATATATAAACCAAATAAATAAGTAAATAAATAAATGCTATCAGCACATCAAAAACAAAATAACTCTTATTTAACTTTAACTTTGAACTGTAGTCCGAGATCAAGAAAATATCAGCATCTTCCAGAACCTTCTGAAAGACCCACCTTTTTCCCACTGTGTAGCCTTTCTTGTCCTGTCTTTTTAGTGCTTTGCCTAGTTTGTAAAATGCGCTTTTTAAGTCTCATTGTTTATGTCTATATTATCAAATATATTGGTTAATGCAATTATCGTAATTGTTACTCCACCTTGTACGCCATTAAGATTGTAATCAAAAATCATAGCTCACTGCGTAAAGTTTAATCATTTTGTTAATTGGTCATTTAGGTTATTTAATAGGACTGTAATGCCAGTTAATATGTTATTTGAATCTAGCTAATATTTCGAGTTTCGACTTAGTAAGACATTTGTATATATTATTGTATACTTGGTGCATTTGTTATTCAAAGGACCAATTTCTCTATACATTATGAAATATTTGCATGTATTTACTTCATCTCACCTATCGCCCTAGCTTTAAACATACACGACAAAATAGTTCCTAGCGATCTCCTCTTCTCATGTCACTGTCTGCCCTCGAGGCATCCTGATAGACCGTTACAAGTACTTTCCTCGCCTGAAGGTTCCACACATTTGAACGGAATGCGTATGGTCTCACTCTTGATATTGTTTGCGTTCCGAATAGCTTGTTGAGGAACCTGTAAGGCGAAACTTGTAACACGATGCAGGGCGGTTGAATATGTTATATATGTTATTGATTAACAAAACCGTGTTGAGGTTGAAACAGGATTCATACAAAAGTTAATTTCAATTCACGAACATGACAGAACATGGCTGGCGTGTGCTCTAATTCTTTTCTTTCAAGATGATGCTCTTCAGCAAAATGTTTTTGATCAAGTGGCATATTTATTTTTGATTGTTAAATGGTCCACAGGTGATTTGCTGTTCAATTTCGGTGAATACGTCTGTAACATGTTTTTATATTTAACCTATATATTTATACGCTCTCCCTTTTGGGGATTGAGCAATCTATTCAAAAGATGAATAAATGTTGTAGCCTATACAACATATCAGTATGATCTTTGGGGAGGTCTGGGCCTTTTAAAATTGTATAGGCTTTCATAATATCTTTTATATAGAGACAAATACAAGGGACACTGAAGGGATTAGTGGCTTTCCGTTGAGTTTCTTTCTAACCAATCAAAATGCACGACAATTTTCTAATAATATCTTTGGCACTGACAGTTTAGATGGATAGATGTTCTGCTGCTATTTTAGTTTCACATATCCCAACATCTGGCACCTTTCCTTTTGCACCAAATGTAGAAGGATCAGAATTTTCAAACACGGTTGAATTTTATGCATGTTAAAATATTTGAAACAAACAATCAAACGCACACCGAAACATACCTCTCACCACCACACTTAAAACAAAGTAAAACAAAGTAAAACAAAGTACCGTGCGGGAGGAGTCGTTCTTTAGCCATGTGAGATAGTGATTATAGTCTTAGCTGAGTATAGTCTGGTAACTAAGAAAAACGAAAGGTCCTACTCGTTGAACTAGGAGGAGTGACGAACCTCCTACAAGTTAATTCTGGGGCGTCTGGCCTATACGGCAAGGAGAATAAAGATGGCTACGTGTGAGCAGACCTTAACCTCATATATCTTACCTTACCATAAGCACATCAATACGGCATGATGATCGAGGTATTTGCTAATCGTAATGGATTCAGAGAATCAATACATGCACATACGCTAAGTTACTAATTTCTAGTAATGGATCTAATGTTACATGTTGCATTTGTATATTTGTCTATTATTAATGGAATCTGGTTTCCACATGTTTTGGATACAGATTGTATGTGAGGTTTTAAATCAAAGTTGTTTTTAGAAAATCGATAGGACCTCATTGGTGTCACCTCATATAGAAATGCTGCTTCAACAATACTCGAATACCTTGCAATTTTACATGTTTCATTTCCTTTATAATTAAAAAAAAGCAGACGTCACTCCAGAGCTTGTCTGGGTGTTCTCAAGGTTTGTACTACTAGCTTAGGAGGCTCTTGTGCCTGATACGTCTTCTTCCTTCTTCTTTGTGTGTTGAGGGTAATTATAATCAGTAACATGGTGTTATTAAACATAAAATACTTGATCAATATTAGACACTTTCTGTATCAACATATTGCAGATTAAAGCAATTTAATACAAACGTGCGCCAAAACTAAAACGTTTTAAACGAAAACATTTAATGTTATTAAAATTTTAAACTGGAGTAAAAAATGCAAACTTCATTTCAGATACACAATTGAGACAATAAATTGAATGCCGCTTGCAATAAATGTTAAACGGCTCACTGTCGTATACAAGCTTGAACTATGGGTGCAGCTTCTCTTCTCGCTTGGCCCGATTGTTTGAACTTTTTGTTTTATTTTTCAAAAACACCCAGAAAAATTGGATGCAATGAAAGATGGATAAACCTTTGAACTTGTTATCAAAAGTGGTTTTATTTTCACTATTTATGTGTATTACATGACTGTCTCAGTTATAGCTCTTTAGTCACGTGACCTGCTTTAATTGTCAGAAGCTACTGATCATTTGTGATACTATTTTACATTGCTTTTGATCAAAATGATTGAAAAAAAAATGCTATTTAAATTTGAATAAAATAGTATCGGGTTTTTTTTTTATAAATCCATTGTAAAATCTACAATCAATGAAATAAAGTAGCACACATGATGTCCTTTGACAATATGTTTTCTTTCAATCAATGTTAAGGAGACTGGAGAGCTCAGTGTTAAAAATTCTTTCATTAATATTGAAATCACGGAGAAGGGTGATGATTTACATTTAGTGTGCCAGATTATGCCAACAATGTTTTCTTCGTTGTAGCTGGAACAATGTTTCAGTCGCCTTCAGGCGACCGAAAATGGAGCAATAGTACTTTTGTAAATGCAACTAGTCCAATAAATTCCACTTACATGCAGACGTTTACTTTTTCGATGCTATTGTTGCACTGATGATCTATGTACAGCTGATGTTTTCTGTTGCTTAGCAACAGAGTTGCCAGTTGGTTTTCCTTCAGAAATCAGATCGTCAAATACGTGACTTGTATTGCCCCTCGTCTCTGTTCATGGTGTTGCCCTGCTTTCTAATGGCGATTGCTTCCTTGATCCATTATTTGTTACTCTCTTTGTCTACGATCCTAGCCTCCTCCCAGTCGATGACATGGTTGTTTTTTACCACATGATCTGTAATGGCAGATTTGAAGACAACAGACTGGGATGCCTTTCTAGTGGCTCTAGTTTTTATATTGTCACCGATTTTCTCTGCCTCAGTTTTATGCTCATCCAAACGCTTTCCGAACTTTCTGCCCGTCTCCCCGATATATGACAAATCACAGTTTTTGCACGGAATAGAATAGAATAGAATAGATGACGTCTGTTGAGTTATGGGGTTCCCTTAGGCTTATCCTTAGGATGGACTAGAAGATTGCACAAGGTACATTATGGTTTAATGGGTGTGGCGATATTGTACGATTTGAAAACTCTGGAAACCCGCTCCGACACCCCTTCCACATATGGGATGACAACCAAACCTTTCGACTTTTTAGCATCATCTTTCTTAGTCCTTTCTTTCTTAGGTTTAGGCTTAGCCATCTGATGAATAACTTTCTCAACACTCCACGCTGGATAGCCACATTTTTGAAGCGTGTCTTTGATGTGTTTTTCCTCTTCCTCTTTGTCCTGATCTTCGGTGACAAGTTTATTCTTTCTATCTAAGAGAGTGCGCACGACCCCGAGTTTCACTGTTGGTGTGAATTGAAGTTCAAGTGTTGGTCAGTGTAAGTTGACTTACGATAGACCAATAATTTTCACGGTATCTTGCCGTGTTCCTCCTTTTCAAAGGTGAATTTGATCGAGTTGGTGTCGTCTACGCGGTTCAAATGGTCGGTGAGATTGTTGACTTCGTCTTTAGCCACGATTTCCAAGATATCATTCACATATCTTTTCCACAGTTTTGGTTTGCATTCCAATGGAGCATTCCAATGGAGCAGTATTAATGGCCAGATGTTCTATCAAGATATTCAGCAGCAGAAAACATCAGCTGTACACAGATCGTCAGTGCAACAATAGCATCGAAAAAGTAAATTGGTAGTTTACAAAACGTCTGCCTGTAAGTGGAATTTATTGAACTAGTTGTATGAATTTACAAAAAATAATCTGCTATGAACAGTCCTGATGAATATCTTCAAGAAAGTCCTTAAGACTCCACAAAAAGTAACGCAGCTGTTATAAATACGCCCATAGCGTCAGAATTAATAACTGTGTTCACAATTTTTCAACATAGAAATAAGGATGATTTTATATTTATGCACATTTTGAAACCCCATTTGCCCATTTTCGTTCAATATTAATAATACCGCAGTGTTTTTTTTAATGCCCGCATTTACAAGTTGCAGCTATTTGTATTGATATGAAGTCAGCGCGAGCGAAGATAAATTGAACATTAAACATTGAACATTAATGAGGGGTTTTACGTGCCACAATGCTTGCGTAATAACCACTGATTGAACTTTTAAATTCCGGTATTTTTCTTTAAAAGCACTACTGTGGTTAAATATTGAACGGCATTTGACAAATGCGCGTAAATAAATCATCCTTCTTTCTATGTAGAAATATTGTGGAAACAATTATTAGTTCTGAAGCTATAGGCGTATTTATAACAGCTGCGTTACTTTTTGTGCAGACTTTATTTGCATCCTCGTGAGCAATATAGAATTATGGCTACATGTGTATGACTAACGACTGAAGTAAATAAAGGTTCAAATTCAGAGCAAGTCTAATCTGAATAACATCACTTTCCTTCCAGTCGCTTTCTACATGTTCTAATTAACCCACGAAGTGATAAATTACATGAATAAGTGGTCTGTTGGACTGTTGCTCACATATTGCAAACCCAAGCACATGGCTCATCTAATAGCAGTTTGTTTATTTCCAAATGTATTTTATAAAATCATTTATGACAAGCATTATTGTACATCTAAGAGACATGGTAAAGTAAAATGCATAAATGCGAGCTATTTTTGATTTGGAATTGTTATAGGATAGTATATACTAAATGGATTATAGAAGATCTTGACAATTCCATATAATATTGCATCTGAAATATATACCGTAACTAAGTACTACTCATGAAATGAAATATTTTGTAATATCAATACGTAAGTGTAGTCTTCCATATCTTGAATCTATTATTTATGTTTTTTCTGTTTAAATTTTTCTTTCTTTAGTTAAAAGGTGTTAGTTATTCATGTATAATTAAACCTGTTACTTGAGTGTTTCATTCAATTAGATTTTAATATATAGAACCACCTAATTAACTTGAAATTCAATTACCAATTCATTTGTGAGGTGTAATTGATGCACATAACTTCACATGTGTGTATGTGACTTGATATCATTAATTGATACTACCCAAATAGTTAAAAAGACGCCGATGTGTTTTGAACTTGATATTCATAGAGTGTTTTTCGTTTAATGTTATCATTTATTATATAGTTCGCTGATACGTATGCAATCCGCATATGACAGAGCATAATAGTCATAAATAGGAAAGTATATCTTTGATACTGGAATAGTAAGGTTATCGATATCTAAACTCGTATTTCATCAATGGCTATCAAATGTCGACATAGAAAAGTAAAAACCATTTTGCACATTGGTGATTATACAAGTAATCAACGCAATGAAATGATATAGTCCTTGTTATTTTAAGTGATTGTTGGATTATTTATTTTATAAACTTGGGGTTGTTTTATTTGAAACCGGTTTTCGGATTCAGAAGCACAAGACGTGTTCACTTTAGAAAAGTTTGAACAGTTTTGATTGGCATATCCCGATATTGCTTTGCAAGTTTTAAATGAATTAGAAATATAATTATTAATAGAAATTTTTTATTTCAAATCGTACTTTGACAATAAATTCAGCCTTTTCAAACAAAAATTTATTCCAAACTGCCGCTTAAATGTTTATTTTCCTTAATGCCATAATGTGTGCTTTGCTCATAGCAACGGCGTCAATCTTGATCAAATATCTACTCTTTGCATGATCGTAATTCCCAACAATGTACTTAAATACCATGTAAAAGACTAAACATGAAAATCATTTGTAAAAGTCCACGAGGTGCTTTAGAAGACATTTGTTGATATTCCGGCTGGAAAATGGCCACAAATGCTCCAATTCCGACAGGATCTTTACTTATGATCACAATCTCGAATGTCCTATGGAAGACATGTACATTTATTTGAATTCTGGAATACTGGAATTCAAATTCAATTCCAGCTTTTTATATAATAGTACTATGAGAGAAATAGATTTCCTCGTGCCCGACTATTCGTTATGACAATAATGAAACAATAAAAACACACATTAAGTGTCAAAAAGGTTCAAAACGTGTATAAAAGTACAATATAACTTCATTATTTCACTTGAAATCACTCACACATTTTTCTAATCGTTTCTACTGCATGCTTTATTAATGTGACATTCGCGGTTGTATTCCTACAGCTATTTTATTTATATTATGATGAAAAAAAAATACTTCTATTGTTGCCAAAAATAACCTCGTCAAAAGGAAAAAAACCCAGGGGAGTAAACAGCTTTTGGGTTCCATCAAATGTTGATATGCACTAAAAATGTACAAAATGGCGAAGCGTTTAATTTTGATTTGTGTGTAGTATAATGCTATTTCGGGATAGGGCATAGTTATAGTTTTGACATCACCGACTTTTTTAAGTTTGTAACGAAATGGGTTCGAATATTTTAGCATTAGCAGCCAGTAACATGAGTAATTGCTCGACGCAAAAACTGTACTCAAAGCTAAATTTAATCCTCAAAACGTGGGTGGATTTAAAGCAGGAGAACGCAATGTACTGTCAATCAATGTCTACCAAAAGCTGAAAGTAAGTATAGGCCTACAACAGTTAACAATAATTATTTATTAAAGTGCACAGGCCACAGGTGTATGACTAACGACTGAAGTATAAATAAAGGTTCAAATTTAGAGCAAATCTAATCTGCGTAACATCATTTTCCTTCCAATCGCTTTCTACATGTTTTATTCGCTAAATGCGCTACGCTTAAACGCGAATAAAACATTTTCATACGCGCTGCCGCTGTTTCCCTAAACATAATAAATACACACAAAAACAACATTCACATGGGATATGACGCCTTGTCGCAGCAGCTCTGGACTTGGTGTTGTGCTGAATTACGTGATACATGCTAAAAGCCTATCCTTAGGCCTGCGTACGGTACCGGACCAAAGATAAAATTATGCTAGCTTAACCGACGAACACGACATTGAGAAACGCGTTCTTAAACATGTTAAAAACAAAACCGAACCTCGTTCTGTTGGGATCTGGAAAATCTACCGGTATGTCCTGGCTGTACTAATTCCAGGAAAAAACCTACTCTTAAGCCTACTTACCAGACCAAGAGAAAAATTAGATCAATTTACCAACAAACTCCAAATTAGGAAAAAGCATTCTTAAAAAACAAAATCTAACCTTTTCTCTTGAAATCTTGACAATTTACAGGTCTGTCCAGGGCGACCGCCAAGCGTAAAGTGAATCAAAAGTGATCACTTTCATTCTTCAATGAAACGCCTGAATAACCAATCGATCAATGCGATATTGTTATACAATCGCTGAACAACTTTTGTTCAACAGCTGATAGCTCCGTAAGAAAATACATTTATTCGCTAAATGCGCTACGCTTAAACGCGAATAAAACATTTTCATACGCGCTGCCGCTGTTTCCCTAAACATAATAAATACACACAAAAACAACATTCACATGGGATATGACGCCTTGTCGCAGCAGCTCCTCCCGTAAAGACCAAAGAACGGGCTTATCGAGAAAAGGGCTCAATTTACTATAAATATGCAAAGGCCCTACATTGAACCGTGAAACCGATTAAACAATTCTCTAAATGTTAAAGCAAATAGTGAAATCGCAACTGGTCTCATTTTAAAGAGAAAACTTCTACATGATCTGATACAAGACATTAATCCATGTAGGCCTAATCACGTATACGAGCTTGAAGAATATCTTCAACACAACCGTATCTTTGGCATATTGTGAAAGCAAACACTTTGCTACTTCACAACCTGACTGGGCCGCCGCATAATCATATTCCTCCAGATCTTGAGCTATTACTATAGGAAAAAATCCTTCAAAATTCCAGCGTGGGCATGCAGCATGCAATAATGTATATATATATAGCAACTAGCCTATAGCTTTCTAAATAGGCCTACACGTGTGTTCCTTTATATAACATTACTACCTCAAAAATATATTTATGAATGAGAACCCGCAAAAGCTTAATTGATCTGAAGAATTAAATCCTTGCCTACTTAAAACCTTATTTGCTACTCTCTGCAATTGTGAATAGCATCATTAAAAATCTGAATACCGCATCTCTTCAAAGCTTAAATTCCGCTGAAGAAACCTGCTAAAATCAAAACGTCCGAAGGCATTATACGAATGCTATTCATCTCCATGAAATTTTTTGCCGGATGCTCTTTAGCAAACCAATTTCCAAGCCAAAAACACTGCTTGAAATCTCATGGCTTATTAAAAGCTTAGTATTAAAGATATCAACATCATAATGCCAATTCCCATATTTTAATGCGTAGAACACTGATGATTTAGGCCTAAGTTCTCGAAGTGTTATTAATATGACTCGGATGGCCGGAACGGTAACGACAAAAAAAGGAAAGACACGATCAGTCTACTCAAGAGAATAATAATTTTTTTTTTTTCGAAATTCGCACAGCTAGGTGAAGTCATTGCGAATAGCTGCAACAGAATACGAAACCGAAATGGGGAACAGCTTAGTAGCGGATTTGTTGACTAGTTGAAATCACAGCGTGCATATTGATGCCTGAATGCCAGTATATTCGTCTTTAAATATCTATTGATCTCTGAATCGTTAGATTTCTGGCCGACAATCTTAAACCTCCTGCTGCTATATCAATTTTGGATTTCGCCTTGACTTGCTAATAATGTATAGGCCTATATATAATATGACCGGCCTTCAGCTGATATTAGGCGTATTTATGATTATCTTCTCAACACTAGGCATCTTTGTGCGCTTACAAAATGATATTTTTATATCTTGTTTCTTTTTAAAGAAAAAACGCAGAATGATCACTAATTATCAAATTCCTGTGTTAAGCTCTGGCTCCTCTTTGGAACACGTCTTTGATTAAAAACGCTTGCTATAACATAAGCAAATTTTAAATATTTCTGGCTTTTACTTTGCTCTATCTACTCTCACTCGGAGTATAAATTTCATTATTCCTTATATATCGATTACGATAAGTATACATGCTCTGTAGACGTCTCTTAGAAAATATCCCGAACAATAACTATTTCCATTTTGTAACGAATTTATAAAGACCGTTACACCGTGGTTCCTCTTAGGAACTCGTTCATGACCTTCGTAGCCAATAGACATAATTGCGCTTACCAATCAGTAACTCACGATTAAGCTTTGGTTCATCTCATGAACACATTCATGCCATTCGTAGCCAATAAACTTAATTATGCTGTCTGATCAGAAAATCATTACTCATGATTAAGCTCTGGTTCCTCTTAGGAACTCATTCATTCATACCTCAGCAATGGAAATTCCTCTTTCCATTTAAGTACTCATTGCGCTCTGGTTCCTCTTAGGAACACACGTATTCGGGGCATTCTCAGCCAGTGGATGAAACTACCAGAATCTCATATTTACGCTCTATTTCCTCTTAGGCACTACTATACGTGGCGTTCAGTGCCAGTTTTTATAAGTCCAATGTACTTTCCATAACTCATAATTACGCTCTGGTTCCTCTTAGGAACACAATCATGGCGTGTACAGCCAATGGACTATTAATCCCGCTGTCCATTCAGACTCTTATAATACCCTCTGTTTCCTTTTGGGTCGCACTCATGGCATTTACAGCCAATATTCTGCCAATGAACTTTTAAATCCGCTTTCGAATCATGTTCTACCCTCTGGTTCAGCTTCATAGCATTTAAATTCAAATTTAAATTCAGTGGACATAATTACACTGTCCGCTAGCTCCCTGTTTCGTTGACAATTAACTTTACCCTTGCATATTATCAAGTATGCCCGACCCATTTCTCTGGCTCCTCTTAAGACCTCAACTTGGTTACCATTATCAACGCTTCTCGTTCCATAATAACTAATTACCGAATTTTCCTAAAAAAATCATTATTTCACTCCAACTCCTTTCTGGAACTCAATTAACTTCAGAAAACCCGATGTTTCATTCATATTATATTAATATAGGCAGTCTCAAAAAGAGAACCATTACCGAATATACCTGGAAAGGCATACGTGAACACCTTTTCAATAATTCTGATTTTGCGCTCATGTTTCCTCTTAGAAACACATTCGTGATATTTATATCCAGTGAAAACAGCATCATTGTCCGTTCTGTCTTAATCCGAACTACTACATTATGTGCTATACTAAACGGAAACGGGCCACCGCGTAACTGCGCTTGAAAGAAAAAACTTCCATTTCTCCCTTAACCAAGATTGCCCTTAACTTATGTATGACATTAATGACGGGACCGCACTTAGCCCAAAGCACAGATATTAGGCTATGCTATGCAAACTAGACTGAAAAGCCTAATTGTAACAGATTACCAGATAGCTATGCAGGCATCGCCTACACTCACCAGCTCTGGAAACCAGGGAATGCACCTGAAGGAATGTAACTCAGCCTTACTCCCTCTTGACGTAAAAGAATACGACAAGCATAATTCTCATCTTCATAGAAGAACATTGAATCTACTCTACCCTGTGAAAACCAAAATCAGAATCCTTACGCGAAAGAAAACTCACCACTAGCTGTTCAATGCTCAATTACCTAAATCCTACGTCTCGTTTATATCCATCTACAATCTCTTCGCGGGGAATTTAGAAAAACAAAGAAACATATAATCTTAACAATCTCAACATTTTGAACTCTTCCCAGTGGAGAAGTAATCTATACGGGGCTCCACCAAACTCGAGGAGCAATCCTTAAATTCTCCGGAACTTAACCAATGATGATAACTTTGACAAACGTAATTTATGCAGATATGAGATCCCAAACAAAAACCGTTAACATAAAGAAGCCTGATATTATATTCGCAATGCTATCAATTTTATCAAATCAATATAAAAAGAATGATACATAACTTATTGAGCTTAAAGATTCTCATTAAAACTCAATAACTGTTAATATTGAGACTTTATGCCAATGTGACGGAATTCTGATAACCCGACAAAACAAATTGCATATTTTGGAAGCTTATTCTAAAAAATGACTACAACCTATTTCCAGTAACTGTAACTCAGTAATCTTTATTTATCTTTATGACATTATCTGATCGGGTCCGTAGATGTCATTATGTTTATGATAAAGCCTGAAGTCTTGCTGACAAGACTAGACGACTACCCTGCTTGTAATCAATATTAATACATTGACCACTTTAAGCTCGAGAAAATGAAATGAATCAAGTAAACGATCTTAAAAGATTTGGCATTTCACGCACTTGCGCTTATTTGTTTCTTTATACATTTTGAACCGACATCTGAATACTTATCGAAAGCTAAAATCTTGCTCTTTAGCTCGATCTCTGAAACATTAGAAATAAAACAATACATTTTGGAATATAATGGCAATCATAGCCAGTTGACATTATTCCCTATCCAATCGGAAACTCATGATTGAGTTCCTCAATATGAAAAAAAAAGAATATCAAAATTAATGACCTCTGAATGTTGGCACAATTCCTCTTTTAAACCTGTTTTTATCAATCCTTCTGTTCACCAAAATCAGTTTGCTTAGATGTAGGCTATCTTCTTAAAAACTGCATCTGCATGTAATTGCGGGATTATTGCTCTTAAACATGTTTTACTCAAACTCTGACACCACGAAATTGGAGTCAAAATCTTTAGGCAAAATCTGAATATCAACAACTCATCTCAACCACCCTTTTATTATCGGGGGTTGATTATAACTGCGCTCAAACTGCACAAACCAAATATTTCTACCTCGTAACAACGAAAACCCCGGGACTTCCGACTGCTCCAGGTTGAGGTATTCTGTGATAAAAATCTGACTGTCATCCAACCATTTACCTGCGAAACCGCTTCAAAAACACGTGTCTGTCTGTCAGCGCCACTTGCGTTAGGCCTACTGTTCTCTTGAGCAATGCCAATGTGCTGTAATTTCCAGCCAGCTAGAAGAATTCTGTTGATATAAACTCATCCAAAAGCGTGGAAACTACTACCATAGTGAATTAGATTATGAAGTGGGCACATGCTATATAGACTACAAAGGGCATGAACTATTTTTTAGAACTAAGAAATCCGCGAAATCTAGATGCAAATCTAGATAAAAGCACAACAGGTCTGTCCAGGGCGACCGCCAAGCGTAAAGCGTAAAGCGTAAAGCGTAAAGTTATAGTTTTGACATCACCGACTTTTTTAAGTTTGTAACGAAATGGGTTCGAATATTTTAGCATTAGCAGCAGAGGATGTTTAAAGACATTCCCACAACCCAATGGGGTTTCTGACCTTGTATGTCTGGCTTTTGTACACATATGGTACAGTTGATCATGTCTTGCATTGGAATTGTGTGCAAATATCTGGTGTTTTGATCCTATTATTTAACATTCATAACATCGAGACTTAGGAATAAAATTAATGCAGTGGGACAATATGAATGTTTCCTGTAAGAAAATCAAATATCAGTCCTAAGTCTCAACTATTAGCTCGTTGGCTGCAGTTTTAAAATGACCATTTTGTGTGTGTGGCAATGGGGACTTTGCCTTTAAAATTAGGTTATATTGATCAAATTTCCCAATCATAGTGCATTGTAGGAATGCCTTTAAGCCTCCTCTGCATTAGCAGCCAGTAACATGAGTAATTGCTCGACGCAAAAACTGTACTCAAAGCTAAATTTAATCCTCAAAACGTGGGTGGATTTAAAGCAGGAGAACGCAATGTACTGTCAATCAATGTCTACCAAAAGCTGAAAGTAAGTATAGGCCTACAACAGTTAACAATAATTATTTATTAAAGTGCACAGGCCACAGGTGTATGACTAACGACTGAAGTATAAATAAAGGTTCAAATTTAGAGCAAATCTAATCTGCGTAACATCATTTTCCTTCCAATCGCTTTCTACATGTTCTAATTAACCCACGAAGTGATAAATCGCATGAATTAATGGTCTGTTGCTCATGACAGTTATCACCATATTGCAAATCGACGCATACGGTTCATTTAATAGCACTTACTCCACTCCCAAATGCATTTATATAATCATTTATGACAAGCATTCCTCTGCACCTAGGTGACATAGTACCAAGTACAAGGCATTATTGGGTGCTATTTTTGGTTGAGAATTACATTACACATAAGACAGTTTGACAGATAACATGAAAATGATACCCTCGTCTACTCATTAAAGGTCGCTAACATATTAATTTATCATTCAAAAAAGCGGAGGGAAAGCGCCATCTAAATGAAACATCTTGTAATTTCAATACGTAAGTGAAGTATTCCGATGTATACATCTTTGAACGAACTTAAATTTAAATATATTTTTTTGTAAACTTTCTTTCTGCAGTAAGATGAAACGTGATAGGATAAGATATTATTATTAATAAGTACCTGCTACTTGAATGTTTCATTTAATCAGATTACATAGCACCTAATTATCTTGAAATTCAATTACCAATTCATATGTGATATGTAATTGATGCACACAATTTCATAGGTGTGTATGTGACTTGATATCTGTAATAGAACTAAATAGTCAAAGACACCGATGTGCTTTGAACTTGATATTCCTAGAGTGTTGTCAGCCCTCGTTTAATGTTACCAATTATTACATAGTTCCAGATTTGTTCGCTGATACGTCATGTACGTAAGCAATCCGCATATGACAGAGGCTATAGTTTTAAATAGGAAATTATATCTGTGATACTGGAAGAGTAAGGTTATCGATATCTGAACTCGTATTTCATCACATTGGTGGCTACACAACTAATCAACGAAATGGAAATGGTATATTGCCCTTGTTATTATTTTAACACCTCATTTTATAAACATGCTGTTACATAAGAGAAAAGTTTACGGCTTCAGGTGCACAAAGCTAATATTCAAATTAGAAAAGTTTTGAATTGACATATCCCAATATTGCGTTTTAAGTTTTAGAACAATAAGATATATAACTATTAGTATTTTTGATATTTAACTGTCCTCAAAGCAAACTGCTGGGTTGAAAAGACGACGATCAATTAAAATTTTGACCTTTCGTATTGAAGATATGGATTTTTTTTTCCCAAAACACCAAAAAAAATTAGGATTTGGATTTGGATTTGTTATGGAGTTCCCCCAACAAACACCAAACCAATTTGGTCTTTTGGGAAATAAATGTATATCTTCAATTATGAAAGGTAAACATTTTCAATTGATTGTCGGCTTTTCAACCCAGCTACATACACTTTAAGTACATATCATTAGATTTAGAAACTTAGCTTCGAGGACTGATAAATATCAAACATTTAAAAAATATGAATTTTTAAAAATTTGTCATAAAATTTGTATTATATCTCAAATTTCAAAAAAATCTAAATTATTTGATATCAGAAGGACTTTTCTTCTATTTAGAATTAAAAAAAAATACTTTTGAAACGTTCATACCAGAGTCCTTAAGTTTCTGAGTACAAGAAATCTATTTTGTAATGAACTCACTGCGTTTCGTTTTAAGTGGTATTCCGGATATTGAAAGCGTACTCTTTACTGAGTGCAATTCTAGACTACAACCCCTATGAAAATTTGAACTTACTGAATTTCACTCCAAAGCCTTTTTGAGTGAGTTATCTTGTACGCTATTATACTCTGTATCGATGGTATACCGTGCTGTACTATATGGCTTGATGTGTGACAAATAATACTGAAATGAGCTCAGCTGAGCTAAACTTAGTCCAGCAATTATTTAATAAAAGAAAATTAACCAGGCAACAATGAACGAATCAAAAGGCAAATAGTACCTTGCGGAAATTGGAAAGCTGTTGTCAATTATGAGCCTTGATAATAAACAAAGCGTGGCTCGTTAAAATGCAAATAAATTTGTTGCATCGTTGCCATAATATTGTCTACTGCACTAATTCAACCAAAATTTTATTCAATATCATATTTTGTTATCAAATAAAGTTAATTGTGTCATATAACAAACTCTTTCGTTTAAATAGCTGTTCCACTTTTTTCATAAAATCTAAATTTGAAAGAAGTGCTTTTTGTAGGCAAATCGTACCCTAAAGAGCGATATTCAGGAAAGTATAACCCGAGGGGCGCCTCGTGCTGCAAATCCGAGTAGCTATTGTAAGAATAGAAAATGCTAGAATTACTGCTAGAAAGGGTATCATTTTAGTAATACCAAGTGAACAGTATCTTCTGACAGTTTGCGTAAAAGCTTCCAAACATGTTAAAGAAAAAAAGAGGAACAGGAACAGGTAAAATCTTGACAAAAATTAAAATACTTTTGTAATAAAATCTCGGCCATGGGCTATGTTTGTAAGATCTGTTTACATACATTGTATCTGTTGCTTACTCGAAGACATGAAATTCATCAAAACAAAATTTACTATTATTCTTTGTAATTTAATTAAAAAAAATGTCCTTCTTTGCTGCTAAAAATATGATGCAATTCATTTTGTACTAACACAGAATATACCTTTTTGTTGAAGTAATCCACGTGAAAATCGAAATTGATAACCACATAAACAGATAGGGATTGGTGTTGAAAAATTGCAAGATATCGATTCATCAACATCTTTGTTTTTCCGAGCTTTATATCACGTAGGGATAAGGTAAAGACAAAACATGCGAAAGGAAATTATTATCAAAGCGTATGATAACATGATCTATAGGCTCAAAAGGGACTATAGTACGTCTGTGTGTCTATGGGCATTAAGGCAAACACAGCGAAAAAGAACGTAATTGTTAAACTTAATTAGCACACATGTAAATCGTGAATTAGTTAAAGCTCTTAAAATACTGCTCTTTTGATGGAGAAATTGTAAATACATTATTGCATTTGCTATTTATTGGAAAATGTATTCGAAAACATTTCATGGCTTTTAAAATTTGGTAAAAAATGTTGCTATAAGAAAGTTTAATATTGTAATTATTATTTTGACACCATAAAAAGCCACACGTTCTAAGAACAAATGAGACCATTACAAATCCCATGTTCTAGTTAGCAAGGCTTGTGTACTCTATTTAAACGTAAGCTGATACAGCGCGATGCATTATGGGAACTCATGTGATATCATCTTCTAATCTTCTCCAGACTTTATCTCTTGTGACATTGAATACATTGTTTGCGTTACTGTCCGTTTTCCTATACACAATACACAGTGCGCTCACCATTGACGCGTGACCTCTACAAATAGTGTATGTTAGAAGTATAGGCCTTTGCCTAGTTAACGTCACTGTGTAAAAAATAACCGGCCAATATATCAAGTATTCTCTGAAATTATAGAAAATATAGTTTTGTAACATGTCCTAAATTTTCAGCTAATTTAGGTGTTTGGAAATATTGGTACTTTTGTGTTTTATGAAGGATATGTAAACGACAGATAACACCAAAAAATATGAAGAAATTATTTCTAAACCGTGTTAAGTCTGCAAACCATTATGCTTCTCATTTTCAAGAACGCTGGTTAACGCTGGTTAACAATAAGCAGACTATTGTCTCATTTCGTAAACAAAAGCCCACACAGTATTGTTACCTTGCCAGTGATCCTGGTCTGACACAGTAGACAAACAAACAAACAAACACGCCACACACATGACACATGCATGCAAGGTAACATTGACTATACACTAATAAAACAATGGTATTGATCCTGTACAACTGGTCGTGGTTTATTTACATTCGATTCATTTAAAATCCCCATAAACATTAATTTTGTCAAGAGTTTTCTCTCTCTGGAACGAGGATGCATCCACTGGCTACGCGTAATGAAAAGATCTAACATGATTGGTCAATTTAGCTCCGCGAAGCGAAAAGTAAGCTACGCGTAGCAGCTCCACGTTGTGGCGGTTACGGCCAGCCATACACTGATCATGCGAAAATCGTAAAAACATAGAATAGAAACTGTGTGGCAGGCTCTCTGGAATTTCATATCGTATGCTTAGCCTGAGTCGCTCGGCCTGTCTCGAACAAATGTAGCTGCGTAGCTGTTGAAAAACGAGAGGATTCCTCGTACTATCAGAGCAATTTTTGACACGAAGATATAGGGATGATGATGCTGTGTAAGGGACACTAAAGGGATTAGTAGCTTTAGTTTCTTTCTAGCTAATCAAAATTCACGACAGTTTTTTTAATAATAAATAGTTTAGATGGATAATCTGCATTTATTTTAGTTTCAAATATCCCAACATACAGCCCTAATAAACTGCTTCAAAAAACTTTTATATATGTCAGTTCCACCTGGCCGTTTTCGAGCTACCGTATTAAAGAATTAGAATATATTTAGCGTAATGTGTTTCTAAGAATAAGGATGCGGTGTATGTGATTGTGTTGAGCATTCATGAATGAACTTCACAAAGATATTCCAACATTGCTTTAAAAAGAAGAACTCTGCAAACTGTAGTTGAACATTGATTCAATATATGTCGTTCACATGGCGCACTAGATATAAGTGTTCTTTGCTGAAATATTGCTCATATTAATAAATGGGATGGAAGGTGTCACTTGTTGTAATATCATGCGCCTATTCCAGTGCTTACAATGGCGGAAAAGCGAGTATTCCTTTGAATGCAGAGACAAAGAAACTTGCCGTCATTGTACGACTAGAATAGAGATGATGTCACCACAAGTGACACCTTCCATCCCATTTATTAATATGGTCAATATTTCAGCAAAGAACACTCCTATAAATCGTGTGAAATAACAGGATAATGGTCAACTTGCGGAATTCTTCTTTTTCAGCAATGTTGCAATACTATTGTGTAGTGTGTGTAGAAATAAACAGCATCATCTTGAAACAAACAAACAAACAAACACATGCACACATATATGTTTCATTTCCTTTATAATTAATATAACAAATATAAATACGCCTCAAAAGCAGACGTCACTTCAGAGCCCGTCTGGATGTTGTCAAGGTTTAGATCAAACAAGTGTAAGAGGCTCTTACGCCTAATAATTATCAACATTTATGTGCATCACATGACTGTCTCTATCATCGCTTCTCTGTCACCTGACCATCTGTCAATGTTCAATTGTCAGAAGCTTCTCATCATCTTGATGATATTTTACAATGCTTTTGATCAAAGTTATTGAAAAGATGATATATAAATTTGACCAAAAACAATATTTTTTCTAAAAATACTTTTACAATAAGTTGTCCTTCAATCAATGTTAAGGAGATTGGAGAGCCCAATGTTAAAAGTGCTTTCATAAAAGCAATATATTTAAATGGGGGAGAGGGGTGACGATTTACATTTAGTATCCTAGATTGTGCCAACAATATTTTCTGTCGTTGTAGCTTGAACCATACGTCAGTCGCCTTATAAAGAGCGACCAATAATCCTAGTTGCATCCTCATGAGCAATACAGAATTATGGCCACAGGTGTATGACTAACGATTGAAGTATAAATAAAGGTTCAAATTCAGAGCAAATCTAATCTGCGTAACACCATTTTCCTTGCAATCACTTTCTACATGTTCTAATTAACCCACCAAGTGATAAATCACATGAATTAATGGTCTGTTGCTCAAGACAGTTATCACCAAATTGCAAACCCACGCATACGGCTCATTTAATGGCAGTTACTCTACTCCCAAATGCATTTATATAATCATTTATGACAAGCATTCCTCTGCACCTAGGTGACACAGTGCCAAGTACAAGGCATTATTGGGTGCTATTTTTAGTTGAGAATTACATTACACATAGGACAGTTTGACAGATAACATGAAAATGATACCCTCGTCTACTCATTAAAGGTCGCTAACATATTAATTTATCATTCAAAAAAGCGGGGAGAAAGCGCCATCTAAAGGAAATATTTTGTAATTTCAATGCTTAAGTGAAGTGTTCCGATGTATACCACTTTGAACGAACTTGAATTTAAATATATTTTTTGTAAACTTTCTTTCTGCAGTAAGATGAAACGTGATAGGTTAAGATATTATTACAATAAGTACCTGCTACTTCAATGTTTCATTTAATCAGATTACATAGCACCTAATTATCTAGAAATTTAATTACCAATTCATATGTGATATGTAATTGATGCACACAATTTCATAGGTGTGTATGTGACTTGATATCTGCAATAGAACTAAATAGTCAAAGACACCGATGTGCTTTGAACTTGATATTCATAGAGTGTTGTCAGCCCTCGTTTAATGTTACCACAGATTTGTAAGTAATGCTCGCTGATACGTAGCAATCCGCATATGACAGAGCATATAGTCATAAATAGGAAACTATATCTTTGATACTGGAATAGTAAGGTTATCGATATCTGAACTCGTATTTCATCAATAGCTATAATATGTCGACATTGCAAAGTAAAACTTGCATTTGCACATTGGTGGCTACACAAGTAATCAACGCAATGGAAATGATATGATATTGTCCTTGTTATTTCAGATATTTGTAACGAATCCAAGATTATTTTAACACCTCATTTTATAAACGTGCTGTTACATAAGGGAAAGGTTTACGGTTTCAGATGCACAAAACTTTGGCATATTCCAATACTGCGTTTTAGGTTTTAGAAGAATAAGAAATATTATTATGAATAGAAAATTTGATTTTGAATAGTATTGCTGGATTACTCATCTCTCTTAACGAGCTTTTCGATTATTCAGTGAATTAAGTTTATTAGTACAAGAATTCTATTTTGTAAGGAACTCACTTGATATAAGTTTTGATTTCACACAAGTGTATTATTATTGAGATGAGTTTCGTTTTAAGTGGTAATCCGGATATTGAAAGCGTACCCTTTACTGAGAACAGTAGTGCAATTCTAGACTACAACCCCAATGAAAATTTGAACTTATTGAATTTCACTCCAAAAACTTTTTTGAGTGGCATATCTTGAACGCTGTTATACGATGTATCGATTGTATACCTTGCTGTACTGTATGGCTTGATGTGTGACAAATAATACTGAACAGAACTGAGCTGAGCTAAACTTAGTCCAGTAATTATTTAATAAAAGAAAATTAACCAGGCAACAATGAACGAATCAAAAGGCAAATAGTACCTTGCGGAAATTGAAAAGCGGTTGTCAATTATGAGCTTTTATAATAAACAAAGCGTGGCTCATTAAAATGCAAATAAATCTGTTGCATCGTTGCCATAATATTGTCTATTGCACTACTTCAACCAAAATTTTATTCAATATCAGATTTTGTTATCAAATAAAGTTAATAATTGCGTCATATAACAAACTCTTTCGTTTAAATAGCTGTTCCACTTTTTTCATAAAATCCAAATTTGAAAGAAGTGCATTTTGTAGGCAAATCGTACCCTAAAGAGCGATATTCCGGAAAGTATAACCCGAGGGGCACCTTCGTGCTGCAAATCAGAGTAGCTAAAGTAAGAATAGAAAATGCTAGAATTACTGCTAGAAAGGGTATCATTTTATATAGTAATACGAAGTGAACAGTATCTTTTGACAGTTTACGTGGAAGCTTCCAAAGATGTAAAAGAATACAAGATGAACAGATAGAGGTAAAATCTTGACAAAAATTAAAATACTTTCGTAATAAAATCTCGGCCATGGGCTATGTTTGTAAGATCTGTTTACATACATTGTATCTGTTGCTTACTTGAAGACATGAATTTCATCAAAACAAAATCACTATTATTCTTTGAAATTTAATAAATGTGTCCTTCTTTGCTGCTAGAAATATGCTACAATTCCTTTTTGTACTAACATAGAATATAACATTTCCTTGAAGTAATCCACGCCAAAAAATGAGATTGATAACCACATAAACAGAGAGGGATTGGTGTTGAAATATTTGCAAGATATCGATTCATCAACATCTTTGTTTTTCCGAACTTTATATCACGTAGGGGTAAGGTAAAGACAAAACATGCGAAAGGAAATTACTATCAAAGCGTATGATAACATGATCTATAGGCTCAAAAGGGACTATAGTACGTCTGTGTGTCTATGGGCATCAAGGCAAACACAGCGAAACAGAACGTAATTGTTAAACTTAATTAGCACACATGTTAATGGTATTTGCCTTTTAACGTTCAACTTATCGTGAATTAGTTAAGGCTCTTAAAATACTGCTCTTTTGATGGAGAAAATGTAAATACAGTATTGCATTTGCCATTTATTGGAAAACAAAAGACATTTCATTGGCTTGCTTTTTAAAGTAGGATTATATATAGCTGTTGCTATCCCGCTATCATGAGCGACAAATTGCGTTTATACTAGATTTATTTATAGTTTGTTTCCTATTGTATTACGGTTTCCTAAAAGCACCAATAGACATTCGTGTTAATATTGGGGGAAAATAAATAGAATAAGAAAATTGTATTTAATTATTTGACACTATTACAAGCCACCAGTTCGGAGAATAAATTACGCTGAAAATGAGAATATTAAATCTAGTCACCAGGACTTGTGTACTATATTTAAACGTAAGCTGATACAGCGCGATGCATTATGGGAACTCATGTGATATCATCTTCCAATCTTCTCCAGACGTTGTGAAATTGAATACATTGTTTGCGAGATGCAACTGTTAGCCATAGATCACACGGAAAAAATGGGACTGTGTCAGATCTACTAATGATGATACCAATATGTCAATCGGAAGGATTTACGGAAGCCACGTCGAGTTTATTTAATATCTATTGACCGAGATTTTTGGAATACTTAACCCTTTCATCTTAACAAACAGCGGCGTAATTGGTAAGTTCATGATTTGGATCTCGCGATATATCGAGGTGAAAATCAATACGTGTGTTTGCTTATGCTAGATTTATATACGGATGAATATAATTCTTCATGTAATTTTATTTTAAACATTTTAGCGAAACGTATTAAAAACGACTTGGGCAAACCATACGAACAAAGGATGGCGTTACCAGCCTGGTCGAGTGCTCGTCGTTACAACACCCACCCTACCCAACTCACCCCACCCCACATGCCTTGATAAAGTATGCTTTTGATATCATCCACGCGAGGCAACAAGTACTGTAGATTTTGATGCACCACAAGTCCAATTGAAACGGAAAAAAGCCGACTACAAAACATATTAGTAGCGAAGTATGTCAAAAACGCAACATAATCAAACGTAATCTACCTTCATGTAAAGGAAATGCAATCTAATTATTTTTGGAATTTGCATAGCTATATCGTCTGTCGGCGTAAATATGTACGTCTTGGTTGTTACAAAATTGAAAACAGCACGATATTTAGCTTGTTTTATAATTGTTTATTTGTATATTTGCATGTGATGCTTTTGTAATTTGTTGTCATGCGCAATGCTCTTGTAGAAATGGTGCTTTATAAATGCCAACAGTTATATGTATTTAATTCAAACAGTTGAACAGAATGAAAGAAGAAGATAGAAAGTATTAAAAAAAATTGAGTACCGGGGTGTTTTCATGTCATTTAAGTAATGCCGATTGAGTAGCGGCAAGATCAAATGGACTTCAATCAGTCAATTAATATTGTAATATTCATATCTGACTGCTGTTTCAAATTTTGGTATAAGCTCCCTCACTCTGAACGATATACGCTTACATGAGTGTTAGCTTGATATTCTTATCAACAATGTTGACTGAGTTTCAGGAGGTGGAGACTACATATATTTCTGTTTGTCACTTCCAATTGTGATTGACTTGCAGCGTGCATTTAGACATCTGTGAATGTGATGTCAACAATGACTATCGTGAAAGTGACAGATATGGCATTCCCGGGATGGTACTGGGCGACAAAATGTGTCCAAAAGTCTTTCTAATGTAATGCTTCGTCTACAGGATGTTTCAAAATGATTAGTACCCATTAGCTTTAGTGCCTAATGAAACACCTTCAAAAAACTACATTTCATATAGCTTCATTATGACCCGTTATCACATGATATAAATCTACAAATAAGGTAGATGTTATGTTGCATTTTGATGTGGCAGTCTTCATGGTCTTGTTCATAGTCATTGGATATTCAGTGGCGTACCGTGGCTGCTCCTATCCCGGGGTGGGGGGGGGTTTGGGGGCTGAAGAATATCACATTTTGCCGCCCTTCCTCAACAGCCCGAAAAGGTTGACCCAATTGTTTTTTCGGTGGTTTGAAAAGTGAAGAGCAAAAAAAAAGGATTTTAGGCGCTAGCGCCCTAAAAGCAATGCATAGTACCATTTTTTCACAGTTCTTCAAATTTGTTCGCCCTTTTTTTCTTTACTAATCCTTTTTGCCGCCCCTTCGTTTTTGCCACCCCCAAAGCCCCCCCCAAAAAAAAAAACGCGCATGATATTGATTGGTACCAATCATTTTGATACACCCTGTATAACAAAGTAGTGCGGGTGAAGTGTGTGCCCATGTATGACATGTAAATACGATACAATAGGTTTAACATTAGTATCCGATTTAATTGTTTCATGTCTTGCAATATCTGTAACGAATCATGTCGCAATCCTTTACATTAATGGTGATCGGTCTAAAATATCATAAAAGGATGTCAATGAAGCGGAAGTCTTAGTAGCATTCTAGCCTGTTCAGACATGAACTATGGCCTTCAAAGGTCCAGTGATGCAAAGTTAACAAAGAATATTTTACCATACCTATTAGCTAACAATTAGAGACCATGTGTATGAAAATCTTATGTAATGTTTCGTCTATAACAAAGTAGTTCGGGTGAACAGTGGTTTGCGACTTCTTTTGTCTTTGCTTTAATTACATTCCCGTCAGCTGCGTTACTCAAAATGTAAGCGTAAGATATTAAGACGCTAATAAAGACAAAGTTCCATTAACTAGGTCAAGGAAATAGGTCTATAAATTATAGCAACTACATTAACCTTTTGCCTGTTGTATACCCTGTAACGTTTGGCGTTTGTCCTAGCGAATATGGATCCATGGAATATGGTAAAGACGTATTAACCCTAACCGTACTAACCGCCACAAAACGATACAGCAGCAAAAAACTGCTAGCGCAAGTATTCCACATGATGCGATTGCGTCATCATGCGAAAACACATAATGACACGGAAAGCCTGACCGCCTAAGGCATGGCCGTTCGGTTATGCATATGTACAATTCTGAAATGTTTGCAGTAAAAACCCGCGTAGTACCTGTTTTATACCAAATGTTCCAATTGTTTCCCTTCCATCTTGTCATGAATGAGACATTAATCTTAACTGAACTGAGTTAGCGAGACATTGACAAATGCTTATACAGGGCCGTTCCTAGGGATTTTGCCGCCCTAGGCAAAGCCTCTCCCTGCCGCCCCACCAAAGTATACCAAAAAAGTGTTAAGTCATCAGTTTAGACCTATTTGTAAACTGCCCACGACCGTTTTCCTCAGTGGCGTAGATTTCCTTTTGACATTTTTTTGGAGGGATGGGGTTGGAAATAAATTCTTGAACTATAGTGAATTCAGCACCTTAAGGTTATTAATTATTTTAAACTGTTGTGATTTGGTAGTTCATAGCATCTTACGAATGGTACTGAGCTTGGGCAAAAACTGCATTGCTCAATTCATAGCGAACGTGTAGAAGAATTAAAATATCACAGATATACTTTTATAGGTGCTGCGGTTCTTGAGTTACGTTGTAAAGAGGGCTGAAACAACAACACTTTTGTAAAACATACATAACTAATTAACAACAATAAATTAAGCAAGTTTGCAAAGTATACGATCTGTAGAATGAACTTTTGCAAAACATCAAGGTGTTAATTTTCAATAATATATTGATCTAGATAATGAAATCGATTTTTAGGTTGCTTCGACCAACAATAGCTCGTCTACCCTTAAGCGACATAATAAGTTTGTGGTACTAATGCGCGCGAAAAATGTTGCCATTTTGAAGCTAAACTATTGAAATGTGGTGCAAAAATGGAATAAATTCGCGCGAAGCGCGAAAAATTGCACTTTTTGGACAAAAATGGCCAAAGATGAGGTTAATTTGTCAGAAACCCACATACAGTCAACATGGGGGGGGGGGGATGATGGTATGGACCACCCCGCCTGGAATTTAACCCGGGATCTACGCCTATGGTTTTCCCTCTTTTCTGTATTTTTTACTCTTCTTCGACACTTTCTTTTTCGATTCTTTTCTCCTCTCTTCTATTTTTCTTTTTTCCTTCTGTTTTTTAACCGCTCATTTTCATCTTCCTTTTCTCCGCCCGTTTCTTCTTTCTCTTTCTCCGCCCGTTTCTTTTTTCTTTTTCTTCGCCCCGTGTCTTCTTTCCTTTTCTCTGCCCCGTTTCTTTTCTTTTTCTCAGGTCCCCCTTTTCCGCCCTGTTTCTCTTTTCGCCCACTTTTTATTTTCCTCCCATTTTTTCTTTTTATCCGCCTTCATTTTATCTCCCCTTTTCTTTCTCCATTCCCGCTTTTCCTTTTTTCGCCTTTTTTTGCGCCCCTCTGCGTTTGCCGCCCTAGGCGACCGCCTTACCTGGCCTAATGGTCGGAACGGCCCTGCTTATGGGTAATTAGGTTTAATCTGAATAAATGTCATTTTAATTCGATTATTTAACTTATTTTGTACGTGGCAAATAAAAGTAATGAGGTCAATAGAAAAGAAAATAGTTCAAGTTGGATCATTCAGTTTTATCAGGATTGTTTAATGACCAAGAGTAAGTTGTGCTTAAAATGGAGCCACTGACTAACATTTATTTTAAACAAGGAGTTGACAAATTCACACCGATCGAAAGGTATTATTTTGCTTTACGACGCCCTTAAAAGTTCAAACAATTTCCTTTTGACAAAGTAATCAAAAAATCTTTATCTGTCTGACCAATTCACAATTTAACACATAGCCAGGACAGTACGTGACAGATGTGTGTTTAGTTACATTAGGCATCTGTGACAGTCCACTCAGTGGTAGTACAGGTTCCAAGAAAGTGACCTTCGCCTGAGGAACTAGTTGCATCAGTGGTCAGATAATGGTTAAATGAGTTATTATCCAGCCCTTTATTCAGTTAAAAAGTCGGACGAATTCCTTAAGGGACCTGTAACTCAATGTTTGCCTTGAGCTGCTCACCTTTGTTTCCATTTTGCGATGTTACAACGGCTATAAGGAAATGGGTGCTGGAATGATACTATACTAGGGTTGGCAAGGTTAGCGATTGCTTTGGTGATTATGTTTGACAATGAATGTGTCGGGTGTCAAAATACCAATTTTACTCGACGACAGTTGTAAACTGTCGTCAAGTATGTGGTAAAAAGTCGGACGAATTCCTTAAGGGATCGGCAACGTAATGTTTGCATTGAGCTACTCATCTTTGTCACAGTTTTGGATTGATGAAAAGGCCATCAAAGGGGAAGGTTGGCAAGGATGTCGGTGGTCTTGATGATAAATAAAGAGTGGCTCAATATCCCACATTAAGGTAATTTTGAGAAACAATTTTCAATACAATACAGAACAATTTCACCTCTTAAAATGTTTATTTTACAACTTTAGTAAGGTACATTCATGATGTTTCATGCGTGTTATAATGACCTTTAATAAAATTGACATTTTGCAGCAGCGCCCTCTTTTTTCACACAAATGTGGGACAGGTCGTTTTTAAATTGGGCCACTCGATTATGCTTGATAAATATGTGTCGCCCGAGATGTTTGTTTTGGGTGTCAAAAATACCAACATTACCTTACAGTAGATATTCGAGTAGGGGACTCGAGGAAACAGATATATGGCAATTTTAAGAGAAAAAACAAACAAACAAACATGGGATTGAAATGTAGATTAATATTGGGTTTAGTAAGTGTCCATTGATCACTTAATGTGACTCTCATTGCAGCCGTTACGGTCAAGTAGTCAATAATCGATGGTAATGTCTTGCGATTTATGAAATATAAAATATGGAAAATCCAATGTACCTTTTGTGGCCTGAAGGTTAGAAACTATATATTTTAAACTGTTACGATTTGGTAGTTTACGGCATCTTGCGAATGGTAGTGAGCTTTTGCAAATATTACATAGCTAGCGTGTAGAAGAATTTAAATATCACAGATATACTTTTGTAGGTCCTGTGGTTCTTGAGTTATGTTGTAAAGAGGGCTGAAACAATAACACTTTTGTAAAACGTGCATTAGTAACAATAAATCCAGCAAGTTTTCAAAGTATATGACTTGTTGTAGAATGAACCTTTGCAAAACATCGAAGTGTTATTTTTCAATAATATATTGATTTAGATAATGAAAATCGCTTTTCTTTTGCTTCGACCACCAATACCTAATCTACCCTTAATGCAGGAACCAAAAACCAGAGTATCAGATTGCCTTGAACGATTCCACTTATCAAGGTGTGAAAAGGTATGTTCACATGAATCGACGCTTAGAAAGATGAGCTTCAATTATTTTGGAATATGGTACATGCAAATCATTAAACGCTAAGATCATGTGTACGGTTGATACTCTGTATGATTTTGAAATGCCATTTGATAAAGTTCAGAAGGAATCCTCACACATCTGTTAATACATAAGGTCACACCTATACATGCTGACTATCAATTGTATGTGTTTCAAAATAGAATCAATTTAATACTTCCATGTGGGAGTCTAGTGGTGTGAATTGGCTTGCCTGTATTACGCGATATTGACAACTTTGTGTTACACGTACAGTAATAGGAGAATTTATCTCATGCAAGATACTAAGCAATTTTCTTATGTACAATACTTCGTTGGTGCTACCTGGGAACCAAGGGAGAAGAGTGGCAGTGCATTGATTGGACACCCCATGTTCAATAAATAAATAAATAAATAAATAAATAAATAAATAAATAAATAAATAAATAAATAAATAAATAAATAAATAAACAAATAATTAATATAAATTAATTAATTAATCAATTAATTAATAAATAGATAAAAAAAAACCCAAATAAATAAGTAAATAAATAAATGCTATCAGCACACCAAAAACAAAATAAGTCTTATTTAACTTTAACTTTGAGCTATAGTCAGAGATCAAGAAAATATCAGCATCTTCCAGAACCTTCTGAAAGACCCACCTTTTTCCCAGTGTATAGCCTTTCTTGTCCTGTCTTTTTTAGCGCTTTGCCTACTTTGAAAAATGGGCTTTTTAAGTCTCATTGTTTATGTCTATATTATCAAATATATTGATTAATGCTATTATCGTAATTGTTACTCCACCTTGGACGCCATTAAGATTGTAATCAAAAATCTTCGCTCACTGCGTAAAGTTTAATCATTTTGTTAATTGGTCATTTAGGTTATTTGATAGGACTGTAATGCCCGTTAATATGTTATTTGAATCTAGCTAATATTTCGAGTTTCGACTGAGTAAGACATTTGTAAAAAATTATATTATTGTATACTTGGTGCATTTGTTATTCTAAGGACCAATTTCTCTATACACTATGAAATATTAGCAGGTATTTACTTCATCTCATCTATCGCCCTAGCTTTAAACATACACGACAAATAGTTCTTGTCATATATATCTCATGTCACTGTCTGCCCTCGAGGCATCCTGATAGACCGTTACAAGTACTTTCCTCGCCTGAAGGTTCCACACATTTGCACGGAATGTGCATGGTCTCACTCTTGATGTTGTTTGCGTTCCGAATACGTTGTTGAGGAACCCGTAGGGCGAAACATGATGCAGAGCGGTTGAATATGTTATTGATTAGCAAAACCGTGTTGAGGTTGAAACAGGATTCATACAAAAGTTAATTTCAATTCACGAACATGACAGAACATGGCTGGCTGGCGTGTGCTCTAGTTCGTTTCTTTCAAGATGATGCTCTTAATAGTTCAGCAAAATGTTTTTGATCAAGTGGCACATTTATCTTTTATTGTTAAATGGTTCCCAGGTGATTTGCTGTTCAATTTCGGTGAAGACGTCTGTAACATGTTTTTATATTTAACCTATATATTTATACGCTCTCTCTTTTGGGGATTGAGCAATCTATTCAAAAGATGCATAAATGTTGTAGCCTATACATCATATCAGTATGATCTTTGGGGAGGTCTGGGCCTTTTAAAATTGTCTATGCTTTCATAATACCTTTTATATAGAGACAAATACAAGGGACACTAAAGGGATGAGTGGCTTACCGTTGAGTTTCTTTCTAACCAATCAAAATGAACGTCAATTTTCTAATAATATCTTTGGCACTGACAGTTTAGATGGATAGATGCCCTGCTGCTATTTTTAGTTTCACATATCCCAACATACAGCCCTAATAAACTGCGTCAAAAAACCTTTTATATATGTCAGTGCCATCTGGCACCTTTACTTTTGAATCTAATGTAGAAGGATCAGAATTTCCAAACACGGTTGGATTTTATGCAAATTAAAATGTTTGAAACAAGCAATCAAACGCACACCGAAACATACCCCTCACCCCCACACTCAAAACAAAGTCTTTCTTTAGCCATGTGAGATAGTGATAATAGTCTTAGCTGAGTATAGTCTGGTAACAAGTTAATTCTGGGGCGTCTGGCCTAAACGGCAAGGAGAATAAAGATAGCTACGTGTGAGCATTGTTCCGGGAAGAGTTAAGTGCTAATCGTAATGGATTCGGAGAATCAACAGATGTACATACCCTTAGTTACTGATTTCTAGCCATTATTAGTTTTTAAATTGCGAGATTTATAATTGGATCTAATGTTACATGCTGCATCTGTATATTTGTCTATTATTAATGGAATATAAATTGGTTAACCATGTTTTTGATACAGATTGAATGTGATGTTTTAATTCAAATGAAAATCAATAGGACCTCATCAGTGTCACCTCATATTGACATGCTGCTTGATACAAACTCAGCATATAGACATACATAATATAACAATACTCTAATAACTTGCATGGTACATGTTTCATCATTTTTATAATTAAAACAAGCCTCAAAGCAGACGTCACTCCAGAGTGTGTCTGGATGTTCTCAAGGTTTGGACTAAACAAGATTAAGAGGCTCTTGTGCCTGATATGGCAAGGTGTTATTGAACTTAAAATACTTGATCACTATTAAACACTTTCTGAATCAACTGCAAATTTACAGATTCCAGCCCGTGTATACATGCATAAAACTAATTCATTCGTAGCTCTAAATGTAAAGATTCAGCATGATATCTGTAACAAGTTTCCTTAGACAGGGGTAGAAGTGGTAACCATAGTAACACGAAAAGAATTTGAAAGCTACTTTCCGTATTATAAATACGCCAATAGCGTCAGAATTAATATTGTGTTCACAATATTTCAGCATAGAAAGATGGATGATTTTATATTTACGCGCATTTTTATACCCCATTTGTCAAATTTTGTTCAATATTAACAATACAGCAGTGTTTTCAAGAAAAATGTTACAGTTATTTGCATTGATATGAAGTCAGCGCCAAGATAAATTGAACATTGAACATTAATGGAGGGTTACGTGCCACAATGCTTGCGTAATAGCCATTGATCGCTGACAAATCGGGTACCAAAATGCGCGTAAATAAATCATCCTTCTTTCTATGTAGAAATATTGTGGAAACAATTATTATTAGTTCTGAAGCTATGTGTGTATTTATAACAGCTGCATTACTTTTTGTGCAGCGTGAGCAATACAGAAATATGGTCACAGGTATATGACTGAAGTATAAATAAAGGTTCAAATTCAGACCAAATCTAATCTGCGTAACATCACTTTCCTTCCAATCGCTTGCTACATGTTCTAATTAACCCACGAAGTGATAAATCGCATGAATAAATGGTCTGTGCTGTTGCACCATATTGCAAACCCAAGCATATGGCTCATCTAATAGCAGTTAGTTTATTTCCAAATGTATTTTATAAAATCATTTATGACAAGCATTCTTGTACATATAAGTAAAAGGCATAAATGCGAGCTATTTTTGATTTGGAATTGTTATGGTTATAGGATAGTATATACTAAATGGATTATAGAAGATCTTGACAATTCCATATAATATTGCATCTGAAATATATACCGTAACTAAGTACTACTCATGAAATGAAATATTTTGTAATATCAATACGTAAGTGTAGTCTTCCATATATTGAATCTATTATTTATGTTTTTTCTGTTTAAATTTTTCTTTCTTTAGTTAAAAGGTGTTAGTTATTCATGTATAATTAAACCTGTAACTTGAGTGTTTCATTCAATTAGATTTTAATATATAGAACCACCTAATTAACTTGAAATTCAATTACCAATTCATTTGTGAGGTGTAATTGATGCACATAACTTCACACGTGTGTATGTGACTTGATATCATTAATTGATACTACCCAAATAGTTAAAAAGACGCCGATGTGTTTTGAACTTGATATTCATAGAGTGTTTTTCGTTTAATGTTATCATTTATTATATAGTTCGCTGATATGTATGCAATCCGCATATGACAGAGCATAATAGTCATAAATAGGAAAGTATATCTTTGATACTGGAATAGTAAGGTTATCGATATCTAAACTCGTATTTCATCAATGGCTATCAAATGTCGACATAGAAAAGTAAAAACCATTTTGCACATTGGTAATTATACAAGTAATCAACGCAATGAAATGATATAGTCCTTGTTATTTTAAGTGATTGTTGGATTATTTATTTTATAAACTTGGGGTTGTTTTATTTGAAACCGGTTTTCGGATTCAGAAGCACAAGACGTGTTCACTTTAGAAAAGTTTGAACAGTTTTGATTGGCATATCCCGATATTGCTTTGCAAGTTTTAAATGAATTAGAAATATAATTATTAATAGAATTTTTTTTATTTCAAATCGTACTTTGACAATTCAGCCTTTTCAAACAAAAAATTATTCCAAACTGCCGCTTAAATGTTTATTTTCCTTAATGCCATAATGTGTGCTTTGCTCATAGCAACGGCGTCAATCTTGATCAAATATCTACTCTTTGCATGATCGTAATTCCCAACAATGTACTTATATACCATGTGAAAGACTAAACATGAAAATCATTTGTAAAAGTCCACGAGGTGCTTTAGAAGACATTTGTTGATATTCTGGCTGGAAAATGGCCACAAATGCTCCAATTCCGACAGGATCTTTACTTATGATCACAATCTCGAATATCCTATGGAAGACATTGTACATTTATTTGAATTCTGGAATACTGGAATTCAAATTCAATTCCAGCTTTTTATATAATAGTACTATGAGAGAAATAGATTTCCTCGTGCCCGACTATTCGTTATGACAATAATGAAACAATAAAAACACACATTAAGTGTCAAAAAGGTTCAAAACGTGTATAAAAGTACAATATAACTTCATTATTTCACTTGAAATCACTCACACATATTTCTAATCGTTTCTACTGCATGCTTTATTAATGCGACATTCGCGGTTGTATTCCTACAGCTATTTTAGTTCATATTATGATGAATACTTCTATTGTTGCCAAAAATAACTTCGTCAAAAGGAAAAATCCCCAGGGAAGTAAACAGCTTTTGGGTCTCCATACAATTTTGATATGCCCTAAAAATGTACAAAATGGTGAAGCTTTTAATTTTGATTTTGAATTTGTGTGTAGTATAATGCTATTTCGGGATAGTATTTGGTTATTTTTGTTTCATGGAGACATTTCTGCGCTAGGTCAAGACGATGCTAGAGCTAACTTAACATATTAACCTACGTGTAAATACTGATGCTTTTACTTTTAATACTGATGCTTTTACTTGTAAATAAAGTGTTATAAAATGCAATGATCCTGGTAAATTACAAAATAGTATACAAATAATGACTGTTATGAGGGGCACAGTTAAAATTATAGGCCGAGGTGATGTCAAACCATGACTATGCCCGAAGCAAAGCTGAGGGCATAGTCATAGTTTTGACATCACCGACTTTTTAAAGTTTGTAACGCAATGGGTTCGAATATTTTAGCATTAGCAGCCAGTAACATATGAGTAATTGCTCGACGCAAAAACTGTACTCAAAGCTAAATTTAATCCTCAAAACGTGGGTGGATTTAAAGAAGGAGAACGCAATGTATTGTCAATCAATGTCTACCAAAATCTGAAAGTAAGTATAGGCCTACAAAAGTTAACAATAATTATTTATTAAAGTGCACAGGCCACAGGTGTATGACTAACGACTGAAGTATAAATAAAGGTTCAAATTCAGAGCAAATCTAATCTGAGTAACATCATTTTCCTTCCAATCGCTTTCTACATGTTCTAATTAACCCACGAAGTGATAAATCACATGAATTAATGGTCTGTTGCTCATGACAGTTATCACCATTACAAATCGACGCATACGGTTCATTTAATAGCAGTTACTCTACTCCCAAATGCATTTATATAATCATTTATGACAAGCATTCCTCTGCACCTAGGTGACACAGTGCCAAGTACAAGGCATTATTGGGTGCTATTTTTGGTTGAGAATTACATTACACATAAGACAGTTTGACAGATAACATGAAAATGATACCCTCGTCTACTCATTAAAGGTCGCTAACATATTAATTTATCATTCAAAAAAGCGGAGGGAAAGCGCCATCTAAATGAAACATCTTGTAATTTCAATACGTAAGTGAAGTATTCCGATGTATACATCTTTGAACGAACTTAAATTTAAATATATTTTTTGTAAACTTTCTTTCTGCAGTAAGATGAAACGTGATAGGATAAGATATTATTACAATAAGTATCTGCTACTTGAATGTTTCATTTAATCACATTATGTAGCACCTAATTATCTTGAAATTCAATTACCAATTCATATGTGATACGTAATTGATGCACACAATTTCATAGGTGTGTATGTGACTTGATATCTGTAATAGAACTAAATAGTCAAAGACACCGATGTGCTTTGAACTTGATATTCATCCCGGGATATTCATAGAGTGTTGTCAGCCCTCGTTTAATGTTACCAATTATTACATAGTTCCAGATTTGTTCGCTGATACGTAAGCAATCCGCACATGACAAAGCATATAGTTTTAAATAGGAAATTATATCTGTGATACTGGAAGAGTAAGGTTATCGATATCTGAACTCGTATTTCATCACATTGGTGGCTACACAACTAATCAACGAAATGGAAATGGTATATTGCCCTTGTTATTATTTTAACACCTCATTGTATAAACCTGCTGTTACATAAGAGAAAAGTTTACGGTTTCAGATGCACAAAACTAATATTCAAATTAGAAAAGTTTTGAATTGACATATCCCAATATTGCGTTTTAAGTTTTAGAACAATAAGATGTATAACTATTAGTATTGTTGATATTTAACTGTCCTCGAAGCAAACTGCTGGGTTGAAAAGACGACGATCAATTAAAAATTTTGACCTTTCGTATTGAAGATATGGATTTGTTTTTCCCAAAACACCAAAAAAAAAAATAGGATTTGGATTTGGATTTGTTATGGAGTTCCCCCCAAAAACACCAAACCAATTTGGTCTTTTGGGAAATAAATGTATATCTTCAATTATGAAAGGTAAACATTTTCAATTGATTGTCGGCTTTTCATCCCAGCTACATACACTTTAAGTACATATCATTAGATTTAGAAACTTAGCTTCGAGGACTGATAAATATCAAACATTTAAAAAATATGAATTTTTAAAAATTTGTCATAAAATTTGTATTATATCTCAAATTTCAAAAAAATCAAAATTATTTGATATAAGAAGGACTTTTCTTCTATTTAGAATAAAAAAAAACAACTTTTGAAACGTTCATACCAGAGTCCGTAAGTTTCTGAGTACAAGAAATCTATTTTGTAATGAACTCACTGCGTTTCGAAAATTTGAACTTACTGAATTTCACTCCAAAAGCTTTTTTGAGTGAGCTATCGTGTACGCAATATACTCTGTATCGATGGTATACTGTGCTGTAACATATGGCTTGATGTGTGACAAATAATACTGAACTGAGCTGAGCTGAGCTAAACTTAGTCCAGCAACTATTTAATAAAAGAAAATTAACCAGGCGGCAATGAACTAATCAAAAGGCAAATAGTACCTTGCGAAAAGAGCCTTTATAATAAAGAAAGCGTGGCTCGTTAAAATACAAATCTGTTGCATTTTTGTCACATAACATTGTCTATTGTATTACTCCAACCAAAAATGTATTCAATATCAGATTTTGTTATCAAATTAAGTTTAATTGTGTCATATAACAAACTATTACGTGTAAATAGCTGTTCCACTTCTTTCATAAAATCTAAGAAGTGCTTTTTGTAGGCAAATCGTACCCTAAAGAGCGATACACCGGAAAGTATAACCCGAGGGGCGCCTCGTGCTGCAAATCCGAGTAGCTATTGTAAGAATAGAAAATGCTAGAATTACTGCTAGAAAGGGTATCATTTTAGTAATACGAAGTGAACAGTATCTTCTGACAGTTTGCGTAAAAGCTTCCAAACATGTTAAAGAAAAAAAAGAGGAACAGGTACAAGTAAAATCTTGACAAATTTAAAATACTTTCGTAATAAAATCTCGGCCATGGGCTATGTTTGTAAGATCTGTTTACATACATTGTATCTGTTGCTTACTTGAAGACATGAATTTCATCAAAACAAAATTTACTATTATTCTTTGAAATTTAATAAAAAAAATGTCCTTCTTTGCTGCTAAAAATATGATACAATTCATTTTGTACTAACACAGGATATACCTTTTTGTTGAAGTAATCCACGTGAAAATCGAAATTGATAACCGCATAAACAGATAGGGATTGGTGTTGAAAAATTGCAAGATATCGATTCATCAACATCTTTGTTTTTCCGAGCTTTATATCACGTAGGGATAAGGTAAAGACAAAACATGCGAAAGGAAATTATTATCAAAGCGTATGATAACATGATCTATAGGCTCAAAAGGGACTATAGTACGTCTGTGTGTCTATGGGCATTAAGGCAAACACAGCGAAAAAGAACGTAATTGTTAAACTTAATTAGCACACATGTAAATCGTGAATTAGTTAAAGCTCTTAAAATACTGCTCTTTTGATGGAGAAATTGTAAATGCATTATTGCATTTGCTATTTATTGGAAAATGGATTGGAAAACATTTCATGGCTTTTAAAATTTGGTAAAAACTGTTGCTATAAGAAAGTTTAATATTGTAATTACTATTTTGACACCATAAAAAGCCACACGTTCTAAGAACAAATGAGACCATTAAAAATCCCATGTTCTAGTTAGCAAGGCTTGTGTACTCTATTTAAACGTAAGCTGATACAGCGCGATGCATTATGGGAACTCATGTGATATCATCTTCTAATCTTCTCCAGACTTTATCTCTTGTGACATTGAATACATTGTTTGCGTTACTGTCCGTTTTCCTATACACAATACACAGTGCGCTCACCATTGACGCGTGACCTCTACAAATAGTGTATGTTAGAAGTATAGGCCATTGCCTAGTTAACGTCACTGTGTAAAAAATAACCGGCCAATATTTCAAGTATTCTCTGAAATTGTAGAAAATATAGTTTTGTAACATGTCCTAAATTTTCAGCTAATTTAGGTGTTTGGAAATATTGGTACTTTTGTGTTTTATGAAGGATATGTAAACGACAGATAACACCAAAAAATATGAAGAAATTATTTCTAAACCGTGTTAAGTCTGCAAACCATTATGCTTCTCATTTTCAAGAACGCTGGTTAACAATAAGCAGACTATTGTCTCATTTCGTAAACAAAAGCCCACACAGTATTGTTACCATGCCAGTGATCCTGGCCTGACACAGTAGACAAACAAACAAACAAACACGCCACACACATGACACATGCATGCAAGGTAACATTGACTATACACTAATAAAACAATGGTATTGATCCTGTACAACTGGTCGTGGTTTATTTACATTCGATTCATTTAAAATCCCCATAAACATTAATGTTGTCAAGAGTTTTCTCTCTCTGGAACGAGGATGCATCCACTGGCTACGCGTAATGAAAAGATCTAACATGATTGGTCAATTTAGCTCCGCGAAGCAAAAAGTAAGCTACGCGTAGCAGCTCCACGTTGTGGCGGTTACGGCCAGCCATACACTGATCATGCGAAAATCGTAAAAACATAGAATAGAAACTGTGTGGCAGGCTCTCTGGAATTTCATATCGTATGCTTAGCCTGAGTCGCTCGGCCTGTCTCGAACAAATGTAGCTGCGTAGCTGTTGAAAAACGAGAGGATTCCTCGTACTATCACGGCAATTTTTGACACTAAGATATAGGGATGATGACGCTGTGTAAGGGACACTAAAGGGATTAGTAGCTTTAGTTTCTTTCTAGCTAATCAAAATGCACGACAGTTTTTTAATAATAAAATAAAATAATAAATAGTTTAGATGGATGATCTGCATTTATTTTAGTTTCAAATATCCCAACATACAGCCTTAATAAACTGCTTCAAAAAACTTTTATATATGTCAGTTCCACCTGGCCGGTTTCGAGCTACCGTATTAAAGAATTAGAATATACTTTTACAATAAGTTGTCCTTCAATTAATGTTAAGGAGACTGGAGAACCCAATGTTAAAAGTGCTTTTATAAAAGCAATATATTTAAATGGGGGAGAGGGGTGACGATTTACATTTAGTATCCTAGATTGTGCCAACAATATTTTCCGTCGTTGTAGCTTGAACCATACGTCAGTCGCCTTATAAAGAGCGACCAATAATCCTAGTTGCATCCTCATGAGCAATACAGAATTATGGCCACAGGTGTATGACTAACGATTGAAGTATAAATAAAGGTTCAAATTCAGAGCAAATCTAATCTGCGTAACACCATTTTCCTTGCAATCACTTTCTACATGTTCTAATTAACCCACCAAGTGATAAATCACATGAATTAATGGTCTGTTGCTCATGACAGTTATCACCATATTGCAAATCGACGCATACGGTTCATTTAATACCAGTTACTCCACTCCCAAATGCATTTATGTAATCATTTATGACAAGCATTCCTCTGCACCTAGGTGACACAGTGCCAAGTACAAGGCATTATTACGTGCTAAATTTAGTTTAGATTACATTACACATTAGAGAGTTTGACAGATAACATGAAAATGATACCCTCGTCTACTCATTAAAGGTCGTTAACATATTAATTTATCATTAAAAGGGAAAGCGCCATCTATATGAAACATTTTGTATTTTCAATGCGTAAGTGCAGTGTTCCGATGTATACCTCTTTGAACGAACTTCAATTTAAATATTATTGTGTTTTTGTTGTAAATCTTTATTTCTGTAGTAAGATGAAACGTGATAGCATAAGATATTATTTAATACAATAAGTACCTGCTACTTGAATGTTTCATTTAATCAGATTACGTAGCACCTAATTATTTTGAAATTTAATTACCAATTCATTTGTGATAAGTAATTGATGCACACAATTTCATAGGTGTGTGACTTTATATCTTTAATAGATACGAACCAAATATATAGTCAAAGACACCGATGTGCTTTGAACTTGTTATTCACAGAGTGTTGTCAACCCTCGTTTAATGTTACCATTGATTGAGTTACAGATTTGTAACTGATGTTCGCTGATACGTAAGCAATAAGACAGAGCATAGTCATTAATTGGAAATTATATCTTTGATACTGGAATAGGAAGGTTATCGATATCTGAACTCGTATTTCATCAATAGCTATAATATGTCATCATTTTGTGGTATTCACACATTGGTGACTATACAGGTAATCCACGCAATGGAAATGATATGATATAGTTCTTGTTATTGCAAGTATTTGTGACGATTCCAAAGCGAGATTATTTTAACACCTCATTTTATAAAGAAAGAAAGAGGGTTAGTAATTCAGAAGCACAAAACCAATGTTCAAATTAGAAAAGTTTGAAAAGTTTTGGATTGGCATATCCCGATATTGCTTTTTAAGTTTTAGAAGAGCAAGAAATATATTAATGAATATGAGAAATCTTGATTGCAAATAGCAACTGAATTACTCATCTCTTTTAATGAGCCTTTCGATTATTCAATGGATTTAGTTTATTGTCTATATAATTATACTAGACACAAAATTATATACACTCTACTATGATGAAATATATTCAAACAATAATTTAATATTTACATTCAATATCCATTCAATTTCAATCTCACAATTGGTATCAATATCCAATTAAATAGGATTACATCTCTAAACTCAATATATTATTTAATTGCTCTACTGCTGTACAAATTACCAATAATACATCACTTGTTTAATAACCTCTAATGTTCAAAAACATGTACAAATTGTATCAAGTTTTAAACTATTAATTTTAACTAGTAACGCAAGCTTTCGACACTAGTTCTTAAATGAACAAAAGTTTCAAATAAAAAAATCAAATGATTGTATGCTTCAACCTTGCACGTAATGTTATCCAATCATACAAAATTACCCTTTTTGGTGTGTTTGGAATTATTACAATACACAAAGTTAATTGCAGGATTATCCAAATACCAAAAATAGATTTTCAAAACTAGATCAAAACAAAATCGTTTTGTTATCACAACCTTATTGTGATACTCACAATTAAATGTAAGATTTAAGAATTATAAAATGCAAAAATTATACCTTTGTTCATTCTTGAACTGGCAACCCATGATCAGGGAAAATCCCTAAATTAAAAATCACTGGAAAAATTCTGAACTCTGCTGTGACATTTATTAGTACAGGGTGTCCCAGAATGATTTATACCGGGAAAGTTGTATTTTGTAGGTATGAAGGGCATTACTATTGGTAGTATTGTTTTAAATTCTAAAATTTACATATATTTAGCTTTCCTAGGAATTTTAGATTTTAAAAATTGGACGTTTCTAATAGAAGTTACAGGATATTGCGTAAAAATGGTGAATTCCAAGTTTTGACAAAACTACCTATTTTGAAAACCTGTAAAATTACTAACCGTTCAGCACAAAGTTATTTGAAAAATGTTATGCAGTATATTTGTTGTGTCCTGTTCTTACTTCTACTAAATAGTCGATATCTATCGATTATTTATGATGTTACGAAGCAATCCTTGTATGGAATAAAGGATTTGTTACGCCTGAGTGACCTTAAACTATTCTTTTTTTGGTGGCAGTTTTGAAGACAATTATTGAGGTGTGCGAGTCTCATCATCATCATGATCATGATCATTTGAAATGCCGGCAGAGATGGATCGTATAGGGAAGGTTCTTCCTTAGTGTGACAGCATGTATTTATGTCCACAGTATATTGGCAAACCCACAGCTACGTAACGAAGAAGATTAAAATTTACTGCAGAGGATCTTTGAGGAAGATATATCCTCTGTAATAATGACGGTTTTGGGTAAACATTGTGGTAAAAATCACATCAACCTAAATATCTGAAGTCATATTGAAATGTTTCACTTAATCCCATATCAAGAATTATTCAGCGTTGTATAAGCTCAACATCGGTGCCAAATTTGGTGTATTTCATATAAAAGAATGTAGGATTTCTCCAATAAATTGCACAGTGCGGCTGGACGATGGTGATAAAGGATCCATGTGTTATGAAGCCTTTGCGCTGTAAATTACACAAGTGCAGTTTTCGTCCATTTTCAGTAATAATTTTCATGAAAGTCACAGAATATGTAGGAGACATATGTGTCATTGTATTGCACTTATTAAAATTAGATACACTGTTGACTATATATTTTTGATATTTTGTTCAAACACGGTATAAATCATTCTGGGACACCCTGTACAAGAAATCTATTTTGTAAGAAATTCACTGCATTATATAACTTTTGATTTCACACAAGTGTATGATTATTGAAATGCATTTCGGTTTAAGTGGTAATCCGGATATTGAAAGTGTATCCAATACTGAGGATATTAGTGCAATTCTAGACTACAACCCCAATGAGAATTTCACTCCAAACGCTTTTTTGAGTGAGCTATATTGAAAGCTATTATACTCTGTATACTGTGCTGTACTATATATCTGACTTGATGTGTGAAAAATAATTTTGAACTTGGCAGAGCTGAGCTGAACTTAGTCCAGCAATTATTATTTAAAAGAAAGAACACAGAAGTTCTTTTTGGACCACATCATTAACCAGGCAACAATGGACCAATCAAAAGCAAATAATACCTTGTTTGTCAATCTTGATGCCTCCATGATAAACAAGGCGTGGCTCGTTGAAATGCTAATTTGTTGCAATATAACATTGTCTATTGCACTACTTCAACCACGATTGTATTCAATATCATATTTTGTTGTCAAATAAAGTTAATAATTGTGTCATATAACAAACTCTTTAGCTTAAATAGCTGTTCCACTTTTTTCATAAAATCTAAATTTGAAAGAAGTGCTTTTTGTAGGCAAATCGTACCCTAAAGAGCGATACTCCGGAAAGTATAACCCGAGGGGCGCCTTCGTGCTGCAAATCCGAGTAGCTAAAGTAAGAATAGAAAATGCTAGAATTACTGCTAGAAAGGGTATCATTTTAGTAATACGAAGTGAACAGTATCTTTTGACAGTTTGCGTAAAAGCATGCAAACATGTTAAAGAAAACAAGAGGAACAGATACAGGAAAAATCTTGATAAAAATTAAAATACTTTCGTAATAAAATCTCGGCCATGGGCTATATTAGTAAGATCTGTTTACATATATTGTATCTGTTGCTTACTTATGAGACAAGAATTTCATGAAAAAAAATCACTATTATTCTTTGAAATTTAATAAACATGATAAAGGTGTTCTTCTTTGCTGCTAGAAAAATGCTACAATTCATTTTTGTACTAACACAGAATATACCTTTTTGTTGAAGTAATCCACGTGAAAATAGAAATTGATAACCACATAAACAGATAGGGATTGGTGTTGAAAAATTGCAAGATATCGATTTATCAACATCTTTGTTTTTCCGTGTTTTATATCACGTAATAGTAAGGTAAAAACAAGACATGAGAAAGGATATTATTATCAAAGCGTATGATAACATGATCTATATGCTCAAAAGGGACTAGAGTACGTCTGTGTGTCTATGGGCATTAAGGCAAACACAGCGAAAAAGAACGTAATTGTTAAACTTAATTAGCACACATGTTAATGGTATTTGCCTTTTAACGTTCAACTTATCGTGAATTAGTTAAAGCTCTTAAAATACTGCTCTTTTGATGGAGAAATTGTAAATACATTATTGCATTTGCTATTTATTGGAAAATGTATTGGGAACCATTTCATGGCTTTTAAAATTTGGTAAAAACTGTTGCTATAAGAAAATTTAATATTGTAATTACTATTTTAACACCATAAAAAGCCACACGTTCTAAGAACAAATGAGACCATTAAAAATCCCATGTTCTAGTTAGCAGGGCTTGTGTACTATATTTAAACGTAAGCTGATACAGCGCGATGCATTATGGGAACTCATGTGATATCATCTTCCAATCTTCTCCAGACTTTGTGACATTGAATACATCGTTTGCGAGATGCAACTGTTAGCCATAGATCACACGGAAAAAGTGGGACTGTGTCAGATCTACTAATGATGATACCAATATGTCAATCGGAAGGATTTACGGAAGCCACGTCCAGTTTATTTAATATCTATTGACCGAGATTTTTGGAATAGTAGGGTAAAAAGGGGGATCCTGGAACACCCTTTGTATTTTCCCTGTAAAAATCAAAAAAAACTCTTAACACAAAAAATACACGCAAAACTTTTAATACCCTGTAATTCCCCTGTATTATTTTACCCTAAGCTTCCCTGTATTCTTCCCTGTAAATTGTTCAAAAATAACAACACAGGATTACACAGAAAAACAATTTACACAGGATTACACAGAAAAACAATTTACACAGGATTACACAGAAAAACAATTTACACAGGATTACACAGAAAAACAATTTACACAGGATTACACAGAAAAACAATTTACACAGGATTACACAGAAAAACAATTTACACAGGATTACACAGAAAAACAATTTACACAGGATTACACAGAAAAACAATTTACACAGGATTACACAGAAAACAATTTACACAGGATTACACAGAAAAACAATTTACACAGGATTACACAGAAAAACAATTTACACAGGATTACACAGAAAAACATCCTTGTATTTTTTGATTTTTACTTTTAATATATTATTTCACAAAAATTATCCACAAGACCAAATTTGTCTTGATAATTTTTTAACATAGTCATATCTTTTTTTTCAATCGGTGGTTCGTTCGTAACAAACTCAAGAGTCTTTTTTAAATCCTCGAACTCCTCTGTCCTTTCAGGAAAAATCCAAGGTGGTCTTAAACACAATCTCATCCTGTATCTATCCTTATACCACCCAATGTAACACATCAAAAGGTTGATTGCCTGGATTCTTACTTTGTTTCCGTTGTAACCGCTGACAGCAACAAACAGGTTTCCGAGACTAGTACCATTCCACATATAAAAATCTCCTTTGGACGAGTCTTCCAGTTTTTGGAATATTTCATCATCAGCGAGCTCAAAATAAATCGAATCTGCCATTTTTTATTAAAATAAAGATGATCGTAGCATTTTGGATTCTCACGAGCGCTCTTTTGGATTCTCCCGAGAGAAGAATTAGGATGGAAGCCAGACGCATGACAGAAATTTTGAAAGCCTACAACGATGCTAAAAAGACGGAATGAGTACAAAAAATAAAAAAAAACCCTTGTGATTATTAATCACAAGAGGTTTTTTGTTGTAGTTTACCACACCCAGTTTAAAATGGTTGTAATCAAGTAGGCTGCTACAAATGATTTTTTTTTTTTTTTGCACAGTTAATCAGATTTATACCAACTTTTGACAGTTCCATCAGGCAAACGTTCACTCTCCAGTTGACCGTTCTCGTACCATCTCCTTGATGTTTTATCAGGAAATGTTTCAAACGCCAGTTGACCGTTCTCGTACCATGTCCTTGGTGCTTTATCAGGAAATGATTCATACTCCAGTTGACTGTTCTCGTACCATTCCCTCGTGGTTCCATCCGGCAATTTTTCACTCTCCAGTTGACCGTTCTCGTACCATTCCCTCGTGGTTCCATCCGGTAATTTTTCACTCATCAGTTGACCATTTATGTACCACTTCCTTTCAGTTCCATCCAAACGTTCGTACAGCAATTGTTGAGTTTCCATACTTTTATTTACAATATTTTTTCTTTAAACTAAAATAAAAAATCCCGTGGCACAATTAAGTGCCACGGGATTTTTTGTCGTAGTTACCACACCCAGTTTAAAATAGTTGTAATCAAGTAGGTTACTACAAATGCGGTGTATCCAGTAACTAAAGGACCCCGTCCAGCACAAAATTCCCAAGGTTCTCTAGGTGCGCCGTCTTTGTATCTACCTTCAGCTTTTACTAACCCGTTTTTGTACCAACACGTCATGTACGTGGGATAATTGTCATCAAACACCATCTCAGCCTTCATTTTGTTTTTCCTCGTCATAGTACCATCTCCAAACGCCGCATGGTTTTCCTTCATCATCCACATTTCTTTCCGATACTCTCCGTACGCTTTCAGGTTCTCAACCCAGTTGTCATCCGTTAGATTTTGAAGATCCATTTTATTTAAACGTGGTTATTTGTAAAAAACGAACTTAAATTCTATCTTAGGTAAAATAAGTAAAAAAAATAAAAAACCTCTTGTGATTAATAATCACAAGAGGTTTTTTTTTTTGCCATAGTTTACCACTTCCATTTCATAAAGGATGTAACACCATAGCTTGCTACAAATGCAAGGTATCCAACACTCAAGGAGTCCATCACATCCCAAGATTCCCACCATTTTCGGCGAGAGTATTTATCACTGTATTTTACTATTCCGTTTTCGTCCAAAACTGTTATCTCCGAGGGATCATTGTCAACAAACGTCAACTCAGCCTTTATTTTTGTTTTTTCTTCGTCGTAGTACCATTTCCAAGCACCGCATGGTTTTCCTTTATCATCCCACGTTTCTTCTCGATACTCTCCGTACGCTCTTAGGGTCTTAATCATGTTCTTACTCGTTAAATGTGAATATCGCCCATTTCTTTTTTATTTATACAAAACAAGTTTGATTTCTAATTTTTATTTTCTACGGATTCAATGTACTTCGGAGACTCTCCAAAGCTTCTTTTTTTTTTCTTTCCAATCCAGCCTGTTCTGCCTCTTTACGAATTTCACGTTCTCTATCAGCCGTAAGTTCAATTAAATCCGCTCTGGTTCTGTGCTTGATTCCAGCCTTGTGACCTCGGTAGTTTTCCATTTCCCGCAGAATGTGATGGAAATCCTCATTGCTCACAACCCCATCTTCAAGAGCTCTAGACACCAAATCATTCACCGTGTTCAAACTGGACTCTGCGGTTCTTTTGACACTTTCGTGCTTTTCGACCTTCTTCATCGTTGCTTTTCCGAGAGCCACGCATGCTCCACTAAGAACACCTCCAAAATTGCTATTCCTCCGAGAGGAATGCTTACGAAAGCTCCAACACCCGTGGCTAGAGTTCCGACAGCTCCCGTTCCGCTTCCAACTGCGACGAGTCCTGCTACTTGAGCCGTGTTGTAAAACACATTCCAAACTGTTTTGTATTTTCTCCTTAGTTGATCTCTTTGGTCAACTTCCTTTTCGAGGAGTCGCGGATTTCGGATATCTTACTTAGTCGAATTGAACTCCTGATCCTCTCCTTGTGGAAGATCAGGGTATATTTGCGGTGCTGTAGGTTTTTCATCCTTTTATTTAATTAGTCAATTAGAACTTCATCATCCGTAAAGTTTAAAACGTGGTTTTCAACGAAATGCTGTATGATTTCTTGCTTGGTTAAATTTTTTTCGTAGAAGCTAAGTATTCCCAGTTGCTCAAAATTCATGTTGATTTCAAGGAGACTTACCAGGGCTTGAGTTTTGTAGACATTTGCTGAAACCCCGTTGATCCAAAAGCAAAGCTTATTTTCAACGTACTCGATCGAGACATGATGCATAATCGTAGTGTCCGTTTGAACGGATGCGGAAAAGAGGGTTTGCCGCGCGTTATTTAGCACTTTGAACGATATCGAGTCGTCGGTCCAAGTAATATTTAGGTACATGAAGAAATTCGGATTAGACTGAAACGTCAAAGAACAAGCGTTCGCTGGGGCGTTTGGCGGGTTTACTCCCGATTTTACCGAAAAAGAGAGGTTCCAAGGCTGAACAATAAAATGTGGGTTGTTGAAGAAAATTTCTAAAGGTCTAGTGAGTCGCATGGGGTCAAATCTTTTCCGGGATTCGGCAAATTCGTAAACCCAGCAGTGATGCCAATTTGCATAGGCCTAGCGTTGAAAGTGTTGTTCATTCCGTTTTTAATTTCGATCAACTTGTCTCTCTCCAAGTCGATGTTTTTTTGGCTCGGATGGAAACATAGTGCGTTCCGTCTTCGTTCATCCATACCATGAATCTCCCCAAAACATGCAAGCTGGTATCGTGCTCGTGTCCAATTTGTCGGTCTACGTACTCTTTCGTCACAGCGTCCTCGTTGTCCGTGGGAGTTCCGAGACTCGTGACTCTATTATTGCCACTCATAGCGAGTTCGCCGGTCATCGAGTCGCCATCCTTCGAAACTTTTCTGTCGTTTAACCATGAGGTTAGGCTGGTCACGGAACCCATAGTAGCTGCATCTTGAGGGTCGGTTGGATTCATCAACCCAGTTATTTTTTTTCCTCCCATGTTAATCCTTCCGGTCATTCGCGCTCCAGTTTTTTTGACGTACGCGGAAAGATCTACATCTTCGCCAGCTATTGACGTTGATTTTTTTTTGATCGTTGGTCCCCGGATAGACATTCTTTCTTTTATTTTATCGGATTTCAAATTCCAAATCCAGCGGTTGATCGTGATTATCGAGCTTTCTCGAAGAATTTTCCATTCTACTTTGAAGTTGAAGTCGAGCTCGTGGATGGTTCCGTTTTGCAGTTTTTTGAAACTCGGCTTTTCGTAGGTCGAAACGAAGTATTCCCCGAACGCGGCGTTTGTGAGATCGAAGGACCCAAGAACCTGACCTCCCTGCAGAACGTCGTCGTTGTCTACGAGATTGTCCGTGGTTGACAGCTGATTCAGGTATACGAGAATTCTTCGAGGTAAAAATTCTATCGCCCGATCTCCCGTGTATTCACCATGAGCTAGCCACCCTTCGTCGTCCAATCCGAACATTTCTCGAACGCGGTCCGGAAACCAAATCTGATACTGCTCGTGAATTCTCATGTTGAGTTTTCCATCGCGGTCGTCGACTTCGAATTCGAAACCGTCGATTTGACTCGTGAATTCTTTCGCGAGCAGGGCAAAATTATTCAGCCCCGCGCTTATTTTTATCGCTTCTTCAGGTCCCTGCCCTCCTTGAGTGTACCTCCACTCTAGTTCCTCTTCGACGTTGAACCAACCTACTCGACCCGAGATCCTTTTGATTCCAATTTTAAGTTTTCGCCGTTATTGTCTATACTTTGCAACGGGCGATAAGGTTTTCCTTTGCCGGTGCCGGTAATTGTGACAAACATTTTTCTTTTATCTTTCAATAAAATGAGAACCGGAGGAGTATTCGAACCGACGCACGGTTTCAGTCTCGTGAATCAAGAAATTCAAGTCAGCAAAAAGGAAAATTTTACGTAAGATTTCCCAGTTTGTGGCAAAAGTACAAACTTCCGAGAGTCACGGAAAAAGAGGTGTACGATGACTGGCTCTCCAACCAGATGCAATTCTGGCAAAACCAGCTGAACTTCGCGGTCTGGTGCGCCACGTCAGGATGTGGGGTGTCCAAAGAACTTCTCAGTCACAAAGATCCGATGATTCGATCCGTGTTCAGATTTCACGCATATTATCAGATCAGAAGAATCCTGTCGGAAATGTCCTGTCCACTACCCTCGGAGGAATCCTTCAATCCTCTGAACAACGGGATCGACACCCACGCTTACGAAAGAATTTGCAACGAATTCGGAGTGTCCGCGAGAGCTAATTGGAGACAAAAGTTCGATCTTTCCAACGGAATGGGCAGTTACTTCTTCAACAAACAATTTTACGACTGGAAATTCGTGACCACCAAAAAATGGTCGAAGCTTACCAACGGAGGAAACTACAGTCAGTCGATGGACTGGAAAGTTCACTTTGATGCGGACAGCTTTGGAGGTGTGGACAATCAGACTGACAAGATTCTATACATTGAACAGCTGTTCGATCACGATCCGAATATAACCGACAGATCCATTCGGAAAGGAGATGCCATGGCTGCTATCGGCAGTTTCGTGGCAGACACTTGGAACGAGGGTTTTACACGTGCGGGAGTTTCGAGAATCAACGACTCCATCAGGACTTACACGTGGGCAATTCTCGGATCCCAAGCTCAAGCCAGATCCAGCATCCTGCGTTCCGGCAAGGCGTTCGACGCTCAGAAACAATTTCTAGCAAACGTCGAGGATGCGATCAACTCGGTCGTGGATCTTCCGGACTCGATCGACAGATACCAAAAAACTCTTCAGTACGCTCAAAGCAAATTGGATTTTGTCGTGGGTCACGGACTTTACTTGCTCCCGAGCAACATGGAAATCCTCGTGGGATCCGTGAACGGATACAACAATTTCATCCAAATCGCCACGGATGACATGCAGATAGGGCTAAACTCAGACGTAAACACCGACTCTCGACCGAATGTTGAAGACAGTGCTCCTGAGGAAAGTCAGTTGTTTGAAACGGTTAAAAGCCCATCTTTGGCTGAAGGGGTTGAAAGTTCACTTATGGTAGAGGAGGTTGAAAGTCCGCCCTTAACTGAAGACCTCCTACTAATGCATGATGAAAAAAAACTTTCTTTAATTTTGGGAGCAGCCGTTATTGGATTAGCCATCGTATATTTTCGTTAAAATAAAAGATGGATGTCCCACCAGCCGAAGAAGCAAGTGAAAGGGAGAAGCTGATAGAAGAGAGAGAGAAAGCCGCTTACAATACGAGAGTTGAACTAGCATTTACGTTTGTGTGGATGACTTGTCTCGCGGCAAAAATTTGGTGGCTTAAGTAAAAAAATAAAATTTGGTGGCTTAACCCTTTCCATACTAGGCGGGTTTTTGTTGCTTTACGAGTTGCCTCCAGAAAAAAAGATTGCATTCGATCATCATGGTAGTCAACAGAGCTGGTGATTCGCTTCTTCCTAAAATCACGGCCCTCGTAAAATCATCCTTGCTGGATTCTCTAAAAATGTTGTAAAGCGGAGTCGGAAATGGCGAAAATGAAGAAAGTATGTAGCTTGCCATCAGCCTTACGGTTCTTCCGTTTAAAAAAAAAAAAGGATGCAGTTCGAGCATTTCGGCTACAAAATATGCGCAAGCTTTGAAGGTATTCAACAATCTTTTTCCTCGTCAGGATCTTCCCTGCTTTGAATAAACAAACTATTGAATCTATCGACAATGTTGATTGCCGCCATTTCCATATCTTCAGGCATGCGATACTCGTGTCTCTGACCCATAAACGTTGTAAACCTCCGAGCCCGACTATACTCTCCGGGCTTTGTTTCGCCAAATTCTAACGGAAGATTTTTCCTCACAATTTTGTTGGTCTGTTTAATCAAGTTTTCTTCTAGAAACCCAAAATTGCTATCATTTTTCAAACTCATTAAATTTTGGCAGGCTTCGCGTAGGTTGAGCGTTTCTTTTGCTTGTAAGGAGGTGTCACCGGTGTCAGGGTTCGATAGAAACTCTCGCGTTTGCGATAGGTTTTGAAATCCATGATATTCTTCGTCTAGACAATGATAAACAAATTCCGTCAAGAGAAAGTCTTTCGGAACCTCGCAATTACTCATCTTTTTGTACTTCAGAATCTCTCGAATGGCATCTTTGATGCTTGGAAATTCACTCTTTCTCCAACTAGGGTTTTCTTCTGGAGAAAAATCGATCAAATCGCTAACCGAAGAAACAAATGGCATTTTTTAGAATATGAAAAAATTTATATCTATATTAAAAACTGTTTCGCAAACTTTTAACTAACGGCGACTTGAGTCGCCGTTAGTATTCAAAGGTAAAAAAAAAAAAAAATTTGGTGGCTTAAGTAAAAAATAATCCTTAGCAAAAATAAATGCTGAGGGTTATTTTTTTTGCTCGTCGTATTACTTTTTCTTTTCTCGTATGCCTCTGTTACATTTTTGTACAAAATTCCTCCAACTGCGAGAGCAAAGATCCACAGATGATCGGCTAAAAATCCGGCGACGCTTCCCGCTGCTTTTAGACAGAAATTCACCACGGCTCCGATGACTCCCGGAAGCGCTATCAGGGCTTTGTCTCCAAGTTTCAAAAGGAGATTGGCTATTTTCTTGAGCTGATCCTTAATCCAATCGGTCCACGTTTTTGGCTTTGGAGGCTCCGGTGGCTTTGGACCAGGGTCTGGTCCTGGACCTGGTTTTGGAGGCACAGGCTTAGGTGCTGGAGTGACGGCTGAAATTGCTGATTTGGTGGCTAAGAGTATTCCCTCAACAACGGTAGCAATTGTCATACCAATTGCTGTAATCAATGATACGATGGTAACTCCTTGCTCTATAAACAAAGTTTTAAGTCTTTCCTTTAATGTTTTGTCTACATACAGTACTTTGCGAATTGTTTCTCGAATCGCCACAAGCTGATTTCTAAGTTGAGGTTTTATGGCATCCAAAATTTCTTGTTGAGCATTGTTTTCTTCTTCGAGCCTCTTGATTTCATTTTTAAGCACCTCTTTTCTTTCCTGCTCTGTTTCTGGATTATCTTTTTCTCTTTTTTTTCTTCTATTAACTTATTGTTTATTGCAATTTTTGCCTTTGCTATTTCAATTTGTCGTGTGATTGTGTTTGTGTATTTATGTTGTCTTTGAAGGTTTCTCACAGTTCTTGGGGTAAATGAGTTGACATCACCTGGTAGTTCATGTTCAGTAAATGAGGTCTCAGCCTCTGGCGACGCTGCCTTTACATCTTGATCAAATGATGTTTTACCCCCGTCCTCTTGGGTGCTTAATATCAATCTATCGATGCTATTATTTAATTCTTCTAATTCTACTTCTTCTTCGTTATCTATTTTATTAATCTGAGTCTGTGCTTCACTGACCACATTTAAAGCCGCAGCCTCAACTTCAGGTGATATTTCAGGTATTAATCCTAAGGCTTTGAAAAAATTTACTCCTGTCCCAGGTGTTTTTTGCAGAGTTGACTGCTTGTAGAAATTTTGTGGCTTAGATTTGTGAGTCAATAACACCCATGTTTCACCCCATCTAACCCATAAACGACCATCTTTGTCTCCCTCAAATTCATATATACTGATATCTTTTTTTACATTATTAAATTGTTTGAACGCATTAATACGAGCATCCACCTCTTCTTTGGATGCTCGAGTTTCTTCAGTTAGACCAAGCGGAACTGTGTCTCTCGCCCAATTTGGTCTTTGCCCTGATTAGGCACTTCAATTTCACTTTGATTTAGTGAAGTATCATTAAAACTGTCATCTTCTGGTAAAAGCGGAGTTTCTTCATCATCCTCGTATGCATCGTTCACAAATTCAATTTTTCCACCTTCGGCCATTTATTCTACGTATAAATAAAAAGAAAGATGGCGACTGAATACGGATACAAATTGGACCCATACCGACAACTTCGCAAAGCGCGAGGAGTTAAAGGTGAAAGACGTAGCATTCGGAATACGCACGTTCCGAGTACCATCGATCAAACCGGAATTCTCACGGTGAGATTTCCTGGTCTTGGAAAAGATGACGTAATATACCCTGGAACGAGTTTTCTTTGGTTCAAGATTGCTCTAAATTCCGCCTCTGGTGGAAATCAAGATCTTAACAGGACTATCGTAAATAATCTCGGAAGAGCGATAGTGTCAAAAATTGAGGTTAAATTGGAAGGACAGAGCATCTTCACTCTGAACGATGCTGATATATTCCTATGCTACCAAGATCTCTGGAAGACGAGCGAGGAAAGAGAGAACGCCGCTGATCAGGGCATCCAGTCTGCGGCAGGTCGAAAAATAAGAATCGACGCTGGTGACAAAGGTACAGATGCCAAGGATGTCGCCGAAGGAAAGTCCTTCGGCGACAACATGTTTTGCATCCCTCTGGACTTTGAGATGCTGAATTCTCATAATCCATATTTCCAGTACGAGATGAAGGACAGGCTGAGTTACGAGCTGACGTTCAACAATTACGGAAAAGTCGTGGTGTCCACGGATACAGCAGCCAGCTATTCCATCTCAGATATTACCCTTGAGTTTGATGTAGTCAATGATCCTGAGCTAGCGATGGCTCTTAGGAACAGGGTGAATGGAAAAAGCGTCGTCATGTACGACAGAGTTATCAGACACAGCAAAGAGTCGCTTAACAAGTCAGACACCGTCTGGAATATCGCTCTAGCACCGCGAGCAAAGTCCATGAAAGGTATTCTGATTCTCTTCGTAGACCCAGCTGCGGATGGAGGAGGAGCCAATTACGCTCGAGATACCGAAAAGTTCTACAACCCAAAGAGCAAAAAAGTTTCAACAACGCTCGACGGTGTTCCAAATCAGCTGCACTCCTCTGGGATGCTGCCTCACCATCACTTCAAAGAAATTCAAAAGCACTTTGCGGATGGAAAATTCAGAACCGTTCCACACGTAATCAAGGAAGCGGGATTGGCTGATGTGAGGAGGCGAGATTATCTCACGACCAAGTATGGTCTCTGGTTGGACATGAGAACCACGGATGATGACACGTTGCATGGATCTGGTAGAAAAATTGAAGGAGCTAGTCAGAGTATTCAGATCGAGATCGAAAAAAGAAGCCGAGACGGCAGGAGCGTTGAACGCTTACGTGTACTACATACAGGATGCACGGGTGAATATCGAAGCCGGAAAATTGCAGAGCGTGAACTACTAGAATAAAAGATGTTTCCAAAACACGCGCACTCGGCTATAATCTGCGGAGCCACCGGCTGTGGCAAGACTGAATTTGTTGTGGATTTACTCGAGAGGGAATACAAGAATTTCTTTGAATACATCATAATCGTTTGCCCTACCTGGACGCGCAACAAAGCGTACTTAAACAGATCCTGGTTTTTTAAGGACGTTGATGTCATTCCAATGGATCCTAACTGGTGTCCAAAGTCCGACGATTGGCTGAACGATTGTTTGAAATTTGGCTACAAAACTTATGGAATACAAGACGGACACACACTTTTTATTATCGACGACTGCAGCTCTGACAGATCATTAACCAAAAAGAAACAGATGCTTTCTCAGCTAGCATTCTCAGGAAGACACGATAATTGCTCCGTTTGGGTGCTTACACAAAAATATAACTCCATCGTTACCGATCTCAGAGAGCAGACAAAATGGACAGCCCTGTTTTACACAAAAGATCAAGATAGTTTCGGCGAGACTCTAAGGGAGAACGATATAATCCCAACTCTAGAAGAGAAAAAAGAGATCAAAAAAAGCTAGCTAAACAAAAACATTCCAAACTAATTCTAATTACCGAGCAACCGACTGAGTACTGGTGGCAAAAATAATCTTAAAATAAAAAAGCAAGATGACTGAAATTGAAGATATAGTTAACGAGGCGATGACCGTGGACGTTCTGCCCACCATAGGCGGAATGTCTACCTTAGACGGTACGGCTACACGGGAGGAACCTGTAAACACGGACTCTGCTAAAACGGAACAGCTGCGGGAGCGGTTGATTAGCGTAGCAGAGGCAGGAAAAAGCAAAGAGTATTTGGGAAAGACCATAACCTCCGCTGAGATCGATAGGCTTGATCAAAAGAGTCTGATGAGACTCTACGCCAGATACGAGGCTCACATGGGTGGGATAGTGACCAGGTCAATGAAAAAGCACTTCGTTACCGCTTACGTAAATTTGGTCGGACTCTTCCTTCCAAAAAATTTGGCGATTACCGATCGCGATGCTCTAGAAGAGTCTCTGAACGAAGGGCCCTTTATTGATCTAGCTTTAAACAAATGGACCTGTGGGCTGTATCATAGTTTTGGACGTATGCTAGCTCCGTTGGAGGCTATTCTGTTAACTAGCAACGGTGTTAAAAAGTTGACTTTCCACCAGAAGCGAAGTGCACAGTAGACGACTCCCCAAGTATTGATGTGATTGATTAAGAACCTGGAAACTAACAGCGACTCGAGTCGCCGTTAGTATTCAAAAGATAAAAAAAAAAAATGCTCGAGAGGGACGATTCCTCTCGAGCATTTTTTTGGTTTGACTAAACTTTTAAAAATTATTATCAAGGCCGAGTCTAAAATGTCTGTGACTTATTGTCTTCCATTTTTCTTTGTTTGATGGAGGCTAGTTGAGAATCGATACTTTCCATCATATCTTCAACGTTTGTAAATATGGGAAGGATATTATACGTTCCTCCTGGTAAATTTTCAAATTTTTCGTTTACTACTTGTCCATTTTAAAAGATTTGAAAGTTACTTTTATCCTCCGGGTCTCTTCTTCTGACACTCCTTATGCTAACATCTTTTTCTTGAAGCTGTTGCAATTTTATCAGCGCTTCTTCCTCCACCCGAAATCGATCGCCATTGGCGAGGGTGTGGATTCCAGTTTTAAAATCCACGTCGGTAACTTCGTAATCCTTGCCCAATTCTAAATCTTCAAATTTTAAAAGTGCCATGCTGTTTTTATCTTAATGGATATATTATTAAATTAAAAAAAAAAAAAAATTACAAAAGTTTCAAAACCAAAAAAAATGTTCGAGAGAAAAATATCTCTCGAACATTTTTTCGACGACTTCTTTATAATTTACCGTGTAAATTTTTACACTTTTTATTTTTTTAAAATTTACAACTCTTTCCAAATCTACACTCTTGTTCAAAATCTCTGGGAGAGTGAGCGTCTTTGCATTCTTTAATGTTGGGGCACGGCTTATTTTGTTGGTAAAACTTGCACAGTCGGATTATCACCCTGGGGGCGCGTCGTTTTTCGCGTTCGAGCCTTTCGAGACGTTGCCGTTCTAACTTCTTTGCGCTTTCCTCCCTTCTTCTATCTTCCTCCACGATGGTGGCTTCGGTCTTGAAGAGGTTGCTCCACGTCTTTGGGTTGCTTTTTTGGATCACGATCACCGGCTCGGGTTTTGGAATACCGTGCGATTTTTTATGCAGATCCGGTCTCTTGCAGTCGCACTGTCTTTCCCAGGTTATCTCTTTTTCGTAGACCGAGTTCTTGCAACCGAACGAGAGGAAGTGAACCAGCGTCACCGGGGGCTCGTCCTCTTTGTAGGGCATTTTTTTCCTGGGAAATTTGCTCTGAGCGATCTCTTCCACCAGGAGTCTGGTCTTTAGGAGCTCGACTTCTCTTTTCTCGGCGATTCTCTCTCTGCTTCTTTTTACCCTCTGCGATAGGGTGAGATGCTCCCCTTTGAATCGCAGTACAGCGGATCGAACGCGTCGCATTCGTCGCTGAAATCTGATTCTTCGGAGAACGAATCCGTCATTTTACTGAGTTTCCGAGTCCGCTATTAAAACACCAATCTCGGTTCCGATGATCAATGCCTGATTTTTGTTTATAATTATTTATCAAAACTTTAAAATGAAGTTTCAAAGAAAATTTCAGCTTTCGCAAGAGTCTACAGGTATCTATAGATGATTCTACAGGTATCTATAGATGATTTCTACAGGTATCTATAGATGATTCTACAGGTATCTATAGATGATTCTACAGGTATCTATAGATGATTTCTACAGGTATCTATAGATGATTCTACAGGTATCTATAGATGATTCTACAGGTATCTATAGATTTTTTTCTAATAATAAAAGATGAGTGATCTAGAAACCAAATCAGTAGACGTTCCAGCAGCGGACACGACGCCTCCGACAAAAGTGACGGCAGGAGTGAATCAAGCAAAAGTCAAAACCCGAACCGGGTTGCCGCTGGAAAAGCATTAGCCGCAAGAAACAAAGAAAGGGTAGCAAAAATGAAAGCCTTTGAAGCAGAGGAAACGACACGGGAGAACCCGTCCACCATAGACAAAACGTCACGTACACCTTCAGACGTGTCAAACTGGTTGACAGGTCCAGTTCTTGTTGGAGGAGCGGTCGTCGTCGTTGGAGGGATAGTGGCATATGGGTATTCTACCTTAAACGGTACGACTGAAAGCCCACCCACCGTGACCACAGTGGTCGATCATCAACCAAAAGTCGATCCTTTTGATGATTTTTAGTTGCAATAAAGAAGATGGCAGAAACCAATCCAAACGTAAAAATGATCGTAAACGGCGCGTATCACGCAACAACGATAAGCTTCGGTATATGGGCTAACTCGTTCGTTATGAAAAAGTTCCTAAAAATGAAGCCGGCTAATCTCTCGCAGCTTGATGTGGAGGATATTGTAAAGTTGACTTTGAGCGTCTATTCGGCTACGATGCTCAGAGATTGGCTCGTGAATCAAGGAATTCTTCCGGATCAAATTATGGCTTAGTCCAAGGGAAACATTCTGTCAAGGTAGGTATATTAAAAACCCTCTTAGCACTATCTGTGCTAAGAGGGTTTTTTTTGTGAAAATAAAGAGAAAAATGGCGTCGATCGCATTCATGGTTGGTGAAGCTATGGTTAACGCTTTGGCATTTTCAGGGAGCAATTATTTGTTCAACTCTCTCAGTAGTTCGGAAGAACGCAAAAGACACGAAATCAATCAAGAAAAACTTCAGCACGACCGAGATTCTTGGAATCTAGCGCGTCTTTCAAGAATAGATTACATCAACGATCAATTAAAAAACAGGGTCACGCGGAAAGAACCTTTTCGGACGTCGATGACGCGATGAGACAGTATTATAATTTAACGGGAATTTTGATGGATTCTTTTCCACCCGAACCACAACTTTATGATGGAGAGTATCTCGACGAAGATCAAACAAAATCGATTCAGAACGGGGAATTAGCTTTGCTCGGACTGGGATTGCTCGGAACCGGTGTGGTCGCTATCAAATACTTTGGATAAAAGTATTTGGGTGGGAGCTGAACCTCTAATCTCTGGAAAATCGTCGAGAGTTACGGGATAATTTCTTCGTTTGAGTAGGTAAAAAAGAGTGTAGTGGATGTTAAAATTATTTCTCTTGGGTTTATTTTGTAGATAAATTTTCAGTATATTATCAAGATCGCATAACAAATTAGCTCGATCGTGCCAAAAATCGACGGGAGAATTGCCCGTAACTTTGTAATAAATCTTGTGAACGGCTTTTGGGTCTGATCTCAAGACTTTTAACAAGTCTTTTTACTCAGGGACTCGAACAATTTTTTATTTTTTTAATTTTTTAACAAACTCGTCGATCAAAATCTCAGAAGTACTCGTAACATTTCCACTGTATTTTGAGTTACAATTTTCATATTTTGGTATGCTTTGCACTCGCGCGGGTTCTTTAAACAACTGATTAAATTCAGTACCGTATAGACAAATCGGTTTTTTGTTCTGTTTTCGGAGGCGAGTTTTCTTTTTACACAATTTGCAAAAACAACGCTTATATTTACTCGTACACTTCATTTTTGTAACAAACTCGTCGATCAAAATCTCAGAAGTACTCGTAACATTTCCTCGATAGATTTCGATGTATTCTTCAAACTGGTAGGTCTTGGTTTCGCAGTATTTTATTGGTTGTTGAATTTGGTCGATGTTAACTCGGGGTGAGTTCGTGGTAAGAGGCGCGTCATTTTCTAAACCACAATCATAACACACATCGTCTACTATGTATTCTGAGTTGCAATTTTTACATTTTGGTATGCTTTGCACTCGTGCGGGTTCTTTAAACAACCGAGTGAATTCGGTACCGTATAGGTTGCAAATCGGTTTTTTGTTCTGTTTTCGGAGGCGAGTTTTCTTTTTACACAATTTGCAAAAACAACGCTTATATTTACTCGTACACTTCATTTTGTAACAATAAAAAAATCTCCTTTAGACTGAATGTCTAAAGGAGATTTTTTTGTTGGTTATGGTAGACTGTACGACTAGTCTGAGTCTTCATCATATTCCAACTCTTTCACTACAAGGTCAAAACTGTGGTACATGTTCCCGGTTGTTTTGCTTTCTTTTTTGCCCGTGGGTCTAACAAGAGCTATTGATTCACCGAAGTCCAAGTCCAAGTTCTCTAGCCTTTTTGTTAGGGTAGAACAACTCCAAACTCGAGTGTTATCACTGAGAGTGATAACTCCGGATTTTCCAACCCTGGTTTCCATGATCTCAAAATTGGTAATTTCGTAAATTCCACCTTCTTCTAGTTCAACCCATTTCAAAATTGAGGATCCTTTTTGCTCTTCTAACAAGTGCTCAAATTCCACCTTCAGTATGCTTGATTGTTTTGCCATTTTGTTTGTTTTTATTAGCCGGGATTTTCTTAAACTGTTTTTTTATTAGCCGGGATTTTCTTAAACTGTTTTTATTTTTAAATCGGGCTAAAAATAAAAGATGGCTGAAACTAAAATGTCTAAGGTTTACTACAGTCCGAGAGGGTATTAGAAGGGTGTTTCTGCGATAGACAAGCTGGCGAAAGAGGCTGGAGTGACAAAAGAAAAAGCTAGAAATTTTTTGAAAAAGCAGACTCAGTGGCAAATTTACCTACCACCTCCAAAGTACATTCCCAGAGCAAAATTTAACGTAAGTGTACCTAATGAAGTTCATCAAGCCGATTTGTTGTTTCTCCTCACGACAGACCGAGTAAAGGAAAAAAAGCTTTACAAGTACGCGTTGACTGTGGTGGATGTCGCGAGCAGATACAAGGAAGCTGAGCCTCTGAGCTCGAAGGAATCTGGGGAGGTGGCTAAGGCATTTGAGAAAATTTACTCTCGAGTTTTAAAGTGGCCGAAGCTTCTGCAGGTCGATCCTGGAAGAGAATTCATGGGCAAAGTGAACGAAGTGATGAAAAAGCACAAGGTCGATATCAGAAGAGGGTTGCCTGGTCAACATAGAGCTCAGGCAATTGTTGAAAGATTCAACAGAACTTTGGCTGAAAGACTGTTTGGCCATCAGTACTCGCAGGAAATACTGATGGAAGCTCGTGGTCAGAAAAATGTGAGGTCTACCGAGTGGGTGGGTAGGCTTCCGGATGTGATCAGAGCTTTGAACAGCGAAGAGACTCGGCTGATAGGAATGAAACCGGTTGATGCTATCAAGAAGAAAAAGATTGAAACGTTGCCTTCAGCTCCACAAAAGTTGAAAAATGAGATTGAAATTCCAGGTAACGTGAGATTGAGATATCTTTACGCTCCCGGAGAGTTGGAGGGAGGTGAGAGAAGACGCGCAACCGATCCCATTTGGTCTCTGAAACTTACACGGTTGATAGTATCGTGAGGACACCGGGTGATCCAATTTTGTACTATTTGTCGAAGGGAGCACCAAAAAGAGCGTTTGTTAGACAGGAGCTTATGATAGTACCGAGGGTACACAGTTGCCACCGACAGAGTTTTGAAGTAAAATTTCTTATTCAAGTTTTACGGCGTAGTGTCCAATCGCGTACGTGTGTATTCCATCTTCGAGTATGACTCTTTTGTCATCGTTAGCATCTAACGCAACTTTGTTAACGGTTTCTGTGTAGATCTCGTGATTGTGACTCCTCATCACATTCATATTTCTCGTCAGAGGCTTTTTAGTGGTAAGGCATTGCTTGAAGTTGTCAAAGTTCATACTTTTTTCGACGACTGCTTTCTTTATGCCTTTGCACCTCTTTTCCTCGTTTCCCTCGTGCATTCTGAAAGCGTACAACTTTGGTCTCAGTCCAACATATTCCACTATCTGCTTTCCTCCGGCTTCGTCCTTGAACATGCCTGGAACTTTTTTGTTCTTTCCAGTCGGAATTCCCGACGGATGATCAGCTGGGTAGTTGGAAGTATCAAAGTAGCGGTCCACGTCTGGAGTGATGTCCTCGTAGAAATCTTCGGTCTCGATTTGATAAAGTAGCGAGTCTGTGTCTGTCATACAGAGCTTCGCTTTGTTTCCGTACTTTTTCTTGATGTAATTGTAGTGAAAGTCGTACATCTTCGTCTTTGCGATATCCAGGATGCTCGCTCCGAGATATATCGGCTTGTTAAAGTACAGCGAGGTTTTCTTCATGTGAACGGCCACGAGGTTTTCGTCAAAGCTGGTGTATCGGTCGTAGGTGGGTTTTGTGGTTAACTTGCGAGCTTCATCTTGGGTGGTCACAAGATGAATGTCCACTCTGTTTCGAATGTTTTCCATCGTTTTTCCAAAGACGCTGTTGTTCATCAGTTTGAAGAAATCCTTCTCAAACTCCGATTTGGCTTTTGTTCGAAGACTGGTATTCTTGTCGATGTATGATTTCATGAAGGCTTCCTCTCGGTATTTTATCCCTCTGTGAACCTTGGTCAGTTTGAGTCCAAGCTCCAAGCACTGCTTCAGAGCCACGTGGTGGATAACGTACTTTTCCTTGTCGTTCAGATTCGGAATTAGTTTTTCCACTTTGTTCACGATCAGTCTTTCTGGAGCTAGGGGAAAGTCGTTGTGAAGGTCGTGCAGCTCTTTGGGATATTCCAGATTCACTTCAAGGGTGCACGGGATTTTGCGCCAATTGTCTAGCTCTTTCGACGACATCCACTTAAAGTCACCGACCGGAAGCGGTTTACTCATAGCCCATCCGTAAAGGTTGTTTGCGTCAACGTACTCGATGTACTTGGAGGGCTTGCTCGGATCGTAATCGTCACCCATGTACTTGTTGTTGGCTTTGCTATGTCTAGTAGGTATCAAGCAAATCCCACCCTCTTGTTCTTTTCAAAAACAGAATCATGTCGTAATCAGTGAGAAGTTCCAGACGTACGCCCGTCATTTTTAGCATGGCGTCGTAAGAAAGTCCGGGAGCCGTATAGTACCAACAAGGATCCAGTTCGTAGTTTTCCAGACTAGTTTTTCTGAAATTTTCGAACACGTCGGCTAGAAGGAGAACGTCCGTCTTGAGATACAGATCGTGGTACTCCCTCATGGTTTTCATTCCGAAGGTATCCCAAACATTCCGCGCGTGCTGGTAATCTTCGTCAGAGATATCGTCGTCGTTGAGCTTGGAGTAAAACGCTTCTTTGGGAGGAAGACCGGTCTCTCGAAGTTTTTCGAGAGAGTTGACGTAATCGTAAGGGTACACTCCTTTTCTTAGAAGAAGTTGCGATTTCGGGAAAATCCGAAAGATTATTCACGAGTGTACCCAAGCCGGCGGGCTGAAACTTGAAGCTATCGAGAAACCTGATCTCGTATTTGACATCGACTGGTTTGATGCACTTTTGATGAGCCGGTCCTAAAGATTCTTTCTTTGGATACGACACATCGGCTACGGTTGGATTCTTCTTGTCTTTAGGGGTTAGCGGTTCTTCGCAAATATGGCAGACTTCGTTCGGTCGCGCGTTGATTCGATCCCTATAAGGAACGAAGGAATCTACCACCATTTTTTTGCTGAAGGAAATGTACCTTTCCTCGTTGTTCGGAATGCAGTCTATTTTTCCCTTGGTCTTACCGAGATTTTTGATGAAGAGGTGAGAGTCGTATCCCGCGAGATTGTGAAAGAATACCGGAATAAAACTCGGCATTCTGTAAAAAAGATTGCACTGATTGTGAGCGGCTCCTCTGAATTTTCCAGTAAAGTGGCAGTGATCTCTAACGGTTCTGTTGTTCTTGTTTTTCGGGGTTAGAAGTTTCTTACAAATGTGACATCGCGTAGACTTCTTGTACAGCTTTCGCTCTTCGGGACTGATGATCATATTTTCCGCGAGTATGTAAGGATTGTTTTCCCGTTTCCAAAACCTGTCGTGGATCTTTCTAACATCCTCCTCGAGCATGTTCACAAAAACTTGCGATACGTCCTCGGTTTCACTTTGCTTGGTGTACACTACAGGCTCATGAGAGTACACGGAATCATCGAAACACTTGATGTAGTAGCAAAAGCCCGAAGGTTCGTGCTTTTGGTATTTCGTCGTCTTTCGAGGAACTTCGGGTTCGCAGCTTTGAAACGGAACCGTAAGGGATTCAAAGTCGGCGTAAATGGTGAACGGAACTTTCTGCGACTTGAAAAAGTTCTTGAAGTACTGAGTTGGAGGATCGCCGTCTTTCGTTGCTTTTGGCATCTCAATTCTCGTTGGCTCATGAGTATGGCATAGATCTTCGTGCACCCTTAGTCGTTCTATGCAAATGTAACCTTTGTAGCAGTTTCTGCAGTGGTAGTGTTTTACTTTTTTCTTGGTTGTTATCTTCCTCAAAAGTCTGCCCATGTCCTTAACCACGGTATAGTGACTGGTTTCTTCGTCTTTAGAGTTTTTTCCCTTAATCATGAGAAGATCGACGCGATGAGGACGATCGGGGTGATCGCTCTTTACTAAAGGATCAATGGCGTGGTTGTACTTCGTGTCTTTGTCAGTACCCTTTGGTTTGTACAATCCTACATTTACGGAGATTGTGGGATTGTTCTTTTCAAACTTGGCAATTTGCGATATAGGAGTCGGAAAGGAAATACCATCCAAGTTGAGCTTTTTGACTTTTTTCTTTAACCTTGTTGTCTACCCGATGTGGATTATCGTCAGTTGGATAGATGGCTCGAACGACGCTGTACACGAAGCAACGTTTGTCTTTATTTTGCATATTGATGATCGCTTTCTTGACGGCTAGATCTTTTGGAGTCGGAATGTACGTACCTCCTTGCATCGGTTGGTACTTGGTCATGTAAATATTCAAGAATTCGATTATCTCAAATACCCAGTCACTTCCATTGTTTATGAATGCGAATAGGTTCTGCAAGATTTCACCCGTCATAAAATCGTAAAATTCATCGAGAACCGTACCCGCTAGAATCTCCTTCGTGGTAGAACGAAATGTACCGGTTATAGTATCAGTTTCGTCAGTTTGCGGGTTTGTTTTTTCAAACGTGCACTTGAAAGCCATGTGAATTTTTCTCTGCCTGTTGTTGTTTAAAAGACTGATTATGCTCAGCCTGACGGTCGCAAAGAAGGCGTTGGGGTCGTAACCATCACGTCCTTCGATCGTGTACAGTTCAAAAAAGTTGATAAGATTCGATTCGGTCTTTTTGATCTTGAACGGATGACGAGGATTTGTGGGTGGTACCACAACGTCAAAATCGTTAGAAAGAAAAAAATTATCCTCGAGTTATTTAATCAAATCTTCTTTACTCAGTCTTGAGTATCCTCGAAGACCCGCGTTTTTTTGCGAGCGCGTGTAATTCTCTTACGGTGTAATCTCCTCTCTGTCGTCTTTCTTCATTTTTTTCCTCATCCTTCGCCTTGTAATCTTCAGGAGGTTTGCTGATTAATTCTCGCAAATCTTCCTTTTTCAGTCTGGAATATCCTCGATATCCATTATTTCTAGCGTAGTTGCGAAATTGCTTCGCGGTTAGAAGCAATTGAGCGACCGGCATTCTAGCTTTATTCTTTATTTATAATCTTTTTAAACCAAAATATTTATTTTTCTAAATTGATTTTTCCGCTTTCTCTTTTTAGCATAATATTTTTTAGAAGCCTTTATATATGATTCTTTGTGTCTCAAATATAGCTCTTTCGAATATTTAACCGGATTACACAGTCCAAGTTCAGTACACAAAATTCCATCATATCGATTAATCATCGTAGAATAACCAAAAAATTTGTCTGGATTTTTCTTATGACTAAGCTGAATCCACTGATCCTTGTAAAATACAAACAAATGCTTGTTTTCAACTTTTGACTCGAGAGTAATTTCTTTTTCGATATTGCGATAATTTTTAAACGATTCCATTTTTTTTTATTATAAGATTTTTTTTATTATATCAAAATTTCTTAAATTATTTTTTTAAATTAGGAAAAAATCTAAAAATAGTGTGTGCCCTCTCCCAGCTGGTATTAACTAGTAAAAAATAACAGCGCCATCACTGTTTAGCATTTCCGCATTCCGATCCGACACAAACATTCCAAACAGTATCAAAAAAAAAAAAAAATTTCAAAAAATTATGTCGGATCGGAATGTATGCCGGATCGGAATGTGTGATACGTTTAGGAATGTCGCCCAAATTGTATCAAAAAATCTGGCAACTGGATAAAATCAACAACAAAAAATTCCCTGCAAAACTATCCTAATGTACGTAAATAGGGTTGATCAGGCAACATGCTAACAAAGGAATGTGTGTTATTAAGTTTCAACTCCACAATGCCTCGGGCTAGGTTTCCGCCTGGTTAGACATATCAAATTAATTCTTCCCGCTTAGCATAAAACCACTTTGTCTCACTTCCTGCAACTCAACAGTGTACATAAGTGTGCTAGTCAAGGATTTGTGAGTTGCCTCCAGGCTAGGTTTCCGGTTAGACAAATTGATTGTTCCCCTACTTGGGTCAGCTCAAGGTCATAATAGTTGAAGACTGGATATGAGATACAGGGGGATTTTTTTCTGTGTAGAATATTAATTTTTTTTGATTTGAAATGCAGGGGAATTTTTTTCCCTGCATTTTTTTTTTTTGGATAAGTTGAAATGCAGGGGAAATTTTTTCGTGTAATTTGGATTGGGGTGAATTAAAAATGCAAGGATGTTTTTCTGTGTAATCCTGTGTAAATTGTTTTTCTGTGTAATCCTGTGTAAATTGTTTTTCTGTGTAATCCTGTGTAAATTGTTTTTCTGTGTAATCCTGTGTAAATTGTTTTTCTGTGTAATCCTGTGTAAATTGTTTTTCTGTGTAATCCTGTGTAAATTGTTTTTCTGTGTAATCCTGTGTAAATTGTTTTTCTGTGTAATCCTGTGTTGTTATTTTTGAACAATTTACAGGGAAGAATACAGGGAAGCTTAGGGTAAAATAATACAGGGGAATTACAGGGTATTAAAAGTTTTGCGTGTATTTTTTGTGTTAAGAGTTTTTTTTGATTTTTACAGGGAAAATACAAAGGGTGTTCCAGGATCCCCCTTTTTACCCTACTGGAATACTTAACCCTTTCATCTTAACAAACAGCGGCGTAAATGGTAAGTTCATGATCTGGATCTCGAAAATCAATACATGTATTTGCTTATGCTAGATTTATATACAGATGAATATTATTCTTCGTGTAATTTTATTTTAAACATTTTAGCGAAACGTATTTTTAAAAAAGCGACTTGGATAAATTATAAGAACAAAGCATGGCGTAATCAGCCTGGTCGCGTGCTCGTCGTTACAACACCCACCCTACCCAACGCACCCCACCCCACATGCCTTGATAAAGTATGCTTTTGATATCGTCCACGCGAGGCAACAAGTACTGTATATTTTGATGCACCACAAGTCCAATTGAAACGGAAAAGGCCGACTACAAAACATATTAGTAGCGAAGTATGTCAAAAACGCAACATAATCAAACGCAATCTACCTTCATGTAAAGGAAATGTAATCTAATTATTTGTGGAATTTATATAGCTATATCGTCTGTCTGCGTAAATATTTACGTATTGGTTGTTACAAAACTAAAAACAGCACGATATTTAGCTTGCAGTGTTATACAATTGTTTATTTGTATATTTGCATGTTATGCTGATGCTTTTGTAATTTGTGGTCTTGTAGAAATGGCGCTTTATAAATGCAAACTGTTTTTATGTATGTATTTAATGCAAAAAATTAAACAGAATGAAAGAAGAAGATAGAAAGTGACAAATGTTTAATAATTTGAGTACCGGGGTATTTTTATGTCATTTAAGTAATTCTGATGAAGTAGCGGTAAGATCAAATGGACCTCAATCAGTCATTAATATTGTAATATTCATATCTGACTGTTGTTTCAAAGTTTGGTACAGGCTCCCTCACTCTGAACGATATACGCTTACATGAGTGTTAGCTTGATATTCTTATCAAGTTGGTTGAGTTTCAGGAGGTGGAGACTATATATATTTCTGTTTGTCACCTCCAATTGTGATTGACTTGCAGCATGCATTTAGACATCTGTGAATGTGTTATTAACAATGACTACCGTGCAAGTGACAGCTATGGCATTCCGGGATGGCATTGGACGACAAAATGTGTCCAACACCTTTCTTATGTAATGCTTCGTCTATAACAAAGTAGTTCGGGTGAAGTGTGTGCCCATGTATGACATGTAAATACGATACAACAGGTTTAACATTAGTATCATTAGTATCCGACTTAATTGTTGCATGTCTTGCAATATCTGTAACGAGTCATGTCTCAATCTCTTGCAGTAGTGGTGATCGGTCTACAATTTCATAACTATAACAAACAATTAGAGACCGTATTAATGAAAATCAGTGCTTATTACTTTTTCAATTTCGAACTCAATACTAACACATGTGGTAATCATACACAACAGATACATGGTTTACGACTCGTTTTGTCTTTGCTTTAATTACATTCCCGTCAGCTGCGTTACTCAAAATGTAAAAGTAAGATATTAAGACGCTAATAAAGACACCGTTCTATTAACTAGGTCAAGGAAATAGGTCTATAAATTATAGCAACTACATTAACCTTTTGCCTGTTGCATACACTGTAACGTTTGGCATTTGTCCTTGTGAATATGGATCCATGGAATATGATAAAGACGTATTAACCCTTACCGTACCAAAAGTCGCAAAAAGAAACAGCAGCAAATAACTGCTATCACAAGTATTCCACGTGATGCGATTGCGTCATTATGGGAAAGCACATGGGCACGGAAAGCTTGACCGGCTATAGGCATGTAAGGTATGGCCGTTCGTGTGTCTATCACTCGAGGGGTCGGAGGGTTCAAAACTGCACCCGAGAAAATGAAAAGTCTCTTCATCTTTTTCCTTCCCTCCTCCATTCTTTCCTTCCCCTCCGCCATAAAACCTCCGCGAAGTTAGGGTTAATGTATTCCAATGTTTTTGTTATCACATTACGCACAAAATTATGACACGACTTTTAAAAATACTAGTACATTGATAATGCATTTACGTACGAATAAGGTAGCAAAGTATCAAAATAAGATTAATGGATTAATGTTTATTGAAAAACCTCCTTCCAACATCGGATCCATTGAAATCATCAGAATTTACAATTTTATTACCTATAATAGAAGTAATTTACACCATTAGGTGGATCGTTTGTACCACGCAGGCGGCGGATGACATGATCGAGCCGGCAACTCGTGAAACCGCCCGGCCGTATGGCATTTTCCATATACTCAGTTAGTTTTGTGGGGTTCATTATCGAACCCCAACGGTTTTAGCTTGTATTTATATTATTTATCAACATAGGCCTATTTGTTTGTGATATTTCAAGCGTTTTAAAATTTCAAAATAATCCCATTCAATTACACGGTTGACGATGAAAATTTACTGAATTTAGGGAATGCATGTCATCCACCACCTGGTACCACGGGGCTATTCCAGTCGGAATACATCCCTTATGTATGACACGACCTTAATCTCCCACACAGGGGGTGCATCCGGGTGTAGATTTCAAATGGAATCAAGTATTCAGATATCCTCTTTTGAAATTCACTGTGTGGAAGATTAAGGTCTTGTCTTCCATATGGGAGTATGGATTTAAACTGGAATAGCCTATTTTTATGTATCGTCTTGTACATAATCACTAGAATCTAATGGGTACTAATCATTTAACTGTTCTGCGTGCTAGCCATATGATTCAACATAACAAGTCCAAATTGTAAGATATTTTCTCAACATATCAAGAGCAATCTCAAGAACCATTGAACCAATTTTAGGCTTGTTTGTACTGATTTTGATATTTGTTCATGTGATTACAAATACGGTAATGCATATTATACAAATCTGAAATGTTTGCAGCCAAACTCGCCTAGTACCTGTTTCATATCAGACATTGTGATTGTTTCTCTTCCATCTTGTCATGAATAAGAGGTTAATCTTAACTGAACTGAGTTAGCGAGACATCGACAAATGCTTATGGGTAATTAGGTTTAATCTGAATAAATGTCATTTTAATTCGATTATTTAACTTAATTTGTACGTAGCAGATAAAAGAAAAGAGGTCGACGAGAATAGTTGAAGTTGGCATTTTAAAATTGTATCTCTCAGTTTTTTTTTTCGAATGGAAGTTGTGCTTAAAATGGACATTTATTTTTTAAATGAAGAGTTGAATAATTCACACCGATCGAAAGGTGTTTGCTTTACGATTCCCTTAAAAGTTCAAACAATTTCTTGTTGACAAATTAATAGGTCCCAAACAAATTCTTTATCTGTCCGACAAGCTCAAAATTTGGCACACAGTCAGGCACAGTACGTGACAGATGTGTGTTTAGTTACATTAGACATCTATGTCAGTCCACTCAGTGGTCAGTCCAGGTTCCAAGAAAGTGGCCTTCGCCTGAGGAACTAGTTGCATCAGTGGTCAGATAATGGTTAAATGACTTGTTATCCATCCCTTTATTCAGCTAAAAAGTCGGACGAATTCTTTAAGGTATCTGTAACAAAATGTTTGCCTCGAGCTTGCTCACCTTTATTCCATTTGGGTTGAAGACCATCAAAGGGAAATACGTGCTTTTTGATCTAGAATGACACCATACTAGGTTGTCAAGGATGACGGTGACCTTGATGATTATGCCTGACAAAGAAATGTGTCGGGTCTCAAAAATACGAACATCACTTGACAGTAGGTATTTGTGCAGTTGAAGTTACATCACTATCTGTACTATTATAATAGAAAGTACAAGGCAGGCAGCTTGTAGCGTATGTAATTGTAATTTCGTATTGGGTTTAGTAATTGTCCATTTATCACTTAATGTGGCTCTTATTATTTGATGTAGACGTGACGTAATAAATCAGATTAACTACCATATCAATAGTTGCATTTGACTATATCGCCCTGCACCACAAGCAGGTTGCAGTCACCACGTGTGTATGTCTGCAATCATAGATTGAATATAATACCGCTCTTTTCAAAGATACTAATCTTACAGGTGCGAGTGATCAGCATAATATGGTTCAATGTATAGGTACCGCGTGAACGTTGTAGTGCACGGCGATATAGTCAAAAAATGCATTATATTTATTGCTATGGTAGTCAATCCGATTATTACGTCACTTCTACAGCGAATAGCCGCCACGGTCAAATAAGTCGACCAATATTGGACTTGCGTTTTATGAAATATAAGCTGTGTCAAAAATATGAAAAATCTAATGTATCTTTTGTGGCCTTAATGCAGGAACCAAAAACTACACAGTATCAGAATTCCTTGATAGAGTTCACTTATCAAGGTGTGAACAGGTATGTTCACATGAATCGACGCTTAGAAAGATGAGCTTCAATTATTTTGGAATATGGTACATGCAAATCATTAAACACTAAGATCATGTGTACGGTTGATACTCAATATTATTTTGAAATGCCATTTGATAAAGTTCAGTAGGAATCCTCACACAACTGTGAATACATAAGGTCACACCCATACATGCTGGCTATCAATTGTATGTGTCTCAAAATAGAATCAATTACTTCCACGTGGGAGTCTAGTGGTGTGAATTGGCTTGCCTGTATTACGCACTGGCGATATTGACAACTTTACGTTACACGTACAGTAATAAGAGAATTTATCTCATGCTAGATACTAAGCAATTTTCTAATATATAATACTTTGTTGATGTTATTCATTAGCACAACAAAACAAATTCTTATTTAACTCCAACTTTGTACCACGGTCCGAGGTCAAGAAAATATCACCACCTTCCAGAACCTTCTTCCCACTTTCTTGTTTTTTCACTTTTAGAGCTTCGCCAAAATATGTAAAAAGCGCTGTATAAGTCTCATTGTTTATGTTTTAGTAATCAAATATATTGGTTAATTCAATTCTCGAAATTGTTACTCAACTTAGAACGCCATGAGGTTGTAATCAAAAATCTTGGTTCACTACGTAAAGTTGAATTTGACTGGTCATTGAAGTTATCAAATAGGCCGATAATAGCCGTATATAGGTTATTTGAATCTAGCTAATATTTCGAGTTTCGACTGAGGAAGTCTAAGTCTATAACATTTGCATATAATTATCGTATACTTGTTGTATCTGTAATTCCATGGACCAGTTTCTATACATTTATATGACATACTCGCAGGTATTTACTTCAATTTATCTCATATATCACACTAGCTTTAAACATACACGACTAGCGCTCTCCTCATCTCATGTCACTATCTGCCCTCGAGGCATTCTGATAGACCGTTACAAGTACTTTCCTCACCCGAAGGTTCCACACACTTGCACGGAATGTGCATGGTCTCAGTCTTGATGTTGTTTGCGTTCCGAATACGTTGTTGAGAGAGGGTGAAACATGTAACACGATGAAGAGCGGCTGAATATGTAGCGTGTCCCAGAAGTAACTTAGCATTGTGAATTTTCCATATCTCAAACATTTCCTATTTCATACCAAAATGGAGAATATATTCACATAGATTGATCTTTTAGAATTAGTCTGATACCAAAAGCAGCATTATTAATGACCCCTTAACCTTACTGTGCGACTGTACATATGCGTGTGTCAAACCCACAAAAGCAAGCTCATATGTTATTTGTTCAAGCACATGAATGATGTGCTTCCCTGAACAATAGAGTTGGTTCACTCACTGTACACGCTCCACTTAAAGAAATGAACATTCATGGATTACATGGCCTAGCATAAGCGTGACTGCTGTTTTAAATTATAATTAGGATATATTGACAATATTAAACGTTACTTTAAAACAGTTGAAGTGAAGATGAATTTCCTATAGATCAACGGATTCAGATCATATGGTTCTTTGCCGAGACAAAGTCGGTCAAACTCACTCAAGCAAAGTTTAAGGAACATTTTAATGTAAATTATGCACCCAGCGGAAATACAATCCAGCAACTAGTGCAGAAATTCCTATCAACTGGATCTGTTCATGATCTACCTCGGGCAGGACGTGGAAGAACATAGAAGATCGGCTACAAACATCGATGTCATTCGAAGAGCAGTGGCAAAAAGCCCAAGACGATCAGTACGTCGACTTTCAATGGAGAACAACATACCGCGTACAACTGTTCATCGAATTCTTGGAAAAGATCTTAAGCAGTTTCCATATAAAACAGAAAATGAAGATTACGCAATGAAAACAAACAATCAAACAAACACAGCAAAATTAAACAAAACAGATTTTAAAACGATACAAAGTTATATCGTGTTATCACGTCTCAAATGACGAGACTTATTTTGCGTTTATAAAAGTGGGTTTTACGGTACGGTAGATATCCGTTAATTTTATGCCAAAGGGTCATATCAACATAGGCATGTTTGGTATCATAACATTTCTAAACGATTTATCTACAAACTGTGCAAATTTTGTAACAACACTATTAACCCAACACAAGTTATGGCAAATTCACAATGTTAAGTTACTTTTGGGACACCCGGTATATGTTATTGATTAACAAAACCGTGTTGAGGTTGAAATAGGATTCATACAAAAGTTAATTTCAATTCACGAACATGACAGAACATGGCTGGCATATGCTCTAATTCTTTTCTTTCAACAAGATGATCTTATTAATGCTATCAGTTCAGCAAACTGTTTTTGATCAAGTGACACAACTATTTTGATTGTTAAATGGTTCACAGGTGATTTGCTGTTCATATTTGTTGAATACGTCTGTAACATGTTTTTATATTTAACCTATATAATATCAGTGTGATCTTTGGGGATGTCTGGGCCATTTAAAAGTGTCTATACTTCCATGATACCTTTTATGTCGAGGAGACAATGCAAGGGGTACTAAAGGGATTTGTGGATTTCCGTTTGGAGCTTTTTTCTAGCTATTAATGCACGACAAATATTATTCTAATAATAACTCTGGCGCTGACAGTTTAGATGGATTATGCTGTTATTTTAGTTTCTGATATCCCGACACACAGCCCTAATAAACTGCTTCAAAAACCTTTTATGTATGTCAGTTCCACCTGGCACCTTTTGAAGCAAAATGTAGAATTTCTCAATGCTGTTGAATTCTATTCACACAAAGTAAACAAACCTGAGAAATTCCGAGCTACCGTGTTAAAAAATAGCCCTAGAATAGATTTAGCCCCAGAATAGATTCAAACAGGAATCCGATTTATAATTGGAAGGTTGCGGGTTCGAACCCCGGCGACGCCATCTTGTGCCCTTAAGTAAGGCACTTTATCTCGTTTACTCACCTCCATGTATAAATGGGTAGCGGCATTCTTAAATGCTAGGAAGGTAACATACTCGCTGTGCACGGCTGTTTGATATGAACATTTATTAGTTTTTCAAACTAAACATCATGTACAACCCAATTTTAGGCTTAAACAGCTAAAAGCGATATCATGCTAAAAAAAAAAAAAAAAGGTGTTTGTTTGCCCAGACACGACCGACCCAAAAAATCAAAAACATCATACACTTTTTTTTTTTTTTTTTTTTTTTTTTACAATGATATAAAAATAAAGAAAATGATGTTTTTTCCCCATGAAAATGCCAATGACACTTGAAAGTTAATATTCCTGGCAATCACAGCTTTCATTTTTCCCATTTAGCCCTCCCCAACCATGCCAACAATATTTTACCATCAATCAACATCAATATAGAGAACCAAGCTTGACAAGTACATGTACTAGTATGGTCTGGGATTTTGTACTCCAGCCCGATTTTGTTACCAAAGTTAAACTTTATATGGTAAGGTTGAAATCCGGGGTTGAAATACATTCATACGCTCCTATATCAAAGCAGCCAATCAGAAAAGCGATTAGAGAAGTATACGGAGTACATTGATTGTGTATAATGTGCAATCCGCGTACTATACGCAGTGCTTTCGTACGCTATCGCATAGATTTTCCGGGCGGGTCGATGCATTTATATTTGGTCCTATTTTCCAACATTTTTAGTGATAGTTTTGTTATAAAAACAGCAAAAATCACATGTTTTTTTTTCTTCTCGTGTATGAAATACTACTCAAATAGGTTAATGAATGCGTATTACTTATTGCTCGAGAAATTACACTAAATAATGCACTTGCGCTGCGCATCAACATCAGCGTGCATTATTTTTGTCTTATTTCTCTCCCAACAAGTAATACACGTTCATTAACCTATAATTAAAGTTTGACACAAGTACAAAATGTAAGGTTGAATTGAATGTCTTATATTTTCTCTTACCCCACTTGCTGCAACACATGTACAGACCTAAAAAAAAAAAGAAAAGGAAATCGACCTACCGACCCACTCCATTCTACCCCATGTCTGGGCAAACAAACACTTTTTTTTTTTGGCCTAATGTATACAGATGCTTTGAGTCATTCTCACTTTTAAATTTCCCCTCTTTTACAATATTATTCACTTTTACAGCATTTTTTTAAAGCTTTTCGGATATAAAATGTATCTATTTATGACAAAATTGGTGGCGCTATTTAGTTACTGAATATAACTCTTTCAAGTTGTTAATACAAACAATTTCTTTTATTTTTTGATGAAATATGTTTATAAAATTTCTTTGCTGCTTGTTTCACCTATTCCATCTGTTTTAACGGCAGTATTGACCATCTAACCCTTGCAAATAAAGAAATATGATTTAGGATAAATAGCGCCACCTATAGTTTGCATTTAGTTAATAATGAAGCCAGTTCTATATACATCAAACGGCGGAGGTGTAGAGACCAATAGCAACATTAAATAGAGGAGTCTGGCCCAATTGCCAATGAATGAGATATGGGCACTCCGATCACTGTTTATACAGGATCGTCTCCTTTACCTTTACCCTTACTTTAGATTGAGCAAAATATTAATGTGTTTTAAACAATACAGATGCGGTATATATGTGATCGTGTTAACAGTTATGATTTCCTGAGTGAATCTGAACAAACAATGTTAAAACAAACGAACACACACACATGAGTTAATTCCGGGGAGTCTGGGCTACACGGCAAGGAAAACAGGGATGGGTACGTCGGCATTACAATATTTTTCCAGAAAGACCTTAACCTTAATATCTTACTTTACCATTGGAATGTTTTAGCACATCAATACGCTATAGAGTGATGATCGAGTTATTTGCTAATTGTAAATGGATTCGGGGAATCAATACATGCACATACACTAAGCTACTAGCCAGTATTGTTTTGTTGAATCAAAATTGGTTCCCTATCTCTTTTAATACAGATTGTATGTGAGGTTTTAAATCAAAGTAGTTTTTAGAATATCGATAGGACCTCATTAGTGTCACCTCATATTGAAATGCAGCTTGATACAAACTCAGCATATTATAGACATACATAATAATACCTTACATGGCTCACAATTCATTTCCTTTATGATCAATATCAATAAGCCTCAAAGCAGGCGTCACTCCAAAGTGTATCTGGATGTTCTCAAGGTTTAGATTAAACAAGTGTAAGAGGCTCTTACGACTGATACGTCTTCTTCATCGTATGTGGAGGGTATTAGCTTGGGGTCTTTGGCATGGTGTTATTGAACTTATAACACTTGATCAATATTAGAGACTTCCTGAGCCAACTGCCCATTTATAGATTGCAGCCTGTACATACATGCATAAAAATAATTCTTTCGTTTCTCTAATATTCATTAACCCTAGAACTACTGAGCCATTATTTTGTAAGACGGACTAAAACACGGAGTAAAAATGCTAAATAGATCGAGAATAAGGTGTGCCAGCATATTAATAACTATTTATTATCGTACGTTGAGCCACGTCCACGTATAGAGCCCTATCTCTCGGTATAATCTTAACTTCATATCTTGTTGTTGGAGCGCTGGTGTGATACCTAAGGGAGTAAACTTATTTGTACAAAAATCACGTATGTAGAAGTGATAACAGTTTATATGATGTTGACTCAGGAATTTGTCATTGGTAATGGGATTTTACAGACGCGAATCATGTAGTTCGTACTTTAACGTTTCCAACATTTTGCCAGTTAAGTTGATTGCCTATATCGGCGGAAAGAATAACGTCACCTCTGAAGGAAATAAAAATCAGAAAAATATAATTTCTGTCGACTTTAATGTGGACTGTAACGTAAATGTCAGTGCTTTGTTCAACGTATATCACGTCATTTTGTTCCTTAATGCCACACTTCAGCATGTTCAGAGTGACGTCATGGTTTTAAAATGTTTACCAAAACGAATTACACAAACATTCACGACCAACTAGCCATTGCTGTGGGACATTTAATAGAAAAAACCACTCATGTCAATACCAATTTAACTGCATTCTAATGTCTCAACAACTTGCACAGCGTCTTTTAACCCTAACACACCCATGGGTATGTTGCTATCAGAAATTAAATAAAAGAACAAAAAGGGGAGAAGATGAACGAAGTAGTCAGTTGTTTCCACCCCGGGATTCGAACCTTAGACCACTTGGGTGCCAAACACATAATCACCGACCTGTAGCCACGGGGATTTTGCTAACCCAGCCTGCGATTCCATGCGTATATGATGCGTCATGGCATTACATAGGATGCATGCATGCGCAGTGGTCATGGTGGTTTGCCTTGTTAAATTTTGTTTAGATTGGGCAGTGTTATGGCCAATGAAGTTGTCGTTAAATTGATAACCATCAGATATTTGTTGAGTCTTGTAACCGAAAGGGAGCTACGTTTCATCTTGAGCTGTTATAATCGGCATATTCTTATACCTATTCTGATATTCAGATTAAGTTTAAAAGCCTGACCATGTTTATTTGAATAAATGTCATTTTATGCGATTATTTTGCCTTATTTGTAAGTGATGGATATAAACAAAAAAAGAAAAGCATACCGTAGTTCAAGTAGGCATTTTAAGAATGCATCTTTTATTTGAACATTTTTGTACAGCTGGTTATTATCACTGAAGAATATTATTGTGTTAAAACTCGGACTTATGTCACTCAAGTACACATTCTGATTGAAAGGTTTTTACTTAACCGTTACCTTTCAAACCAAGTGAGTTATTCGTTATACATTGTATCTTTTCATGAGAAAAACATTTTCCCAATTTGTCATACAATCTGCAGAACAGTACGTGACCCAGATGGGGATGTAGTTACAATACAAACATTGTTTCAGTCCAGCGTCCTCGAATATATCATTTGTGCATATTAATACACTATTAAAGTACTCTCTCCACGCTCCATATCGCGGGAAAAGTGGGGCACTGGTGGGAATTGTAAGATGAAATCAACTGGTTAGTGCGTCCTAAGGGTAGGGGACTTTGCAACCCTGGCGATTGGCAATGCTAGATATAACAGGATACTAAGCCATGTACTGCCTAGAGTGGTCTGGGGTCTGTGAATATACTTAACTGTAATTAGTTCCAAATATACAAGTCCCACCATTCACATACATTTTCCTGTTTACGGGAGTCGGGGGAGTACATGAATAATGACAAAAGCAGTTTTGTCCATATAATGGTTTAATGAATTATTGTCCTTTTATTTAACTAAAATATTGGTAGAATATGACACATTCTTGATAGGGTTTGTAACGTAATGTTTTCCTTAAAAACCTCCGCAACCTTGTATTTATTTGAGTTCTTCCAAAGCGAATTTCACTAACACTGCACCGATAAGCATGACGGTAAACTTAAAGGAGGATTTCGTGATCCTAGCACCCTCTTTTTATGACATTTTTCAGTAGATATCCACGAAAAAGCTTATTTCCAAAATTTCAGTTGATTCCGATTTTGCGTTTGCGAGTTATGCATGATTATGTGTATTACACTGCTCCATAGGGCACTGTTGTAATTTCGTTCTGGTATACCAGAACGCAATACAAATCTGACGGTATTTTTGCAAAACGAATTAATCTGCAAGACATTTTTGGTACATAAACATGATGTAGCCAAAGGTTTCCAGTGGTATAAAAATCTCAACTTTTTTTGAGAAAAGTGGGTGGATGAGGCTGTGGATCACGAAATGCCCTTTTAATGCTTATGCTTAAAAAGTAAATGTGTCAGATGGCTTTTGTAAATCCCGCAATTACTTTTAAGTAATTGCTTTTAAGTACTCTTAAAAGAGTATAACGTACATATTTGAGTAGTTAAAATCAATGCATCATATAGAGCAGAAGGCTAACCGTGGTGTATTGAATTGTAGTAACTGTATAGTAATAACGAACAAAAGTTGGTTATAGTAATTGACCACCATTTATTGTTTAAGGTGACGCGCTTAGGTTTGACAGTTCTTGGGATATTTTACATATGACACTGTACCAGTAGTGCGTGGAATAAACACTTGGGTTTGCATTGAATATAGCGGCTCTAAAAAGTCAAGTTATGTACTTTTAAGCTCAACAGGTCCTGCGTTTCGAGAAATATGTGTGAAGATATTGAAAACATAATATAGTTACTTACTTGAAGTACCTGAACTCCTTAAAAAGGTTCCAATTATGTGTACGTATCTACCGGTATTTATTTTCATATTGAGCATATCACCAAGTGTGAACAGGGACACTAATCGACGCCTTGATAAAGTAATCAGAAAGACGAGCGTCAGATATTTTGAACCGTGTGTAGAACATTAAATGTCATGATCGTGTTCACAGTTGATATTCTCTATGATTCCAAAAGTATGTATTTGAAATGCCATTTGATAAAGTTCAGTAGGAATCCTCACACATCTGTTAATACATAAGGTCACACCCATACATGCTGGCTATTAATTGTATGTGTCTCAAAATAGAATCAATTACTTCCACGTGGGAGTCTCGGTGTGAATTGGCTTGCCTGTATTACGCGCTGTTGACATTGACAACTTCATACTAGACGTAATAATGGAAATAGTTTTAAGCATGAAGTTAGCACTTTTCTAAAATATAATAATTATTTCAATGTCATTAGCACACCAAAACACACGGTTGGTATCGAATTCCAAATTAGAATAATGCTTTTACTAAATAAATTATTATGCTAAGAAAACAGCGGTGTGTTTCACTAAACATATAATAAACTCCTCATGACACTTTTAATACTCGTCGTAATTCACGATGTGTTCCTCTTATAAATTCTTAAAACTTACTACTTACAATGTAGATAAAACGTAATTCTGAAATCAGCCCTCTTCCCATATCCCTGTCCGTCATATTCGGATGGCATCCCTATAATGTATTAGCCTCTGAGCACTATTGGGTTTCGCCTGAGTTCGGCCGAATATTATAAATAAATAAGTAAGATCTCTGTTTAGTGAAATAAATTTTTGATCGATTTTGAGACTGACAATGTATCGTAATTATGGATGGAACACATTGCAAGTTTTATGTACAATCGGTATAGAAAACGGTAAGTTTATTTATAGAAATACTTTACTTTGTAAGCCATTTGACATTGAAATCAAAGATCGTGATTCATTATCACAGGTTAAATTTGAATAGTTTTGTTATCCAATACAACTGTAATACCCAATATGAATCGACCATGAGTTTCAACAAATCTGATAAATATTATACTCGGCACACCTAGACCTGGAAAACGCACATTGATCCCATATTTGTTGCATCTGGTACACAATTATTCCATGGACCAAATCTTGTACATTTCGAAATATTTACTGATATTTATTTCAATTTATCCCATCTAGTTTTAGCTTTAGCTTTAATCACACACGACAAATATTTCCTCTCTCTGTCGGAGTGTGCTCATTTTATGTCACTGTATCCCTCGAGGCATCCTGATAGACCGTTACAAGTACTTTCCTCGCCGGAAGGTTCTCCACATTTGCACGGAATGCTCTTGCCATTGTCTGCGTTCGAAATACTGGTTCAGGAACGCTATAAGTGAAACATGTAACACGATACAGAGCGGTTGAATATGTTATATTAAAATGTTAGCATGATAAAGTAGCATGCCTGCTTGATGTTATTGATTAATGAAACCGTGTTGAGGTTGAAATAGGATTCATACAAAAGTTCATATCAATTCACAAACATGACAGAACATGGCTGGCATATGCTCTAATTCTATTGCTATTTTTAGCAAACTGTATTTCTCAAGTGACACATTGGTTAATTGGTTCACATGTGACCTTTTGATCATCTTTGTAGGACACATCTGTAAAATGTGGTATATTTAACCTATATATCATATAAGCAGGATGGGTAGGTCCAGAGAACCAGGCGGCATAGGACACGCGACACGTGACGTTCGAGGCTGGCGAAAATACAAGGCTGACAGCCCCATTCAAAATACACGGTTAGCAGTTATAAATTGAAAAACAACATACTTAAAGTGTGGTACATTGTCGTACCCCAACGGTTCTAGAGTAAGATAATTTTTCTTTGACACCACATATCAAATTTAGAATTGTTTGTGAAGATTTCATGATTATGTGTTAATCCAATGGCGACGTCAAAAATGACGATATCGCATCCACCACCGCCTGCAGAGAACACATCTTACCCTTCCCAGAATCCTTCGCAACATGACGCATTCCCTCATTTCATCAAATGACGCTGAGACGCTCCCATTACTTTTTACATATTTCCTTTGTTTTTATTTTGAGAATAGACACGATAAACATGTATCAATAGTCAAGAAATTAACACAATTTGCAAGATCTGAATGTGCTCTGTTCATTACGGTATATTTCGTCACTATCGGCCCATGTCACACTATACAGCAAATCAGTACAGAAAATTGAGATGGAAGAAATGCATTATGGGGAATGCTAGATATCTTCTTTGGTGCAAGTCTATGCATACCTTTTGTATATGTCCATAGTTTCATGATTCCTTTCATATGCAAGAGATAAATGTAGAGGGCACAAACGGATAACTACATTTTCGTTTGAATTTATTTCAAAATGCATGGCAATATTCTAAAAAACTTCGCCGCTGACAGTTTAGATGGTTTTATGATCTGCTTTAAGCCAACATATTGAAAGCACCCTGTAGCGGTACCGTTTCAGCTTCAAATATTCCAACACACCTAATAAACTGCTTCAAAAACCTTTTATATTTGTCCGTTTCACGTAGCTCGTTTCCTAACGGAGTGAAATGTAGCAGGATCAAAAGCACTGTCGAATGTTATGCAAGGGTAAAGCAAATAAACTTGAGAAATTGTTAGCTACTGTGTTAAAGAATTACCCTTAGAATCGATTTAACGTTATTTTGCTTTGTGTGATAGCCATAGGCTGCAACATAAAAAAGTTTTGAGATATTTCCTCAAAATATACAGAGCTATCTTAAGAACCACTGAACCAATACTAGGCTTGTTTGTACTCATTTTAGTGCATTTTTCATGCTGATTCCATGGTCATGAACATTTACATTTCAAAATTGAAACTTGTCATCTGCAGTCGAAATCTGCGGGGAGAGAGTTAATGTGTTTCTAAGGATAAGGATAACGTGTAATGGGCTATTCCAGTTGAAATCCACACTGCCCCTGTGGAAGATTTTGGAAATATCTTCCAAAGGGGTAGTACGAATTTCAGATGGAATTGACACATTACCAGCTCCATTTGAATTTCACTCTCCCTGGAGGAAGATTCGGGTTGAATCTTTCTCAGAGGGTGTATGTAATTCAAATGGAGCTGCCTAATGTGCTCATTCTATTTGAAATTCATATTCTCCTGTGGCAGATAGTTTCAAAATCTTCCACAGGGGCAGTGTGAGTTTTAAATGCAATGGCCCAATATTAGCAGCTGTGCGTTTCTGAATGAATCCGAAACAGACAACATCATTAAGTTGAAGGAAACAAAATACACACAAAAACACATAGCTCACTCCATAAACACGCATAAAAACTAATATGCGGGAGGAGTGACGAACCTCCCACAACAAGTTAAGTCTGAGGTGTCTGCTCTTAACGGAAAGAAAAACAGGGACGCAAAAGATAACACACCACGTACAAGCAGTCAAAGTCTCAACATCACCCGATAATGAGAGTTGTTTATTCTCGGCAAAACGGCTACGCACTTACCGCGTATTTTTATGGTCTATCGCCTAACCGCGAACGGCTCTATCGCGTTTACGCGAAGGCACGCAACGCTGGCGTGATTGTTAGACACGGCACGATTGAATAATCGGTCCTCATGAATATGCGAGAATTCACAGCATACAATGCACGGGGACTTTGACAGTTGATACATGGTCTGTAGTAGTCTGTTGGCGTGTGAGTATTACTCCGGAAAGACCTTAACCTCAATTATCTTACTCAATTTCGTACCTTACCATTGCAATGTATCAGCACATCAATACGGTATAGTGATCGAGTTATTCGCTTAATTGCAATGAATTTGTGGATTTATAGATGGTGTGATCAAGCAAAATCAGTCTGAAGTCGGACATATTCAATTTTCAGTTTCTTATAGCATTGTAAACAACATTTGCACAGCTACATTTTGCAGAAAACCACATTGAATTTGGACAACCAGTTCAAAAGTTATGAGCAATTTAAGAGTTTCCAAAACAATAGGAAACAAAAGAGAATACTTTCTTTGTTTGGCTATATCTCAAAATCATTATTTCCGACTTCCGACTGATTTTGCTTGATCACATCACAATTCCACATTCTAAGTTACTGAAATCTATAGCGAGCATTGTTTTATTGAATGAATTGTGGGATTTGAAATGGATTTAATATTACATTTGCATTTTGTCTATTTTGTCTAATGGAATTTAAATTGGTTACCTATCTTTTGACTCAAGCCTCCAGCATACTTTCCTGCCGCTTGCCGGAGCGGCGTTTCAACCAATGACAAGCCTTTATTGTGTCCGTTTGTCTGCAATGCGCGTGCGCCACGCCGCTCAGCGGCAAGCGGCAGGGTAGTATGAAACCAGCATTACATGAAAGTTAGCTCTAACCATAGACCATGATCTAACCTACTCTGCACTGATTTTGAAATAATAAGTGCTTTGAGGCATAATGATACCTACATCCTCACTCTGGAAAATGATTTAACAAACACTTTATTTTGCATTTAGATTATTAAGCTACCTACAGGGAACAAATTTGTTTGTTTTTTAAGCCTTTTAATACCCAACGTTATTCCAACTAGGTAGTTAATTTAAGTACATTATCATTATATTTATAAGGTTTACTTCGACTGATAAATGTCAAAAATGTAAATTTTTAATAATTTGGTTTAAGATTTGTATTATATCGCGAATTTCAAAACAATCAAAATTATTTGATATTAGAAGGACATTGCTCGTATACAGAATAATATTTGTTGTGTATAATGTGCTCCCAGGTCACAAAAAATGCCGTGGGTGACCGAACCCTTAAACGAAGGTAGCTACTGATGTGGTATATTGACTTGCTTAAATAAATGCAGTTTGAATTTGATACCAACCTCATCAATATCATCCTATATACACTACGCAAAAAAAGTTTCTTTATGGTTAGGAAATTTACCCACTATTAAAATATAGCGAATAATTTTGTACGTTTGCTCAATAATCGCATGCAGGTGATTGTCCTGCACATTTTGACACCTCAAACACTACTCTACGACACTCCTGAGAAAAGATATGAATGTTTAAGTAACACGAGGTCGAAAAATGAAAATTGCAAAGAGGCCTATTCAAGTTTTCAGCATAAAAGAACACAAAAAACAACAAACATGCAGATAACATTTCAGAGTACATTTCAGGCATCATACTGCCGCTTCCAACTTCACTTGAGATTAATCTCTTTCTTTACCCGTCTTTCAATACTTTGTGTGTCCACCGTTGGCTTCCCTTACAGCAGCCACGCGGCGTCTCATACTCCTAATGAGGCGTCGAATGTTACCTTGCTCAACCCCGTTCCACTCGTTGATAACGATGCGACGCAATCCCACCAGCGTTATCTGCCTTTATCTTCTTTTTGACTCGTTTCTTGTGCTGATCCCAAAGGTTCTCCAAGGGATTAAGATCAGGGCTTCTGGAGGGCCACTCTATGTTATGTTATGTTCTAGTGTCTCAATTCCTTCTGCTTCCAGACCATGACTTGTTTTGAATCCCTTTTCCAAATCCATCTCTCAAAACGTAAATGTCTTAGTACCCACTCACCTTTGTCTTTGAACATTCATCTGCATAATAAGCAAAGGATTATCCAACATGCATCAAGGAAAACGCTTTAAATTAAAATTTAAAAGGCAGGAATAATGAAACCGTCTTGGATCAGTGAATCAGCTCTAAAATCGCTGAATAGGCCTCTTTGCAATTTTCATTTTCGACCTCGTGTTACTTAAACATTCATATCTTTTCTCAGGAGTGTCGTAGAGTAGTGATTGAGGTGTCAAAATGCGCAGGACAATCATCCACATGCGATTATTGAGCAAACGTACAAAATTGGTTGCTAGATTTTAATAGTGGGTAAATTTGCTAACCATAAAGAAACTTTTTTTGCGCAGTTTACATAAATAATATAATAACACTCTAATACCTTGCATGGTGTAATATTTCATTTCCTATATCATGTATATGATTAAAATAAACCTCAAAGCAGACACCACGTTTACTCAAACGCTGTCTATATGGAAGTACTTAAGGTTTGGACTAAACAGTGTAAGAGCCTCTTGTGCCCAATGCGTATTCTATATTATGTGTGGTGGGTATTAACTTGGCCGGCTATCTGTGACATGGTGTTGTTGAACTTATAATACTTGATCAATATTAGACACTTGCTAAACCATAAAACCCTTACACAGTACAGAGTAGTTTTTAGACGTTAGAAATTACAGGGTATGTATGTAACAACAACTTTACTGAAATTTCTGATGAAATGATACATCAGTTTATGTAATTTTAGTTAAATTGTAATTGATATTTATGTTAAATGATATCTGCAATAAGTTACCGGGGGTATTCTACGGCTAACGAGTTAGATAGTTAGCCGTAGAAGTGATGATGTAACAGGATAGACAATTCATATATGCTGATAACTAGCACCTGTTAGATCTTTGAAAAGAGCAGTATTGTATTCAATCTATGATTGCAGACATATACACATTTGATGAGTTCAACTTGTAGTGCGGGGCAATATATTTGAAAATTATTTAAACCTATTGCTATAGGCTTAGGAAGATTTTCAACATGGGGGGGGGGGGGCTGAAACTTGAAACAAATTTTGTGGGGCCAGACTGGGGGTGCGCGATGGGGGTTTCCACCCTCGTCGTAAGAAAATTTGGCAAAATATAGGTCGACGTCACAAAGACCCTTTTCCCTCTATTTTATCACAATTTTTTCAGTTCACCTAGGATTATTGGTGGGGGGCTGAAAGGTATTCCAGCCCCGTACCAAAATTATTGAGGGGGCTGAGCCCCCTCAAGCCCCCGGTTCCTAAGCCTATGAATAATTGGTTGTTAATCCTGTTACATCGTAACTTCTACAGCGAATCGTTGCATATGCGGTTGTCTCAGTGTGATACACAAGCCTTTGTTGTGTCATTCTAAGTTCATTTGACACATGAAGGTGAATTCATAACACATCCATCTTCCTATTAATCGTTAGCTGACATCCAGTGAGACTGTAATGGGACTCCGTTAGTCAATCCGTCTGTATTATTAACTATATGAATGAGTCTCAGGTTTATTATTCTGACATTTACTTTATATTACATTGTACAACAATTAACTGTATCGTATCCATTTTACTATGTTAAAGATGTAACGTGTTGCGAAAATAGAATTCGTCATGTTATACTTTATATTTGTAACGGAATATTATATCCAAACAACTTGAATTTGAAACCTATAAATAATACAGTTGACTCATACTTGATGGTTATCATATTTTAAACACATTTTATCCAGTACGTTGGTGATATATCTTTATTTATCATTATTATTTAAACAGTAATTGAAACTAATATACGAGTAGTTTTGAAATACGGAGTATGTTCAAACATATCTACCTAGTAATTGTAGTATTTTTTCTGATTTGAGAGAATGTTCAAACTTTTGGTTACGTATTTGATGTGTTGCTTGGGACTAATAAATTATGGTACATACATATGCGTCTCATCCGTATGCGGATCATGTTAACTCATAGGACATCAGATCCTCCTTTTGGCGTAGGTGGCACAGCGAGCAACTGAACTCTCTCCACGCGGGTGTCGACTGCAGACGACAAGTTTCAAATTTTATTTGAATTGTTTTTTAAATTTCAGAATTGTAAATTTTCATGACCATATTTGAAATCAGCATGAAAAATGCATTAAAATTAGTACAAACAAGCTTAGCATGGTTCAGTGGTTCTTAAGATAGCTCTTGATATTTTAAGATTTTTTTCCAAAACTTTATGTTGAAGCTTATGACTAGCACGCAGAGCATTAACTTGTTTCTTATAATTATGGCAACACAAATCCAGATACAGATCACACCAAAAGCAGCCAACATACTAACTAGATCGAGAGAAAGGTGTACAAGCATATTGGTAACTATTGATTCTTGTACGCTATATTCTAATTCTGCGCCACGTCCACGTATAGAGTGTTGAGTCCTATCTCTCGGTATAATCTGAACTTCACGTTTTGTTATTGGAGCGTTGGTGAGATACCTAAGGCTCGAGTAAACTTCTTTGTACAAGCATCACGTACGTAGAAGTAATAAATATTTGATTTGATGTTGGCGCAGGAATTTGTCATTGGTAATGGCATTTTTCAGGAATACATCTCAGCATTTTGCTAGTTGGGTTTATTGCATGTATCAGTAGAAAGAATAAAGTTACTTTTGGTAATCAGAAAAAATACTTCTTCTTCTGTTATGACCCGGTGACTCGGATGAAGTTTTAGTGACCTTGTTATTGCTATGTTGCGTTGTTTTTGAAGGCTTGCCCTGCTTTGATCAAAAAAGCTGGCACTTTGTTCCATTTAGCTTTTGTTTGGGGAAAGAAGAATTTCTGCTGGTGAATTCTTGTATTTTTTGAACTTAACTTGAAGTGAAGTGTTGGGGAGATGGCAACTAAGTTGTTTTGTATTTTGTAGAGCATTATTTATTATCTGCACTCTCAGATTACCCCATTGATGATCTTCTATTAGTCTTTTGTGACTGTTCCTTCTTCTCTGCCGTAATGTCTCTTACAAAATCTGGCGGCTTGTCTTTGCACCCTATCCAGAGATTGGCTGTTGCACATAGTATGTGGAGCCCATGCTGCCACAGCATATTCAAGGTGAGGTACCCCACCAGAAGAGAGGTATGCTGTGAATTTAACCTGTTCACTGCAACTTCAAAAGTTGTGCCCAGTTACCCCTAGGAATGACTTTCATTTGAAGCATTTTGGGTTTGTTTATTCCAAATGAGAATGTTATCGAGGTCAATTCAAATAATAATCATAAGATATCTGTTAAGTCCCATATCCAACTAATCATCAGAATGAACGTATATGTGACGTGTCATGTCAAAAGGAGACACTTTTGGGCAGGATCGTAAATGGAGAAATAGCCACAAATCTGCCCAGGGGTGATTTATTCACAATTAGGGTTTGTTGCGAATTTGTGAAGTTATTAATGTTAAAAATATTGTCTGATAGTTTCAGACCGGAATATAACTGGCATCTTGAATTTTTTTGACACATTTTTCAAGGTAATTCCTACTCTCAACATTCCCTCATTTCAAATCTTTAGTTTTGGTTTCTCTTTTGTTCAGAAACCAAAAATCAAGGGATTAAAAAGTAGAGCAGATCTGGTCTGCAATCATAACACTATTATGCTGGGAGGACACAGTATAGGGTATATAACCAGAAGTATACAATAGCCTATTGTGCTAACATAATTATTATCATGGTTGATATCGGAAATCTATCCCGCGGACGACAGTTGATGCTCTCTGTCGAAGGTGGCATATTACACTCACGAGTTCTAGGCCTAGAAATCATATACATGCGCGTATATTGAAGGATGGGGTGGGTGGGGGCTTTGTTTGTTTGTATGAAACATAAACGATGCATGGAGATGATTTGATTATGAATTAGTTTATTATTCCCGGGAAGCACAGCCCATGCCTCTTTAAGAGGGGGCTCCCCTCCCTATATAACCACCTCTTCTCCTTCTCCCCCCTCCTCCTCCCCTACATTCCATATCCCCCTTCTCTTTCACTTCCAATGCCCTCTCCCATCTGTTTCTCTTTCTCCCGTCCCATACCCCCTTGTTCTCCCCTCTATCTTCTACTTTTTGCAGTAAAAAATGCTTCAGTAAAAGTCATTAGGTTATTAGAGGTCATATAATGGCCTTCCATCGATTCTGGTACTTGGGATTAAGGACATGAATCGATTTTGTTTATAGCACCTATACAATTACAATAGTGATCCCTTTTGTAATGTCGAATGCAAATATTTCGATGGTCTATATTTTTTCACAGGTGAAATAGCCTAGGCTTATTCGATTTTGTAAACCACATCTTTCAATGTAGATTACCATGCTCGATTTCTCTCCTCGTGAATATTGCACTGCGAAATTTAAACATTTCTTTTGTATACTTAGAGTAGGTAACTTCAAACCAAATAATTTTACGATTCACACCACTTACAAGAAACGGAAACCAAAACCGAAACTGACTGACACAAATGTTCAGTTTTTAACAAAAGGTAGAAAGAATGAGTTCGATATCTTATGATTCAAGTGGTTAGGCAGGACAATAGGAAACCAAGTGACCAAAACCAAAACCAAAACTAAAACTAAACATTTGAAATGAGGCAATGTCAATAATATCTCAGTTTTCAATTTTATAATACCATAACTTACGAACTCAATATCTTCGCTTAGGAATGTTCGATTTCATTGGAAAAAACGGCTTTGTGGAGCAAAATATCTCTATATTTAAGACATGTGAAAACCTTAAAATTGATAACCTGCTCAAAAGTGTCTCCTTTTGACATGACACGTCACATATGATCTAAAATAGAGGTATTAATTTGAGGAAATTAGGAAGCCATTGTCATGATCATGACCCTTTAAAGATAAAGACGTTGACGATTAGAATTCGATCTTTTTGGCATACATAACACTTTATCCAACATTTTATTCCATGCTAAAGTTTGTCATCAAATAAAGTTAAACATTGATTCCTAGGACCTATCCTATTCCATTAAAAATGAAAATGTAGATTTAAAAAGAAGTGTTTTTAAAGACAAGTCGTGCCCAAAGGAGAGATCCTTCGGAGCGTATAACCCGAGGGGAGAGTTACAAGAGCAAATCTGAGTAGCTAAACTGAGGAATAGAAAATGCTAGAATTCCCGCGAAAAGGGGCATCGTATCAGTATGCCAAGTTAACAGTATCTTGTGACAGAAGAGCTTCTAAACATTTTAAAGAAAACATGTGGAAAATGAAATACGATAGAACTTAAAAAATCTCGGCCATGGGCTAGTTTTATAAGATCTGTTTACATAAAGTGTATCTTTTGTTTACTTATGAGACAAAAGTAGTTAAATCGGTATTATTTGTTGAAATTTAATCACGTTTTCTTCTTTGCTGATAGCATGCTACTATACATTTGTGTACTAAAAACAGAATATAGCTTTTCATGGAAGTGATCCACGTTGAATTGAAATTTGATAACCACATAAACAGATAGGAATTGGTGTTGAAATATTTCAAGTTATCGATGGTTTAATTTGGTACAAAAAAATTTATCTGCAATAGCTGCCCTGTAGACAATTAAACAATTTTCATTAGTTTATATTGTCATGTAGACAACCATTTTCTTCATTCTATTTTGTACACATAATGATTTGGTTTGATTTTATTGGCAGCTATTACAGATAGGTCTTTTTTACTCTAAACCCCCTCAGATTGATCAAAATCTTTGCTTTTCTGTGGTTTATATTACGTGACTGTATTATTATGAAGAGCATGACACGCGAAAGAAATTTACATTTAAAACTTAACACATATGTTTTATAAGCTTAAAGGGACCATTAAACGCGTGTGTGTAAGTTGGGCCTAAGGCAAACACAGCGAAGCAAAAGGTAATAATTGAAACGTAATTAACACACCTACTAATGGTATTTGCCAACAGTTAACGGTCAAATTATCATGAATTAGGGATGCTTTTACGGGTGTTCTTTTAACTGATAAAATGTAAATAATATACTTGAAATTAACAAACACATTTCATCACTTGTTTAAATTGGATTGTAGCCTTTGCTATCCCGATATTATGAGTGGTACATTTTTGTTTGCACTTATTTGATTTAGATTGTTACCCATTGTATAATGGTTTCCGTTAAGTGTACAGTAGATGTCATTATTTGCTATTGAAAACCATTGCATTGAGAAGGAAAGTCTCCATGTTTGCCAGTTGTAGACGTGGCTTGTAAGTGCAATAAACGGCAAAACAGCAAAGACAAATTTTAAATATTGCAGCGAGAGTTTTCAAAACAATCTAAGCAAATCATACACATAAAGAATAATGTAACCAGTCTGAACGAGAGGTCGTCATTGCAAAACCCCACTCCAATATACCCGGGCCCATCCCATACATCCGTTGATAGAATAAAGGCCCTACTGTTGATATCTCTATATTTCTCTGAAAAGGTGTACTATTGGAAGATTATGATGTTGATTTCAAATCCAGCAATGACGATTTATTAAACAAAATAAAAACTAGTAACAAAGTGTGTAAATTGATACACAATATTTGTATCAAAAAAATATTTAATAAGCCAATATCAGAAAATAAATGGGCACAAGATTTTAATGTTGCTAATTTGGAATGGAAAAAAATTTACTCGATATCAAAACTCTGTACACCTTCAATTAAGTTAAGATATTTTCAATTCAAAATTTTACATAGATATCTAGCAGTAAATGGACTATTGTCTCGTATGGGTATTGTTCAGTCAAATCTGTGTTCCTTTTGCAAATCTCACGTCGAAACGATTCGTCATCTTTTTTGGAATTGTAATTTTTCTTATCAATTTTGGAATGATGTTGAAAGATTTATTTTGAATCTCGATATATCATTTTCAGAACAGGAGATTCTGTTTGGCATCTTGGATAGGAAGAAAGACAGATTTAACTTTTTAATTTTATATGGTAAATATTATTTATACTGGGCAAAAATTAATGAATCGCAACCTAACTTAAATGTCTTCAAAAGTAAGTTACGTCTATATCAAGAAATTGAGAAATGTTTCTCCCATTTTGATATGGCAAAATGGAATCTATTAAATCTATACTAATTGTAAAAGTAGATATATACAAATATACTGTATAATTTTAATATTTTGTGAAGGGGTCCGGTGGTCATTTTGTATGTTTTTTTCCTCCCACCGGACTCAAGTACAGGGAATAAAGTTGTGAAAAAAAAAAAAAAAAAAAAAAAAGAGAAGGAAAGTCTCCATGTTTGCCAGTTGTAGACGTGGCTTGTAAGTGCAATAAACGGCAAAACAGCAAAGACAAATTTTAAATATTGCAGCGAGAGTTTTCAAAACAATCTAAGCAAATCATACACATAAAGAATAATGTAACCAGTCTGAACGAGAGGTCGTCATTGCAAAACCCCACTCCAATATACCCGGGCCCATCCCATACATCCGTTGATAGAATAAAGGCCCTACTGTTGATATCTCTATATTTCTCTGAAAAGGTGTACTATTGGAAGATAGGAAAATATGAATTTGAAAATGATTATAAAAATGTTTCCTTTACATATCTGTAAGGATGTAAGTCTCTAGTTCATAAAAACAATATTTGGCGCAATCTTTAGGGCGCCCTCTATATTATAGAGGGCGTAATCTGCAGGTTGTGCCAGGTGAGCATCATCTCCGTCACATTTAGGCCAAAAAGGAAAAAAGGACAAATTTTTTTTTAAACTCTTAATTATGAGTTTTATGGATAACTTGTAAGTTGCTTGATTCATGTTTGCTTTTTTCATTTAAAAAAAATATGATTTTGTACTTTCGTCATTTAGTTGGGACAATGAGAGGCAGGCTGTACGGTAAATGTCATGTCTGTTAGTATTTTTTTATACAAACTTAAGTATATTCTTAATTTTGCTTGAAATAACTAAATAAATTTCTATTGACATAGTAAACACATACAATATCAATTACATTTCCAAATAGTAAATTCCATGTTGTCTGGGTCAAAGGTCAAATAAAGGTCAACAACAATTGTGATGGAGATGACAATGCTGTGATGGAGATGATAGTGATGTGACGGAGATGATATTTCTACACAAATTCCTATAGAGAATCATCTCCGTCACAGACATTTGATTTCAGTAATGTTTTCACACTACTTGAAAATGAAATTCATACAGATGAGAAGGTTTAGAATTGGTAAGCATTTTCTGATAAACTAAACTGGACTTCGCTGTATCTCAAGATCCGGTGATGTGATGGAGATGATGGTGATGTGACGGAGATGATATTTCTACACGAATTCCTATAGAGAATCATCTCCGCCACGGCAAATTGTGACGCCAACTGATGTAGCGGAGATGATGGTTCAGACATTGCTTACGATTAATAGCAGGGTTGAGCTTACCCACGTGTTACATATCACCACAACAGCTTGTGGGACATATTCAACCATCATTATTTTCCGGAAAAATTCAACAATAAGACTTATATCAAATTGATCAGAAACGTTTGGAGATGATGTTGAATAAAGGTACGCACGTGTATACTTGAAGATACCCTCAAAATTGGCAGGAAAAGAATGCCAATGTGCACCTATTCCGGGTTGATGTTTTTCGTCGTCTGTAAAAGGCAGCGTACAGGGTCAAATTATTGACCTCTGATATTTGGTCTTCACCTCCGGTCGTTTTGATGCCAATGTGACGGCAATGATGCAAAACCAAGGGACAGCAATTTGTCGACACAAATTTTTGAATTATTCCATAAAATTGACTTTAGAAGTGGTTTTAAGCATTTAAACCTTCTTAGACATGATATTTACCCCAGTCAGTGGTAATTTTCACTTCCCACACTTGCTCACAAAAATACTACAAAATCACTAAAATTCGGTGCGTGACATCGGGACATGGGGTTTTCAGGGGGGTCGTCAGATATTGAAGAATTTTTTGACTCCAAGAAATTAATTTTTCCCCACTTGGATGTTCTTAACTATTTTTATACATACAAAAGTCCATGACTAAGCCAAAAAAGAAAAAAAAATCCGCTTTTAAAACTTTTATGAGCGCCGAAAGTCGCGGGACTTAAAAGTTCCCCTTTTCAGAGAATCACCCATCTGAGACGCGACGTAACATAACGGTCGATTTTAAGCCACCTCAAATTCAAAGGGAAATGTATTAAAACCAAAGTACGTCAGATACCAAACATAAGCTACATTCTTTAAAACGGAAAATGGATTGAATCAATGCAAATATAATTGGACCGCATAAAATAAAGTAGATGGAAACTAAATCACAATTTCAAGTAAATATTACATTTTCATGAATAGAAATCGAGTATCAAAATACAGGTGTACTCCTGATTCAGAAAAATACAGCACTAAAATATTGGAATTAAAATATATTATATATGCCTGCGAATTTGAAAGTGAGCAATATTATGACATATTTATGATAATCATAACAGCGAATGTCAAGGCTAATCCTGGTATTACCAGCTGAAAACCATTTAAGCAATACTGATAAGCAACATGGTAACAATGAGCCTCCCGCTTGAAACTCTTGGAATCCTGGTTGGAAACTCTTTGTATTTATACATAACACTCCATTATGCCTGCAGTGTATATGGACTTTTTGTGGCTGACTAAGTCGGATCTTGGAATTTTCACAGCTTGGTTGAGGTATCTAATAGAATAGCAATCCTGATGAATAAGCGACATGATAACAATAACCGCCCACTTGAAACTCGGGGAATCCTAGTTGGAAATTCGTTGGGCCGGTTTCCCGAAGCATGGCTTTCTAAGCCATCAGACTTAAGTTCAATTAGTCCTATATACAAGTACTTTCCATGCATCACCTTAGTACACCTAGAAAGATAAATCAATAAGATGTATCCACATTGGTAGGGCTAGCCTACTGGCTTAGGAAGCCTGACCACTACTGAAGCTTTAATAAATCGGACCTGTGTGTTTATACACAGCACCCCATTACGCCTGCAGTATATATATAGACTTTTTGCGACTGACTAGGCTGGATCTGGGAATTCTCACAGCTTGGTCACTGTATCTATTAAATTTGAGGTATGTTGCAAAACAAGAAGTTCACGTCCTTGTTTGATTTGTCCTTGGATTTGTGCTATTCTATTTTTTATTTTATACTATAATGCATTAGTATTTCAATGAAATGCATATCACGCAAGCGTAAATATGGTAAATGTAGTTGGGAACCATGGCTTTTGCACCCGCGTATCTACAAGTAAGGTCACTCCTTGTGCTACATGACATCCTTACTAAAAGGGATTAAAAGTGATAAAATGATAGCCATTCTGTTAAGGTTTTATTGCGTATACAGCTTTAACAATTTTATCCGCATTTTTTATAAAGATAGGGAAACGAAGATTTTCAGATATAAATTTTTTAATCATAAATCTAATCAACACAATCAATACCCTTAATTACGTATTTATAACGTGATATCAGTCATTATAACCTGATATCAGTTATTCATATTACTGTTACCATATCAAATACTGGTACCGACCCTCTCACTCTGAAAATTACTTATCTTTCTATTTGTCACCTTCAACTGTGGTTAACTTGCTTCGTGCATTGTGACATTGTCGAAAATGGATGACTCAGATGTAACAGTTATGACACTGGGTGACAAATGTGCCCGACACGTTTCTCGTGTTTACAACAAAGTAGTTCGGGTGAAGTGTATCCTTGCATGACATAATACAGTAAGCCAAATAATTAAGGTACCAGTTACGTTCACCCCATGTATATCCTAAACAAAGGCAGTTATGTCATAATTGGAACCAACAGCCAATAGCTGCATCTTTTAGCTCAAATTTAAGACCTCATTCGTTGAAATTATTCACGAAATAAATACACGGCGATCCAAAAACCAAAGGGAATATGCAAATTTAAAAGTTGCAGTTTGCCACATTGCATGCCCTATTGATTTGTACACAAAGTGTACGCGAACAAGAGAACTAGCGCCGCGCTTTCATTGATTAGCATGAAAAACTAGCGTCGTGCTTTCATTGATTAGAACACAAAAGTACAACTTTTTATTTTGAATCTTCTTTTATTTTGTATCTTCATTAGGTTTGGGATCACCATTTCTTTAACCAATTTCAACAAAATTAAGGTCTTAAATCAGAGGTATCGACTGTTTTAATTTTGACACATTTGTTTTTATTTAGGATATACAGGGTGAACACAACTGGTACCTTAATTATTTTGCTTACTGTAGCTCGAAATAACAGGTCTTACAATAGTTATTAGTGGCATTCTTGTCTAGAAATATTTGCAACAAAACTACTAGTCATGCTGCAAAGACAATCTTTGCATTTTAGTGAATACTTTCCAGAATTGGTCTAAACATCAAGGACTCGGGTCACAGAAAAGCCTTGTGCCAAAATATGAACCGTGGCCTTCAAATTCAAAGGCCCGTTTAGTGATTTGTTTATCGGGAGGATCGTAAATGTCATCAAAATTCAGGTTTTTAGTTAGTGTTTTAGATGTGCTAACATAGCCTGCAGCTAGTCATTAAACTGAAAGCCCTGTATTAAGGGGGAATAATACCATGATTTTCATCAGTACCCCTCGTCTTTTTTTTCTTACAAATTTATAAAGTACATTATGTTCATCACCTCATATCCTGAACTTATAAAATATTTCTACATACTAAGTGTTTTTAAACCATTTTAATAAATCATTTTAGCTATACTTTTTGTTTACTGTATCCTAGTAACTCAGACTAGGATGTTTCATAACAAACCATAATTTATTCCATTCAACATGTTCAAGTAGGGTACATGAATAGAGTACATTAAATCCTTTGTTATACTCTCTATGGAAAATCCAGTGGTGCATGCAAAATAACAGTTAATATTAACACTGAATAAATTAAATAAACACTTACACAATGGATGCATAGTCATTAGTCAATTTAATACTATAATGTGTTGTTAGGAGAAGAAAGGGCTATTAGGTCACCGTATGTCAGGTTGTAGGTCAATTGGTTCAGGTCAAATTTAAGCATCAATTTTGAATACACATGTGAGAGTCTGTGATATCATAATGAGGCATAATGTTGATATTCTGTCTTTAACTGGATATATATCGAGAAGTGCAAGGTGGATATAGGCCTACTAATATACCTTGGGATGTAAATGGTGAGTACAATTTAGAATGCCTAGTTGAGATGGATTTCACAAATAAATATAAAATAGTTACCAAAATCACAAAAGTTAAGCTTACGGAAAACTACCAAATATGGTGGTATAGGTGACAAGAAATACAACTTTTTTCAACATTGCTGTAGTATGGTTGTGGTAACCTGTCACCTATGGCTTAATTAAGTTTCTGTGAAATAATGTCGCAAGTTAAAAATACAAAATATAGCTCAACATTGAAAATAGAAGCATTTTAACCAGTTCCTTTTTTGATAGTTGTGGAGAACCAAGTTCATGAAGTCATAAAAGAAATCAGGAACCACTTATTCCCATTTTACATATCAACTTTATTTCCCTAATGTGTTAGCAACACATATCCAAAATGTTAACGAAATCCGTTGATAGTAAGCTTTCCAAAATGAAGTGAATTTAAATCATCAGTGATGTACCACCTTTTGGCTTCTACTTTTAAAAGCATGTAAGCTACGTTGATACCGATGCCACCAATAAAACGAGAAGATTTGCCCTTCATTTTGCATACCACTTTGTCCAATTTTTTTTTTGTAATTTCTTCGCAAAATGCAAAAAAATGCAACAAAAAAATCAATGGGTGTAGTACCCCCTTAAAGCCAATAAAAGACATTTTACACGAATCTGTAATTTCTATACTGAAGTAGAGAAATTATCTACATATTATTTGAATGGGGCTTCAACTTTGTCAATACTGCTGTTTTCTGCGTTTTTTGCCAAATCTTTCAGTTAAAAATGCCTAATGACAATTTGAATTTGGTTTGTGGTTGGGGGCAGTTGATTTATGCTCCTTCCGTTTATCTTCGAGTTAATAACTACCTGTCTGGCTGATGTACGAACTTGCACATTCGCTGCAGGGAATCTCATAATTCTATGTTAGAGTGGGATTCTTGGGTGCGACTAACAGTTTCATCAGCGTGGTCTGAAGCCTATAGCAACACCGTGTGATTTAAAGATACGCTGAAGTTTCTGCAACAAATGAAGACCTGAGCGCAAGAAGACCATAAGTCCACTTGGCCCCTGAACATGTATACACTAAAGTTACGTATAATTTCTTATAGTTTGATAAGTTTTAATACATGTTCAGGGGCCAAAGCAGATCTTTCACAACCTTTCATGAGGTTTTGGCCCCTGAACATGTATTACACATTATCAAACCCTAAGAAACTATACGTAACTTTAGTGTATACATGTTGAGGAGCCAAGTGGACTTACGGTCTTCTTGCGCTCAGGTCTTCAAATCCTCTCTATAGGTTAAGACGATGAAAGTTGACGATTTCTTACCATCCATTAGCGCATATCCGGCTTTGGACTTGGCGGAGACAATCGGCCGGAATTACCAAAAAGTGGCTGAAAAGAACAACAAATGGGCCATTTTGCCGAAAGCTGGGAGGACACATCTCCCTCCCTCCCTGGGATTGACGCCCATGTTACCATCTACCTGGTTAGCGTTTGGAAGGAGGGTCAGGAATGTTCTTACGTTTATCCTTCAGTCTGGCTAGGCCGAAAGTCTAATTACAGTATCCGCAATGTTATAAAACGAACTTATTTATTTGAAACTTCTTTATCCTTTCCTCGTGGTCGGTGAAATAATGTCCTGATAACACTTAGTTTGTGAGCGAAAGGAGGGTGTGAATCAATAGGGAGTTATTGATCCGTATGTGTAGGTTTCCTGTAGATGGAGATAATCACAGATCCGTCAGTGTTTTGCCAAACTTCTGGCTGGATGGATGGGTTAGTGTAGTGGTCTTCTCACTCGCCTCTCACCACTGCGGCCCTGGTTCAATTCCCCGCGGTGCCACATGTGAGTTTGGTTGCCGAACCATGCTCGCCCTCGCAGGTTATTCTCCGGGTGCTCCAGATTTCCTCCTTTATCTAAAATCGGACCTCTTCCCATATCCCTGTCCCGTAAAAAGTCAGGTAGTTGTCCTATGAATTTAGTAGCCCCTGAGCACTATTGGGCTTTGCCTGGCTTCAGCCGAATGTTATAAATAAAAAACCTTGGACGTTAATGTGCTCTGTGAAAATACCTGAGGATTACGTAGGTGTCATCCACATATCGAAGCCACGCGGATGGTTTAACAGTTGAAATACGTAAGGCGATAATCTCAAAATGTTCCATATACATGTTTAGAATTCCAAGAGTATAATTTGGTCAGCTGTGAGATCAGTCTTTTCTCTCCAGGTGGTGTCCTTCTCCAATAAATGATTCGCTACTTCCACCGCGCTCACAACAGGGATCAGGTAAACATGCATATACATTATATAAAATCTGCATTTCACCCAGCTGGAGTCTCAAGGTTTTATAACATCCAACAAAGAATTCAGTGTTCACCTCTGCCGATCAATACATTCAAAATATCTGCAGGTACTTGGCGATTCTTTTAATATGTACTTCGATAGACCATAGAACGATGGCACACAGCATGCCGAAGGTTATAACATTGGAGTACCGACAGATTGCCCTCCGACTTTAAGTCCGTTATTTTGACAAGCTTGAGTCTTGGTAAGCTTAAACGTAAAGACTCGCCACTCTTCAACAATGCATTGATCTTCTGATCATACTGTTCAGGGTCAAGTACAACAGTAGCCCTGTCTTTGTCTGTAGGCAAGATGGTAATGCTACGATCCTTTCTGGGCGTGCACAAAGCATCAAGTTCCTCTTTAAAGATAGTATTTCTGGAGGTTTAGCCGATTTCAACGCACGTGTTATGCGAGCCCGTAATTCCGCCGCCGAATCATAATCAATACGAGTGGCTTTGTTGTATTGAAGAGGCTTTATCGCATATTCAGTCTGAGTGATAATGTCATCGACTGGTATATTCTTCGAGAACTTGGCGAAATTTAGTCCATTTTGCAAAACATAAACCTCCAGCGAGGATAAATTAACAACCCACTTGTCCTTGGTCTCCTTGGTCGAATTACGCTTCAATTCCAACGATAGAGCACGTGTGGCCGAGTGGATAAGGCGCCCGACTCATAATACATAAGTTGTGAGTTCGAGCCCCGCTCGTACCAACGTGTTGTGTCCTTGGGCAAGGCACTTTATCCTCATTGCCTACTTGGGGGATGTAGTTGGGATGGATTGGATGTTTGTATAGTTGTTTGTTTCAATGTTGCAATATTGGCGCTGATTAAGCTGCTGCCTGCAAATTGCATAATTGTGTCTGCTTAGGTGTGTTTAATGTACAATTCTAGCAATTTGACCTGCGGGTCACGATTAGAGTTTGAAATAAAAACCTTCCTTTTTTTTTTTTTTTTTTTAGATCAAAATACAAATAGATCAAAATATAAAGTAATACAGCCTGTCTCAAAAAAAATTGTGCAAGTGAAAAGCGCCCTCTGTGGCAATTGGAAAATACCGTTGTGACATAATGCTTACATCAACGTCAAGGGCATAGTCTTAGCTCTCAGATGCCGTTTAGCCTGTTCAATTTGCTTGTTTTAATCTCGAGATATGCTTACTTAACAACGAAAGGGTAAACTCACAATTGTGCCACTTTTACTAGGGAAGAGGGCTGTACATGTAAATCAATGATAGCATCAAGTTTATCAAGAGTTCCTTTGTGAAATTAAAAGAATGCATCAATTACACAACAATACAAAATTGTTTTTAATGTTTTATCATGATAATGGTATAATGATTCTCTTTTTCCACTTACGACAAATTAAACGATAAATAAATATTTCACATTCTCCTGTAAAATTAAATACATGTGCATGGCAATGGTTTTACCATGGTAAATACTGTTCTCTTTGTCATTCAAGACATGTTAAAAGACAAACAAAATAATATTGCACACTTATAGGTTAATGAACTTTGACAAGTTCATGAAATTTGACAAATTAATGAAATTAGACAAAATAATGCACGCGCGCATGGTATTGATGCGTCTAATGCACGAGCCCCGAAGGGGGAGTACATTAGACGCATCAGCATCAGCTATCATTGATTTACATGTACAGCCCTATTCCCTAGTAAAAGTGGCACAATTGTGATTTTGCCCTTTCGTTGTTAACTAAACATATCTCGCGATTAAAAAGAGCAAATTGAACAGAACAAACGGTATTTGAGAGCTAAGACTGTGCCCTTGACGTTGATGTAAGCATCATGTCACAACGGTATTTTCTAATTGCCAGAGAGGGCGCTTTTCACTTGCACAATTTTTTTTGAGACAGGCTGTATACATTATTTCGTTGACATTTATTCATAACACTCCAAACACGCAAGGTCTTTATCAAATTCCACATTAGCCTGTTTTATTAGCTATACACGTGGGTCTATGGAAAATACATGGTCCAGACCTATGGTAAACACACAAGCCAGGCTAGCTTAGCCTAGTAAAAGCTTGCTGGCCCGTAATTAAGACGGAAAAATAGCAAGGAATAGAAAGAAGCAAAGAAGGCCACTCCCAACAATCAATATAACATTTTTACTCCTAGAGATAAAAAAAAACTGGAAATTCTTATCCCGTGCCCGATACACAGGCTGTGTTGGTACAAAAAGTTTTAATTTTTAACTCAAAGTCATTACTTTGTTTCATTTATGAAAAACTATTCTAACAGTGCAAATATATACGTTCAACAAATCTGATAATTTTCCAGTTAATTTCTCTGATTAAAACTAGGTATATGTATAAATACGTTACACCTAGACCTGCAATGGTGATACAAAACGTAAGACAATTATTTCAAGGACCTGATTTTCTATATTTCGAAACATTTACAGTTATTTACTTCAATTTATCCCATCCATCACTTTAGCTTTAAACATACACAGCAAATAGTTCCTAGCGCTCTCCTCATCTCATGTCACTATTTGCCCTCGAGGCATCCTGATAGACCGTTACAAGTATTTTCCTCGCCCGAAGGTTCCACACATTTACACGGAATGCTCATCGTTTCGTTATTGCCGTAGTCTGTGTACCAAATACCTGGTTGAGGAACGCTGTAAGGTGTAACGTAACATGACGCACAGTGGTTGAATATGTTGTATTAAATGTTAGCATGGTAAAGGAGCATGCCTGCTTGATGCTATTGATTAACAAAACCGTGTTGAGGTTGAAATAGGATTCATACAAAAGTTCATATCAATTCACTAACATGACAGAACATGGCTGGCATATGCTCTAATTCTTTTCTTTCAACAAGATACTCTTAAGCTATTTAGCAAACGGTGATTCTCAAGCGACACATTTATTTGGTTCACAGGTGATTTGTTATTGTGTTTGCGGAATACATCTGTAAAATGGTTTTATGATTAACCTATATATCATAATTATCAGTAGGACTATTGGGCTATTCCATTTGTTTGCTGAATACATCTGTAAAATGGTTTTATGATTAACCTATATAATTATCAGTAACACCATTGGGCTATTCCATTTCAAATCCACAATACCCCTGTGGAAGATTTAGCTAAAGTCTTCTGCAGATGGAGTATGAGTTTCGAATAGAAGAAACAATTGGGTAACTTCCATTTGAAATACTCACACCAGTTGTGGACGATATATGTCAACCCATATTACAGGGGGAGTATGGATTTCAAAATAATTAACCCCGAACAATTATATTTGAAAACATACTCCCGCTGTGGAAGATATTCCAAAATCTTCCACATGGGTAGTGGGGATTTCAACTGGAATAGCCCATTTGGGAAGGCTTGAGCCTTTTGAAAATATGTAATTTCTACCTCTGATACCGGGGAGGCAAATACTTGTTAGCTCATCAAAATGCATGCTAATATTGTAAAAATAACTTATGTGCTGGCTGTTTAGATGACTTTAAGATCCACCGTAAGCCACAAATGTTGCCTTGTAATTGACTACTGAGTTTCAACCCGTATATTAAAAGCAACTTATCTCATGAGTGCAAGTTGTCAGGGGTGTCAAGATTGACGAACACAAGTGCACTTTTGTTTTCATGTTTTTTCATTTATAACTTTTTTTCTCTCTAATTATTTTCCTGGTTGAACTTATTACACAAAAGTTATTGAAAAAATAAATAGTGTACACTGAAAATCAATCACTTATAGAACTTTTGACTCATAGTGGTAACAAATAAAGGAAGATGGTCATTAGAGAAGAACACGTTTTTGGTGAAGGCTTTTCTACAGGCTGTACCTTCTCTTATCAACATAGTGAAATTAATAACAATCGTTTGCATTTAGGCTTTGTTTGGGTTTTTAATTGAAATTGCTGAAGTGTCATTAACTGTAACAAAAATGTTCATTTCTGGCTGAAATCTTAAAATAAAACTGGAGAAGTTTTATTCTCTGTTCATCCGAATTAAATACAGCATCTGCCATGCTATAGCTGTGCCTACTCAAATGCCCCGCCAAATGCATGGTGGTTGTACGGTGCACCATTCATTTGGCGGGGCATTTGAGTCACCTCGTGTTACATTATGTTACGTAAACAGCTTGCTCAGGAATTTGTGGAATGCGGGCTAAGCACGCAAGTTGTGAACCTGACGTTCACAGGGCACTAGTAGATGGATAATGTCATGAAAAAAACATTTATATATGTTAACATTAACACAGACTATTTTCCCAAATCGACATGTTATCTTTTTTTGGAACACGCTGTATTTTCGTAATGCATGAACAAGCAAGGGATAACTAATATTTCAGCCGTTGTACTTTTCTGAATGAATTGGAAATATAAAACATAACCATGGTATCCACCATTATTGTGGAACAAACAAACACACACAACGAAAACAAAGTACCATGCGGGAGAAGTACCGACCAATTCGAATGTTTATCACCATACGGGATAATTTTAATGCATTCAATGAATACATAGATGCGCACAACCAGATTCAAACTGATTTCTACTAAGTATTGTTTTATTGAGAAAATTGCCAAATTTAAAATTGATCCAATATTATATTTGTATTTGAAACTTACTAATTGGATCCATATCTCTTTGACAGAGATTGTAATTTAAATAGGAATAGGAAAATAGGAATTTTAAAAAATCGAAAGGATCGCATTAGCAGTACCTCACCAGCTGCAAAATATTGAGATGCTGTTTGATAGAAACTCAGCTTATAGCCATAAATGATATCACAATACTCTAATAAATAGCACGGTGTAAGTTCATTTCCTTTATAATTAAAATAAGCCTCAAGGCAGACGTCACTCCAAAGTGTGTCTGGATGTTCTCAAGGTTTGGACTTAACAAGTATAAGAGGCTCTTGTGCCTGATACGTCTTCTTAATCCTGTGTGGAGGGTATCAACTTGATAATCTGTGTCATGGTGTTATCATGGTTATTGAACTTATAAATTGATCAATAGTAGGCACTTTCTTTTAGAACCAACTGCCCCTTTATGGATTGCAGCCTGTGTATACATGCATACAATTAATTCGAGATCAATGTTAGACATTTCCTATGCCATATTTCTCTACAGTAGTTTCATTTTAAAGGTTAATAGTGATTGCAGTGCATGTACTTGGTCTTAAAAGTTTTATATGTTTGCTTAATTTTCATAGCATTATGGATTATCAAACCCTATAAGGAAGAACATAATCTCAGATACAAAATGGTGTATAGTTTGTTACGATAGTTGGTCCACATTTTTCACAAACTCCCATATAGCCCCCTCCATCATAAATAATAGCGAGTAATATGGTTTTATGTTCTCCTTTTTTTAAATATTTATTCATTTTCTTGTGTATGTGATCTTGTCAGCAGTTGCGTTTTTCTGAATGAATCTGAAACTCAGAACATAACCACACATCAGTACTCATATGCAAACACACATAGGGGAGGAGTGGCGAACATATGTGAGTGGACGCGGCGAATCAGCCGTAAACTCGGCAAATTGTATTCTGAGTTAAAGTGTAAAATGTATGTGAAGGTCGTATTCATAGGTTTATCAATTCGTTGCGACAAGTATCTTATCAAACGCTGTTTAAATCAATCAATAATACTACTGCTGAAGAGGATAATAAGCTTCTAACTATTTCTATAGAATAGTTCTTGTCTTTGTTTGCTTTGGCTAAATCCTGTTCAAGTGGTAGATAACAAAGCATTGTTTTTGTCTAGGTATGTATAATCAACAATGAACAATGAGAGGATATTTCTGAACCTCGTTGACTTGGAGATGATTTGAAATGACCGCCAATTATGATTGTTGGATATTTATTACCAGAAATGTAGAAAAAGAGTCACATGTAGAACCGATAAAAAATACAATTTTGTCGAAGGAACAGAGTTCAACAAATCATCACCCCGCTTTTGGATATCGTTTGAAGTCAAATGATATACCATTTTAAAGCTTATGGTATATATTTTCTAAACACAAAATAAAACAAAATTGACCGGGGCCGACTTTACGGCTGATTCGCCGCGTCCAGTCACATATTAATTTACATGATTTAAGGGTGTTTGGCACTGATCGCTAGTCCTAGGGTTGCCTAGTCCGAATAAGCATGTTCGCTGGTTCAAAAATTTGGGGTTTGCTATATAGTTCGTAAGTTGGGGTGATAATTAAGGTTAGGGTTTTTGGGCTAGGTTAGGGCGCTAAAGTTTGTTCGGCTTATAATAGGCGAAAAAGAAGACTCGTAACACTGTGTATTGATTTAGAATGACGTGCACACAGTTGGGTGCAGCACTTAGGCTAGTTGTGTGTTGCGTAATGCGTGGCTGGCACACGCTTATGTGAATTTATGCGAGCGTTAGCTTGGACTTTATTGACGTGCGCAGTGGCTAAAAACTACATACGAATAATTAAGCCGAACAAGCTGTAGTGATTTTTTGGACTAATGGCTCTTGGGACTAGCGGATCTTAGAACTAGGGGATGCACCTTTACGACAAGGCCGAAGCAAAAGAAATAGGCACTTCGATATGTAAAACATGCTCCAACGTTTTCGCACATCACTGCTGTAAAATGGTCGATTGATAAGCTATTAATATTTTATTCATGAAATATAATACACTTTTTTCATAAATCAACCTGAAACTACCCGATAAAACCCAGTATTGTTTTATTGAAAGGATTGTGAGATTCTAATACCTTGCATGATCTAACATCATGTCCTTTATTATGATTGAAACAACACGTCACTCCAGAATGGTCTGGATGTTGTCGTTGAACTAAACAAGTGTAAGAGGCTCTTGTGCTTGATACGTCTTCTTCATCATGTGTGGACATGGTGGAAGGTATTTACTTGGGGTCTTTGGCATGGTGTTATTGAACTTTCAATACTTGATCAATATTTGAGACTTGGTGAACCAACTGCTCCAACCCTTATATTGCAGCCCGTGTCTAATAATAATAACACTAATAATAATATTAATAATAATAATAAAGTGCTTTTAAGTACATAAGCAAAACATGACTCCATGACCTTAAGGGATGGGGTATGAACGTGTGGGTAGTATTTTTTGTGGGACATGAGAGCACATCAGACATAACGAATTGCATTCTGAATACGAAGATTTCTTTGTTCTGGTGATGAAATGCGCGGCATTATTTTGGACTCGTTGAAGTTTGTCGATCTGAGCACTAGCTAAGCCATAAAGAAGCGAGTTGCAGTTGTCGAGATGAGATGTATACATACATAAAATTAATTTTAGATACTTCCTATACCATACCGTATTACCATTTTACAGTAGTTTTCTTAGATTGCAGCGCATATATACATGTATAAAACTGATTAATTGCAATTTCTTTCGCAATTATATTTGCTGCATATAATGTGCTTCATGGGACTAATAATCATGATATATGCTTCTTAGTTAATACACAAGGAACAGGTTGACTTATTTGGAGTTCAATCACGTAAATCTTTGCGCCATCTCCGTAATTCGATGTTGATAGAAGCGTATAGGAAATCCGATCCTCTTATTGGCGTAGGTGGCATAGGGAGCGACGTAACTTGTTTCTTATAGTTATGGTAACATACATCAAGAAACATTTCATACTAAAAGCAGCAAAATACTGACTTGGGGGAAAGATGAGTGTACCAGTATATTACCTATTGATTATCATAATAACGTCCTATGATGCGCCAAGTCCACATATGTGTTGAGCAATATCTCCTGGTACAATCTTAACTTCACGTCTTGTTGTTGCAGCGTTGATGTGATACTTACGGCTCGAGTAAACTTCTTTGTATAAGCATCACGTACGTAGAAGTGATAACTGCGTGTTATGATGATGTTGACGCAGGAATTTGTCATTGGTAATGGGATTTTTTCAGACGAGAAATCGAGAATCATGTATTTCATACGATCACGTCTCAGCATGTTGTCAGTGAGATTGATTGCCTGTATCAGTGGAAAGAAAAATGCCACTGCGAACGAAAATAAACAAGAAAATGATGCTTAATTTTCTGAAATTTAGTCGGTCATTAATTGTTTTTAAATGCGCCACTGGCTGGGTATTTATACCCAGGAATATGCGTTGATTCGGTGTAAGAAAATTTGCTCTAAGAATATTTAAAGATAAATATAATTTCTGTCATGTCTAGGTAAAACATACCCACTGTTTTAATATTCATTATTATTTTGATAACAAGGGTATAAGGAGAATGAATAAGTCTTTGGAGTTGAATGGGACTACACGTGGATTGAATAGATTCAACTGAATCAATTCTGATCTAATCAAATCAATATATTCGATTAAATCACCCGTACTTGTCACTAGATAGACTCGAACACAGGACATATGGGAAAACTATTACACTGTTGAGGACAAAATGTTTTTATTTTACAAGATAATACACTAGCTTTTCTATTTTGTCTTTCGGAAAATGATAAAACCATTTATATAATAAATTCACTTATTTTGGTTCGCCGTTTATGTAAGACAAATGGTTCAAAACAGACAATTATCAGAAATAATTGGTGCGTGTCTTGTTGAGGTATTGTTCGGATGTTAGACTAACATACCAAAAAAGACATAAAGGTGCGTTTTGCAGGACCAGGCGTCCAGTGCAGTATTAATCAACTGAAGACAAAACAAACATGGCGACTTGCGCAGCTTATTATTATGTTACGTTGGTGGGGGGGTGAGATATAAAGGCTCAACTGTTATTAATAAGCAAAATACTAAATTATTTCACTGTCTATATACAAAAATATACCTATTCGTACACATGATTGGCCACATACGAAGTAGCAGTGATAACGTTAACCTTTCTCCTCAAGATACCTGATCTCTGGTCATCCTAGTTTACTGCATTGGATGCATAGTTAGTCCATAGACTTAGTCCCCTGCGGTAAACTAGGATGACCATAGTCTACCGTTGGACTGACCATGATACATCGTTATCCCCAAGTTTGCCCCGAAGGTGACTGACCAGTCGACCGGGATGTACACGGATGCATCTGATTCATGATACTGGAATCAAATATTATATATTTTGCAAAGATGGACATTGCTAGAATGCAAAGAAAAACACACGTGCATATTTAGTAGTTATCTTCACAACGGGGAATGTTTTATCTAAACTAATTCAGCCACGTGTCCAATTTAAAATATATTGAAACTTCTGCGTCGTAATGAAATCAAATGAGCAGTTGTGATTTCTCATCAAGTCAGCTTATAGCTTTCACATAGCATCATTCTCACTGTCAACAGTCAGGTAAAGCCATTTCCTATAGTATTGTAATGCGCCACATATGGATAATTTACTACAGGGAAGTATTAACTGTCTCCAGGAAACGTGAGCAGTTTAATGAATTTTCTTAACTTCCAAAACTGAAACATTTTGAAACAGGTCCTTCGCATCTCTCCATTCAAGTAAATTCTTTGTGTGTACGTTAACATCATGTTACTTCGCATCTCTTAAGACAACTACCTGCCGATTGGCCAAAAAAAATTCATTATCAATTGACCCAATCAGCAACATTGTTAGAATAATTTCACCACGCAAAAAAATTGGAGTGAATTATTTGAAAAGTTCCACTCTGATTGGTGATTAAAGTGAAGATATCATATAATTGACCAATCATAGGCAATGTAAGATTCGGCAGGTAGTGCTCAGGGGGCTAGAACGTATCTATGTGTGATATTGCACCTTTCCTGAATCTGTTAACAATATACACAAACACATCCTAAAAAAGTAGGTACCCACTTTTCAAGACAAATACTCAAAAAAGCAGAAGGAATCGATCCCAAGTATGTTTTGCACATTTGATCTCATCTTTATCAATAATCCTATTAATGTAGCTATGACAATCCTTTGAACCCATCGCATTTGTTGCTGAGTGCCTTGTGATCCATAAAATATTCATGTAGAGAATGTCATGTTGCATTGGTCTACGTAACTTTACAGTATTATCACGGCAACCAGTTTGTGGCTTTTGACAACAGTAAGCGTATTTGTAGTAAATACGGTACATGCCGAGTTTTTAGATATCACGCACGTAAATCTTTGCACCATCTCCCTAATTCAATGTTGATAGAAGCGCATAGAACATCGGATCTCTGTTGAAGTAGGTGACACAGGAAGCAACTTAACTTCCTTTTTACTATTATGGAAAGAGAAATCCAGGTACAAATCATACAAAAAGCACCAAAATACTAATCATGCTGACTAGAGCGAGAGTAAGGTATAGGCCTAGGTATATTGCTAACTTTTGATCATTGTAACATTCTATGATGCGCCACATCCACGTATCTCGGTATAATCTTAACTTCATGGCTTGTTGTTGGAGCGCTGGTGTGATACCTTAGGGACGAGTATACTTCTCTGTACAAGCATCACGTGTGTAGAAGTGATAACTATTTATATGATGTTGGCGCAGGAAATTGTCATTGGTAATGGGATTTTTAGACGAGAATCATGTAGTTCATACGATCACGTTTCTAACTTAGTATTTTGCCAGTTAGATTGATTGCCTGTATCAGTGGAATTAAAGGAAATAATTATTAGACAGCATATTTTTTTCATGACAATAATATGATTGAAATTTTAGTCATTGCTTTAAAATGCGCCAGGGGCATGCAAATATATTATTTAAATTCTCAATCATTAGGATAGGTCTGGGGTTGAAAAACAAAACTATTAAAAAGAAATACAATCAAAGGCGAACATCTAGCCAAGCTTAGCCACTAAGCCACTGTGTGGGTTGTTGTGGTATCAAACGAGTGTGGGTGCCTAGAGTGTGTACGCGTGTTGGGGTATATGGGGATGTAATTGCAGGTGGGTTGAATAAAGAAGACCCAACTTTTTAGTAAAGAAGACACAACTTTTATTAAGCATTATTATTGTTGGAGCACTGTGGCTGAGCAGAACGGGCTCCGACTCATAATCGGAAGGTTGTGGGTTCGAGTCACGACGACGCCATCGTGTTGTGCCCTTGAATAAGGAACTTTATCTCGATTACTCCTCTCTATCCAAGTGTATAAAGGGGTACCGGCTTACTTAAATGTTGGAAAGGTAACAGACTCGCTGTGGAGGAGGTGTAGCGATCCCCCTATAGCAACATTACATGGAGGAGTCTGGTCCAATCGCCAATGAAAGAGAGATGGACACTCCGATTACTGTTTATACAGGATCATCTCCTTTACTTTTTTGTTTTACTATTGAGCATATTCTTACAAATAATCAGCAAATTATGTTAACATTTCTTTAAATACCCTCAAGATAACTGAACCGTGGTCACCTCGAGTCTACTCTCAGAATGATCGATCCATTGTCGCCCCTAGTCTACCCTCAAGGAAACAGCGTTGTCGCCCCTAGTCTATTCCCCAGTCTCCCCCAAGGTGATTGACCAGTCGACCAGAATGTACACTGGTGCATCTGATACATGATACCAGAATCAAATATTACATTTGGCATGCTCTCACTTCCCTGGTCTATTCTATGGACATCTCTAAAATGCAAGAAAAACACACGTGTTTAGTCAATCGTTTTAAATCAAATTATTTTCATAACATTGAATGTTGTATCTAAACTGAACTATCAGGCACGTGTCATAAGGATCCACAACATGTTCATCTATAAGGGCACAGTTCTTTAATTTGGGTACAAAAACTCATATTCTGCAAGTTGAGGTCAAATTTTGCACTATGAGTGTTCAATTGAGGTTATTGAACTATGCCATTGAGATGAAGCCATTGTGGTTCATAGTGTGTCAAATTTATGAAAACGTCTGTGTTGTAATGAAATCAAATCGGCAGTTGTGATTTCTCATCAGATCAATATAGCTTTTACATAGCATCATTCTCATTGTCAACAGTCAGTGAAGCCATTTCCTATGGTCTTTTAATCCGTAACAGAGGAATAATACACTGCAGAAAAGCACCAGATGTCCACAGCAAACGTAAAAATTGCAATTCTGCATATCCTTAACTTCACAAAAGTGAAACATAATCCTCCATATTGTAAATACAGGTACTTCACGTCTTTCCCATACGTAGATCCCTCGTGTATAAAAGTTAAAATGATATACACGGCGCCTGTCTCTTTTATTATATAGACTTGTTTTAAATAAACAGTGTCATCTCATTATGGACTACAATGGCCTCAACTCGATGGCATAGTCCAATAACCTCAATTAAACAATCATAATGCAAATTTGACCTCAGTTTGCAGAGTGTGAGTTTTTGTACCCAAATTTTCAAAGGTCATTCAATGAATGTACAAATGTATTGGGGTTAATGAACTGCACCCTGGTAGATGAGCATGTTGTGGATCCTATAGTGTCTACGGGTAACAGCATTCACCTGCATTGTTTCATGGAAACACAGTTGTTATTATGCCGATGTTGTAGTGTACTTGAACCTCTGTTACAGTTTTTCGAGGAGTTGTGCAAGGAGATCCTATCTGCAATTGCTGCCATATATCAATATAACGATTTCTGCATTCTATATTGTACAGATCTAAACATATGACACTCGGCAGCTATTGCCCAAACCCTTCGGTTTGATATTTATCTTAGTAGAGATGATAAGTACGTGATGTTTATAGAGCAAGTGTTTTCACGACACCTATATACAGTGTTGTGAATATTGTATTCATATTTGTGTCTACTGATGAAAAAAATATTCTAGTAAAGTAGCAGTGCTTTAGGAATGACGTACTACTACTAGCTTTAAGCTAAGCGATACACGACTGAGTTTTAGCCAATGAGGTAGAACACTTATCATTCCGTTGGGAAAATCAAGCTACCTCATTGGTCAAATCACGTCGCTTAGCGATAGAGCTTAAATTCAGCTCTACAAGCGATATGATATGTAAACAAGAAGAGTCCTTAAAAAGGACAACGTTCCGCTATGGCCTACTGGTGTTGAAAATAAATCAAAATCTACTCTTTCTTGACTCATGGAAACGATTAGCATTGATATAATTTAGCTGAACTACTTGCATGGGGTGTAGAAACACGCAATAAAGCAGTTGTTAAATGGCATGTTGTGGGACCGGTGCACTGGCGTAACAAACAAGTGGTAGAATCCATTAGTTGCTATGACAACGTACCTAGCCCAGTTCGGACAACGACCTTATGAACTTGAGGTCTTTTTAGCTGAATGCATGTCCAGTAGAGAGAACCAGAGAGAGAACTGTCTTTGCTGAATGCTGGCTTAGAATTAGTAGAATTAAATTTGATATATTCTGTGGAAGACTTGAAATCTTGTGTGGAACTTTCATGAATTATCTTATAGTGAACGGTGTTAATGAAACACTTTTGATATATCATGGTTTAAATGATTTACAAACTAAGTATTTTAGAATATTTACTTCAATCTTCATTCACAAAAATACTGTAGTGCATGTATGCAGTTTACTAGTAGTATGCCTATAGATGCTTGTGGACTCAATTTCCTTGGTGAGCTCCCACCAAAGGGCAGTGCACTCACTGTTCATTTAGGGCAAGTTCGTGAAAGTAAATACACATAAATCATTACCAGTTTATAAATTTAGCCGAATCTCTGCAAGGTAAAGTTACAAAATTTAAATGGTAAAAAATATTAGTCGGCTTTGGGTATGAGAGTATTGTATTTCTGTCATTACTTTGCTGTCACATCCCAGGATCCAATAACGTTAATACAGATTAAGAGTCAATGAACTGAGAACTCGGCCATTGTGATGTAAAACAGCAGGACCAATGAGATGCCTTGTTACATACTAAACTGAGGTGATTGTCTCTGCTACATCTCCTGGCCTCCATGCACTTTCATGACTATTAAACCAAGCAACTATTTGACAACCTAGTGTATGAGAGGCAGCATTTTACCTCTTTACAGTCTCTTTCTCATACATATAATTCACGCTTCAAGCAAGTTTTACAAACAGGATATGATGAGAACTGGTACTGGGTGTTTTGATCAATCTGAGCATATCGTTCCTGCGGAACAAAAAGATAATTGCGCCCTCTTTCATTTTGTGATTCCAAACATGTCTTGTTAGAATCGACACCAGCAACCATTCCATCTGCATCATTGCAGGGAAGGTGATATTGACAGTCTTGCATAGACTCCTAGCTGTCATCTACGTGTTTCATTGACATTTTATTTATAGCAGAAACGCTGCAACAATACTTCTTAACTTGTGCATAATTATTACTTAATGTGGATAAAACTCGCAGGTAAGTATTTACTATATTTGGATAAAATGATAAAGCTTGCATTTTGGTGAATTTCAATTTGAACAGCGAAATGCCAAACTCAGTTTGTTAGTTAATTAAATAATATGGCGTATTTACCAGACTATTTTGGGTAAACTAATAGAAGTAAACAAACTTGCTTTATTGGCTGTTTGATAGGGGTCAGGGTCCGGGCTATCTTATTGTTTAAAGTGCGAATTGTTTTATAATGATTACGCATACAGTTGGCCATCATCATGATCATACTGTGTTACCAGTGATTGCTGTTCGCTTTGCCTGGATTTTACTCTTTGGAACTTATTGATATATATTTGTGAGGACAAAAGTTGCAAAAATGGAAGCTGTACTGGATACATGTGCTGAAAGTTAAGTAAGTACAAGTAATTTGTTTGTTTGTTTTCTGATGCGTGTTCTGAATGGAAATTCGGAACATTTAGAGACAGCAATACTTCACCAAGCTAAACCAGTGAAACAAATCAATTTAACGTCCAGGATAATCAACCGTATACTATGTTGTCTATGTAGACGAAACATTTGCCACGGGCTTTATAGTTCGAGAAACAAGAAATTGTTTCCCGCCTTTTTAATTACTTTCTATACCTTATACTGTTATTGGTAACCTCAGGAAGTGGTAACATTTATTAAGGTGTATAAATTAGCCACAGAACAAACAATGTTTGAAATAGGCGATGCAGTTGTATAGCGCAGATATAGTGCAACTGTAGGCGTTACTAGAAATAGTCTAGGAGAAGCTGCATAAAATAATGCGTTCGAAAAGAACAACGCAAATAATGATATTAATCCATGTAATGAGTTACTTATGCCAAGGAGGGATACATGTTGGTTGATTCTTTCTAGCTTGAAAGATATTTAAAGTTAAAAATATATTGATACAACACAAAAAACTATAATGGGGATTTTAGCATACAGTGAAATATTTGATTCAAACCAATAAATGCGTACTTGCTATATACCTATATATTTTACATTAAAAAAAAGCAATGTTAGAGTGACTAATTAAAAGCACAGTTACTTCTTATATTTTATTTCTTCGTGTGTTAACAAACATTGTTGGTCTACAATTTTTAGGAAATCATAGGCGTATATCCCAGAGATGAATCTCCTCTCCCATTATTTTGATAGGGGGTGGTCGGTAAAATCACCCCCCTCCCCATGTTGACGCCTATATATGGGTTTCGGACCTGACCAAATTAACTTCATATACGCCGTCTAAGCCTAAAAATGCCAATTTTGCGTGCCTCGTCCAAATTTGTTATATTTTTGCACCATATTTCACCACTTTAGCTTCAATATGGCAAAATTCGTGCCATAAACTTATTTTACGCCAAAAGGTGCAGGATTCACTCAATATACTATAATTTGTCTCACCTCACCCCCCAATATCAAAAAGAAATCTACGCCACTGTAGGCAATAAAGTGTTGGAATCACTCATTATAATGAATGCTAATGTGACCCCCATGTAACCCCTAAACAAGAAAATCAATAAAAAGAAAAGTCTCCCTGTAAGGTGGTCGGTAATCTGTTGTTTCTACGATCAGCGTGATGCTTGGACCTACGATTATCCAATGTCATTTGTGCGCTTGTCGTGTTTATTTTATGTGAGTGTTATTGGAGCGTTTAGATTACCAATAATTTTTTTGATTTATTTGTATATAGCTTGGAAAATGCTTTTAACACTTTGGGTCTATATTTGTACAACACATTTTTGTAGCTGGATCCATAAAAATAAATTGCAACGTCTTGTTCGCAATTAAGATACCTGAATGTAAATAGAGTGTGTTTACATCCAACGGATCCTTTGTATTCAAATCGCTAATGCCCATGATGGACAATATTATCCATTAACTATAGGTAATATTGACATGCAGTAGGTATTAAGGGGGTACTACACCCCTGTCCAATTTTGTGCCTATTTTTGCATTTTTCGCAAAAATCGTAGCGCTTTGGTGACAAGTAAGATATGTATATTATAGGGGCAAGGACTACAACTACTGCACTGGAAATTTTACTTCAGCAGACAACAGTTGTGGAGTTATAGTCAAAAATGAGGGAAAACCAGTATTTGATCAATAAATCAATAACTACTTGCCTTGAGTTTCTGAGTTTTTAGTGCAGTAGTTATAGTCCTTGCCCCTATAATATACATATCTTACTTGTTACCAATGCGCTTTAATTTTTGAAAAAAATGCAAAAATAGGCACAAAATTGGCCAGGGGTGTAGTGCCCCCTTAAACTATGCGGTAATACTATCAAGTCAGCAGCTAACGTTATAACATTGTAACCATTATTAAAGATCATCTGGAACGCAAGTCAATCAGAAGGAGAATACTGTATGGTCTTATGATTAGAATACTTACCGTTGGTACAGTAGGTCCCGGGTTCAAATCCGTGTATTGTATATTAACTAAATATAATTTGCAACATGTTAAATTCAGTCTTCCGCTCTACAAAAGGTGCAACATATCAACGTTGCTTTAAAATACTCTTTCTATTAATAAAAATTGAAATTGAAATGTGTGCTTACACTGCAAAAACAGTGTTTAGAAAGTGATGGCAAGAATGTGTTTAGAAACGCAATGTTTAGAATATGCATGTCATATGTTTAGAAATTAAACACCATGACTGACCAATGTTCAGAAATTTGACACATGATGTTTAGCTTCTAAACGTGTTTACAAAGTGATGGCAAAATTGTGTTTAGAAAAGTGTTTAATCGCTAAACACTTTTTGCAGTTTTTTTTTTTTTCATTTTTGCAGTGTAGTGTTGGGGTTTTATTCAAATTGTGTACAGTATTTACATGTTAGGTAGAGTATGTTCATTTTGAGCAACATTACATACATACATGTATACTCATCTACCTACCTAATACAACCCTACTTACCTACTTACATACATTGACTATATTTTTACATTGCGCCATTTTGTTTAGACCAAAGCACATTCAGTAAACTTTTTATAGGGTGATGTAAATATCGCGCTCTATCAACAGTGTAATAATGCAGACTCGATTGTGTGCAATAAAGATGCAGTTATATTACTGACCTATGAATAAAGACGATTTTGCTGTCCATGAGCGGTAGTGAAGTTCAGTGAAGATATCTTACCCTTCCCATAATCCTTTGCAACATGATATATCACCTCCTTTGATCCAATAACACTCCCATTACTTTGTACAAGCCCAGCAAACACAAAACGTTTTCGACATCATTCGCAAAAGGCTATAAAAGGTTGTCAGAAAACGTTTAAATGTCGGGTTATATAAAGGGTATATTAAGAGTATAAAACGTTTTCATAACCTTAAAAACATTTTTGATAATCTACTGCTCAGCAAATAAAAATGCTTTACAGAAAACGTTTAAATGTCGGGTTATATAAAGGGTATAAAAACGTTTTAATAACATTCCAAAAACATTCTTGAAAACTTGATACAAAACATTATAAACAGAATGTTATTTTGGGGTTGTAAAAATATTTTGCGAAAAATGTTTGCCCAAAATATTTTCAATAACGTTTTAAAAACGTTTTCATGACCTTTGTATAACCCGACATTTAAAAGTTATTAAAAGGTTTTGAAGAAAATATTTTAAGAACATTTCCGTGTTTGCTGGGTTCAAACATTTTAACATAATGTTATTTAAGTATTGACACAATATTTGGCAAAAATGATTGTAAAAATAGTTTACAATAACGTTTGTTGAAAACATTTAAAAATATTTTTGTAGTGTGTTTTCATACAAAACGTTTTAAAACGTTATCATGACCTTTATATAACCCGACATTTTAATGTTATTAAAACGTTTTTACCTAAACCAAAAGCCAAAATATAACTTATTTAAAACGTTTTTAAAACGTTTTTGTGTTTGCTGGGAGTTTCCTTTGTTTTCATTTTAAGAATAGACTAGCTAAACATGGATCGATAGTCAAGAAATAAACATATGTTGCAAGATCTGGGTGTAATTTGTTTATTGAGGTACATTTCGTTACTATAGACAGTCAAAAAAATGGGAAGGGGAGAAATGCATTATGGGAAGTGTAAGATGTCTTCTCTGAGCGAAGTTTAATCGAGTAGAAGATGGTATCCAGAAATAGACAGAAAACACGTCAACTTCACTACCCACAAATTTGAATGTCAAAGCATCGAAATTGTGAGAAACGAAGCAAGCATGGTTATTTTATTTTATTTTACTTTTATTGATCGCTTAGCTTCAGATTTATATAAAAAAGAATAATCATAATACACCTACACCCATACATACACATATATCAGGTACTCACTTAATATATAAATATATATACACTATGTTTTTCTTCGCTGATTATTGTATTATGGGTACATGGAGGGTGTGGAATTGTCACCACTGGGTAATTCAAGATTTCCAAGGTCACCGTTTATTAAGGGGTCAAAATTCAAAATTACTGAAATTATTTTTTACCATACCAAATGTTCCGCTGATCATAAAGATTCAGAAAATGTATAGTTTAACCAACCTACGACTTATCATTCCGAAGTTTTGTTATCTTGATTTTAATAAAGAATAGTTTGCACTACCTGCAACGACTCATCACCTTGGTAACCATTCTGGAAAATACCGGTAGGTCATCATCAATAGGATTCAATTTTCAATGACCTATTTTGCTCTATTACCTAGGTAAACAGTCATTCTAGGAGGTCTTTGTTAGAAGTGCTATTACAGAAAATTATTGTTCATCACAATTGTAGCATTTTCTCTGTTTTAACAAATATGGAGCTCCCTATTTAACCTCCGACCTTTCCTTTTTGGCCCAACGATAAGACGCAGATAGGTGAAACTTTATTCTGAATTGTTATTTTATTTATACTTTCTTTAAGCAGGGTAATCCCATCAATGAAAACGCTGATCTTCCTGGGGCCCTGCAAAAAAGGGCGAAATATATAACCTTTGACCTTAGACAATCTCGAATTACATAAGGGTGACAATTTATACCCCTCGGAATCTCATTTTGTACCACCCATAGTCAACAAAGAAAAATCATTAAACAGGCAAAACCATCCTATATATACCTTGCTCTATCACCGGACTAATTTAAAAAACATCCGCTATCTCCACGACCAGTGTAACCAGGGTGTAGCCAACCGGATCCTCAGATGACCACGGCCACAGCCCATGGTTTATCATATTACGGCAAACCAGCCGCTTGGTACGGGGAGGTTGATACAGTCCATTGAAGTTGGTACATCGTACGATATAAATAACGATCATTTGATGAATCTCGTCTCTGTTCTACAGGTGCACGGACTTTTGCATACAGCTACTTTTTCTTTGTCGTCATTTTTGTCTTTTTTTCCAAATCCCCAATCACAAATCTGTATCGGTCGACGGTCAGGGTTCGTAGAAAGGTTTTTTTTAGTCTCCTTAGTCACCTTTGTGTTTGCGGGATTTGAAAAAAAAACGATGAAGAAGAAATAGCTGTATGCAAAAGTCCGTCCACCTGTAGAACAGAGGCGAGATTCTTCAAATGATCATTAGTACATACATGATAGGAACTTTGTACACCAGGCACAAAAAGAAACTCGTCACTTATAGTCATCCTTGCTGTTCAACAACCTGATAATTTTGGATTATTCTGAAATATACATTTTGTTAATTGGACTTTGCTGTCTCATTTGACACCCTGTTTGTGAACATCGAACAAGAATTGTCCAAGATATGCGTTTCCAAACCGTCAAACCCCAAAATCAAAAGTTGCAATTTCAATTATTTTCAATGGGAACGCACCGTTGTATTGCACACAAGCACCACGGGCCAATCAATAAAGCACACAGTGTAACAGGCACAATTGAATCCATAAAATTGCAACTTTTGATTTTAGGGTTTGAGGGTTTGGAGGCGCATATCTTGGCCAATTCTGGCTCGATTTTCACGAATAGGGTGTCAAATGAGAAAGGCAAAATCCAATCAACAAAATGTATATTTCAGAATAATCCAAAATTATCAGGTTGTTGAACAGCAAGGATGACTATAACTGACGAGTTTCTTTTTGTGCCTGGTGTAGACTTTAGGTAGCTGACAATTGGGAAGGAGGACACAAATGTGTCTGAGTACTAACCTTACTACAATTGATGTTAAGATAACATCTTTGTCTTTCATCTGTAACATCCGACATGATAATCTCTTGTCATACCTCATCAAAGATTTGGGTCAAAACGCTGACTTAACTCTCTCCACACGGGTGTCGACTGCAGACGGCAAGTTTCATTTTTTCTATAAAAATTCAAAAAGTTCAGAATTGTATATTTGTATGGCCATATTTGGAATCAGCATGAAAAATGCATCTCATTGAAATGAGTACAAACAAGCCTAGTACTGGATCAGTGGTTCTTAAGATAGCTCTAGATATTTTGAGAAAATATCTCAAAAGTTAGACTTTTTATGTTGAAGCCTATGGCCAGCATGGCCAGGATGTAACTGGGCTTATAAAAATCACAACCTAATTTGTATGGTGTGGAAGAAAAAAGAGTAAAAATATTAATTTTACCCTCTATTGTCAAGAAGGTGAAACAAATGTATCATTCATAATTATGACTACATTAAGTAAACTCCTGTTTTTGCAGTGAAAAAATAGTAAAGTATGGAAAAATCATAACAGAAAACAAATTCACATAAACCGTTATGGCATGTTCATGCCGTGTGTCGTCTCGGTCGATAGTTGACCCATTTTCGTGTTATGTGCCTTCTGGTTAAACTAAACGCGACGATTGATAATAATCCAGGCCAGAATCTCCTCCATGTATCTGTACATTGCAAATCAAAGCTCTAGATTAAAGCAAATCCTCTAGAAACCATGTGCCAGTCTTATCTTTACCATGTTTGCGCAAAGATTTCTTGACAGAGATGCTTTGGCAGCTTTTTTATTACGGTGTTATTGAATTCTGAAATCAATGACCATAAATAAGTACCATTGATGATAAAATCAAAAGAGTTTAAACAGCAGAAGTAGCCATTCTGTCCATTGGTCGATAGGGCCTTCTGTTAGCGTTCATACGATGACCATAATGGCGTTGCTCACGCATTGATTCAATTGACCAAAACGCAGTCCAACGTATTCACACGTTGGTAGTGAACATAAAAAATGAAAAAATTGTGATTCCGCATTGATACATTTTTCCTGATGACTTTCTTTTAATAAAAAGTTTCGAGATATTTTCTCAAAACATCAAGAACTATCTTAACTCTCTTCACGCGGGTGTCGACTGCAGACGACAAGTTTCAAAAAAATTTTAGAAATTCAAAAATTTCAGAAATGTAAATTTTCATGACCATATTTGGAATCAGCATGAAAATTGCATTAAAATGAGTACAAACAAGCCTAGTATTGATTCAGTAGTTCTTAAGATAGCTCTTGATATTTTGAGAAAATATTTCAAAACTTGAACTTTTTCCATGGAGGCGCATGGATAGCACGCGGAGCATTAAGAACCACTTAACCAATACTTGGCTTGTTTGTACTCATTTCAATGCATATTTCATGCTGATTCTAAATATGGTCGTATGTACAATTCTGAATTTTTGAATTTTTACATACAATTTGGAACTTGTCGTCTGCAGTCGACACCCACGTGGAGAGAGTTAATTGACCTTTTCGGTAAATCAAATAAGCCTTTGCGAGTACACCTAAGAACTCGTCATTCTACGTCACGCCGCTCCGCGCCGATGCGCACATCGTTTATCGAACATCGTTACTGCGCATTGCAAGTCGGAGTGACGTCAAATGACGAGTTCTCAGGTGTACTCGCAAAGGGTTATGGGATTTACCGAAAAGGTCAATTACAATGTCAGCATCTTGCATTGTCCGATTGTCTCACCTGTATTCAAATGTATTAGTATGCTTCGACTATATTTTTTTACAAATACGTTTTTATAAATACGTACGTGACCATATAGGCACGACATACCAAGACTTGCAAGAGAGACTAAATCCTCATGCATTGACAAGGATAGAAACTCTGTAGATAAATATCATCAAATTTAATAGCAAAATTATTACACATGGGGGAATCCGCCGAATTTGTATCATGTTATATTAGTAGAAGACTATTATGTAGAGTTCGTGACCAACTCATAGAACAAAGATTTGAAAGTTATTTTGGGATCTTTGATTGATTCTGAATCAATTTAGCTTGGGCTCACCTCCTGAAACTTCCGGGCATTTCAGGGAGGGGTCAAAAAGAGGTTACATGGGGTCAAATTTTCAGAATGCTCCAATTATGTCAAGTAATATATCAAATTACTCATGTGGTCATGAGGATTCCAAAAATGTATAGTTTGTTATGTGTCAGATCTTTCAAGAAGACGCTATGACGAAAAATGTTCATAGGTCAACGACCTTTTTGAATTCTGACCATAGTAAACAACGTCCGATTTCGGTGATTTTGGTGTCTAATTATATGTTTTCTTGCATGAAATACAACCACGCAACAAAAACTGTACAATGAACCGATGACCTCCTAATTACAATATGGATGCTTTTGGCAGCCATTGTTGCAGAATCATCGGATGATATAGTTTGTAATTTCAAATTGTTGTTCTCATGAGTTGTCACGAACTCTACATAATAGTCTTCTACTATATGTTATCAAATACAACATTTTGAAAGTATTTGACAACGAAAAAATATATTCAACGACGGAAACGTTTACAATATAATCACAAAGTTGAACAAAATAGACAATTTTGCTGCACAGTAGTCTCGTGTTGTTCCGCCGTTGCATTCAAATGTATAGGAAGACCATCCGCTATACTGTCTACAAGTTGAGTTGTTATGGCAGCGCGTAGGTGACCACGTGCGTATTTATAAAAACGTACATGTATTTATAAATATAGTCGAAGCAAACTGTTTATTGCCTATTAAAATAGCGTACATCTGATTCTAACTATTTCTCTGGCGCTGATAATATAACCTTATTGGATTACGGTAATGTTTTTGTTTGACATACTTCCAGTGCAATACCATATCCATGCAAAAAGGCCAAGCACTGCAACATAATGAACGTTTTGGTTCCCTAAGTAACTGCCATTAAGCATTGAAAACTATTTGCTAACTCCCATCTCTTTCTATTTTGTCATTCATTTTAGTCGTGAAACGTTGGACAGATGTAGGTTAAGTTAATGTTTTCAAATCTCTGTCTGTCTCCTGAATCGCGATGGTATTGAGTAGCTTATAGTGAATGTTTCACGAGGTGCGTTGATAATCCAGCTTCCCGGTATCAAGAGGTCGGTCCAACGCTTGCGGGCAATATGGTCATAAGTGCTTAGTTATTACTATACATTTACGCCCTTTTTGTATTCAAGAGACGGGTCATTCTGCTCTCTGGCGACTCACCTGTAAGGAAGTATTTGAAAGAAATGTATTTGAAATTGAGTCAGGTCCTCCATTTCTGTCTGTTTATGGATTGGTGCTCAGCCTCCGCCACAGACTTTAATTTGATTTAATTTGGTGCAGTCAGCCTTAATGCAATCTAGCCATTGTTTTGGTGGTCTACAGCTGGGTTTGTCCCCTTGCATGTGAGCATCGATCAGTAGTTTAAGGTAACGTAATGCTGTCATTCTTTGGATATAACCAAAGTTGAGTTACTCTATCGACAACAGATTGCTCGATACCTAGCCTAGTTGTGTTACGGATTTTGTCCAGTCCATTCCAGTCGTTTTGTAACAACTTTAACAAATAGTATACCTCAAAAACGAAAGCAAAAAAACGGAACATAAAAGGGGGTAAAGTTAGCATTTTGCATACAAGTGTAATTTTAGTAGCTTTTTGCAGGTCAATTTGAACAAGTTCAACTCAGTAAAAAATGAATTTAAAAGTCTTGTTTAGCTGTTTCGAGGAACACAAATAATATACCGTAGAGTAAAATAGTATTACTTTATTTGCATGCATGTACATGCCCTTCAAAAATACAACTTACAAGCTTATTACAATATGCAAGTTTGTTCTCCAAGCCTATAATGTTTCAGAAACATTGTAACAAAAGCTCTTACATTGTCAATATTTATAACTGCTACTTGCAATTTTATGAAGCGGATATCGGAGACTCTATCGACTTTAAAGATGACGGATGACCGTGTCAAAAGAAAGTATGTTTTTTGTCTATAAATACATGATACAGCTTTTGGGTTTGTTATTTATTAATATTACACGCATCACAGGACTGTTTTATATTTGTTTGAATCCAAAATGCAATTGTACCATGTTTACTTACATGCTGATAGTGGTTCTGATCAGAGAGATATCAGTTGCCCGATTCGTGCCCTCTGCATTGATTTCTCCAACAGATAAGTTTCCCATACTATAAGGTTTGACTACTTTGTTTGAGGTAAAGGTCACAACTTATTTTATTATGCATTGAGATACATGATACGTGTGTATGAGTCACTTAACTAATGTTCCTTGCAAGAGACTCTTGTTTTATTCATTTCAATCGTAAAAAGATCCAGGGAGAATGTTAGGGAACTCAACCGTGACTGAGTAGAAAGCTAAACTTAAACTTTCATTATTTTCTCAGGTTTGTGAGTTCAGATTAAGAGGTCAGCCGTCCGAAGTAAACACTCAGTGTCTCCAAATAGGTGACAAAAAGATACTACCTGTGTCTCTGAATCAGTCTGGCCCTTAAGTCAAAAAGCAGTAACTGCAAGTGAACAATACAGTGGATACTGCGTTTTAAATCCAGGGTGGCAGATATCTTGAATCAGTTTATTTGCTTCGAAAGTAAAATTAAAGTTTATTCGGCTTATATAAGGCGAAAAATAATAAGACTCATAACATGAATGGCGTGCACTTGGGCGAGGTGCTTGCACTAGTTGTGCGTTGCGTAAAAAGTTGCGAGCATGAGTTGGGAGTTTATTGAAGCGCGCGGTAACAAACGCCGAATAATTTTCGCCTTATATAAGCCTAACAAACTTTAATATCTGCTGGTAATTGATAAGTAAATCGGCTATTTCAGTAAAAATAAATCTACACTCCCCCTGTGGAAGTTTTTGGAAATGTGTTCCACTGAAGGACAAAAAGTAATTAGTCAGGATAAATTATTTTGAAACCCATATTCACCGTGTATAATTATTATGGCTTCATCTACATCTTCTACAACTGGAGTGAGTATTTCAAATATATAGAAGTTACCCAATTGTATATTGTATTCGAAACCCATACTCCCTCTGTGAAAGACTTTAGTTGAATCTTCCACAGGGGTAGTGTGAATTTTAAAGGGAATATCCCATTACTGCCTTTTTTCCTTGGAAGGGCATCTATGGAATAATTTTCGCCTTATATAAGCCTAACAAACTTTAATATCTGCTGGTAATTGATAAGTAAATCGGCTATTTCAGTAAAAATAAATCTACACTCCCCCTGTGGAAGTTTTTGGAAATGTGTTCCACTGAAGGACAAAAAGTAATTAGTCAGGATAAATTATTTTGAAACCCATATTCACCGTGTATAATTATTATGGCTTCATCTACATCTACAACTGGAGTGAGTATTTCAAATATATAGAAGTTACCCAATTGTATATTGTATTCGAAACCCATACTCCCTCTGTGAAAGACTTTAGTTGAATCTTCCACAGGGGTAGTGTGAATTTTAAAGGGAATATCCCATTACTGCCTTTTTTCCTTGGAAGGGCATCTATGGAATATCTAGGGTACAATCAGGGACTGGTACAATACAGAACACGCCTTTGTTATCAGGGTGAGATATTTTCAATCAAGGCTCATTCGTGCTCGGAATTCTTAAAGAGATTAACAACATACAATTAGTTGCACCTTTTCTCCGTGTCAGGATTTTGTACAAAATGGTTTTAACTAAAAAGAATATAAATTAATTCTTTTTAGTTAGTGCTTCAATCTGAGCAAAATATATGATTTAAAATCATACATTATGCATTAATTTGAAGCAAACTTGAAGGGCAATTTGTGAAATGCGAATTATACGTCGAAAAGGGAACACATTTTTGGATTAATCGATTGCCAGGTTTTATGATTTAGAGACTTATCCCGCAGGAAACCCAAACGTATAGTAGGTCTACTAACTTAGCAAAAGCATTTTTTTGGTATCATTCCATTTATGCCGATAGGGATAATGTATTCTACTAGCAAAGTGACAGCTATAAATTGCTATGAATTAATGCTATGCGTGCTATCCATAGGCTTCGACATAAAAGTTTTAAGTTTTGAAATATTTTTTCAAAATATCAAAAGCTACCGCAAGAACCACTGAACTAATGCTTGTTTGTACTCATTTTAATGTAATTGTCATGCTGATTTCAAATATTATCATAAAAATGTACAATTCTAAAAATTTTGAATTTTTAGAAGACAATTTGAAACTTGTCGTCTGCAGTCGACACCCACGTGGAGAGGGTTACAAAACTGCTTTTAGATTAATTAAATGTAACACTTTCTACTCAACAATTGAAAAGTTCTGTTTTGTGGCAATTACCACACCATTTAAACTAATATGCAAAGGCATGTCTGTAGCATTCCAAAATTAGCTAGGTTGCGATTAGCAAAACTCATCAGACTTGTTATTGTAAAAAGTTCCACATAAATGTGAAATAGTAACTTTGAAAGAACAAATAGAATTTTAGTTGAAATAGTGAAAGTGTATGACAAATACGATGACATTAAAATATTAATCAATTGAAAGATCCTTCTGGGGATGAATTCATATGTGAAATGATAACGCTATGGACAATTATATTAAGCTTATATGTAGTAATTCATAGATGCAATTAGAATAATTGAATACATACGTCAGAGCGTGTTTGCAGTATCAGTAGCTTACATAATGTAAGTGCTTACATCAGCGCTTATTATAGTTGGTATTATTATCTGTAAAAAAAGGATGATGATTAACATCAGTATTTTTAACCAAATTGTTAGAGATTCATTCCGTTTTTATATCCTTTGTACAGTCGGTCTACACATTGTGCCGACTTTGAAGGCACACATTATCACATACCTGCAACAGAGACGCAGCACTACGCATACGCACTGTTAACGCGCTGTATACGCGCGCGTTGTCACTTTGGACAAACCGTAGAAACACAAAATACTGAACACCAAATACGATTAAGTTTGATTAACATGCTAGAAAAGAACTATGCTGGAACATGCCCGAGGGCCAATAAGTCTAAATAAATAACCTCTGTTCAGTATTATATATAGCATGATGAAGTGATCATATCTTTTTGTTTACCATTAGCTCTAAGCCTGCTATATCAGTTGAAACCAATATTGTTCCGTGGTATTATACAAGTACATATCATGATATAGCAGTAAATAGATCTTTATCGTGTAAAATGCAAAGGTAGCGAAATATGAACAGATATTTTGTACACAGCCAGAATTTCCTATATCTACATGGGCGCGCTACATCATAAACGTCATAGCGACATTATGTGGGAGTGTTTGTACTTATTTTGGTCAACACTGGATAGTGGAGACCCATATAGCTATACATTGGCATCAAATATAACAGTATTTGACGTTTATAATTGAAAATTAGGGGTGCTTGCAACACCCCCCCCTTCGTAGTCCGTGTTGTAAAATATGGCTCAGTAGTTCTAGAGTTAATTAAGGTCACTCACATCCGGGTCCACTGGTTTTTGCATTCCTAGATTCCATTATTCAATCCTAGGTCATTGTCATTGTACAACCTTTGGAGAAGTACACGTTGGCGTTGAAAGGCGTTGGTATTAGCCATAAAACCACGCAGTTTTATAGTTATACCTGTAATAATTAAATGCAAACATGACAAACAAAGTTAAACTTAAGTTCCATTCATTTCTAACAGTAAGGTCAGTTTATTGTTATAATATTTATACAATTTAGGCAATTTTATGTGCATTAACATATTGACTTCATTAGTAGTAGTGACATACTATCAAGCTCAGGACGAGATTTTGTTTAAACCTCGTTTAAAATTACTATTTTGAAATTAATCACGTGAAAGACACACCCCTTCTTCTTGTTTTACTATTTGCCTTTAACAAATGAGTGAATGTTAGCCATCCAGTAGTTTTAAAGAGCGTTTTTTTTAATTAAATACCAGACTATATGAGGCATCCGACCCGCTGGACTGGTCACCAGCCGTCTATCACGTGACCAAAAAGTAAGTTCATGTATCTTACTTAAATTCAAAACTCTATTTTCCTTTAACATAAGGAAAGGTTGCTTTTCATTCAGCTCATCAAAATGCTAACGTATCCACAAAGTGACTTCCGCTAATTACAGGGCTCTAACAATAAACATTTACTGGTTAAGAATCCACACCTTTAATGAAAACATTGTATTGCCCTTATGGATGTGTTGATGTGAGTATAAAAGATCTTGTATTCACTTGTTAATTTCGTTACGTCTTCAATATACGGTGACACTTAGTGATTTTAACAAACAAAGAAAGTCTAAAATAGAAACTATGTGGGAGTTGCAGGTTCAACTTGGTAAAACGCATTGCAAAGCATGACTGTGTAGAAGACACGATGAAGTAATTGAATTCTAACATGACTTGAATTATGTATGATTTTTTTTATATATTCATTGCGAGAGGGAAAATCACTGTATCCCCAGATACGTGTGTAACAGAGATACCATAAAGAAGAAAGTGCAAAGTCAGTATCATCTGTACATTTGTTGAGTTTAACTGAATAAGGAGTTTGTCACACAATACAAGTTGCTTTTTCTTGCGTAAATGATAACCAACAATGACAATTGACCTCTTCGGTAAATCCCATAAGCCTTTGCGAGTACACCTGAGATGTCGTCATATGACGTTACGCCGACTTGCAATGCACAGTAACAATGTTCGCTAAACGATGTGCGCATCGGCGCAGATCGGCTAGACGTCAATTGACGACATCTCAGGTGTACTCGCAAATGCTATGGATTTACCAAAAGGTTAATTACGTCAAACTAAGTATACATTCTACATAATTAGATCTTATCATTTATACGTTTAAAAAGCAATGAATACAAATTTCCCAAGTTTTCACAAATAATTGTGGCCAAACTTGAAATGGATTGTTATCTTAGCTAATTGCGCGCGTCAAAAATATCTAACTAAAATAAGACATGTTATTCACACGTGTGTACTACAATATAGTTATCCTGGTATCATGTTCATGAATGTAAAATTGCATTGCGACACTAGAGGATTACCAGTAGACGTTAGGTCTCAAGTTCAGTTTGTTGGCAGAGATTCGCTTTTATTTACATAAGGCCAAAAAAAAATATTGTTGTGTTGCCCTCAAGTGGAAATTTTTTTTTTTTAAACCTTCAGTTTTTAAAAATCCCCTCAAATATTAAATAATGCTTGTTCAATAGGGGACATTTGTCAATTTTGACTTCTGGATACCTGTTAGACAACAATTAAAGACTAGTCTTACAATAAAATATTAATTTTAAGTGAAAAACATTGATGAACAAATATTAATTAAAAAAAAAAAAAAAATTGCGACCCTGATTTTTCAGGATTTAGGGTAGGACGGTTGAGGGCAACACAACAATTTGTTTTTTGGCCTAATACCAACTCATTATTATCCGGTGACATTGGATGCATATTACACGATGCTGCCTCGTGATGCACACATTTCTATAACATTGTATATTTGTTCACATAAAAGCCCTTGATTGTATTATAACAGGAGCACTGCTTACACATTGCTGTATATTTACTCAATTGTGTTTCATTATAACATAATTACATCGTCTAATTATGTCACTAAAGTGCATTAGGCGGAGGCGCCGTATTAATGCGTTAGCTTTGGGTATTTATTTATTTTCTTTATTTTCCACCGGCTTACCCGGGTGAAAAATCAATAAAATAATCATATGTTCAAAGCTAACGTTAAATAGGGCGCCTCCGCCTAATGGGTTTGGGTTCATTGCCCAGATCACGTGTTCCAAGTAGCGTTACGTCATCCAGCACTACTCCAACATCAGTGCTGAAGAAGTGTGTTAAAATATACTCTGTTTGTGTGAATAAGTTTTTAATTTGTTTATATTATGTCACTTACGTGTTTTAATACCGTATTATCTTCTTCAATTTATCCATGTCATTCCAGTGACAGCTATAAATTAAATTCAAACTTAAATTAATTAAATTTAACACCTTCTACCCAACAAATTATAAGGTATGTTTTCTGCAGAATACTTTATCATAAAGTTATATATAAACTGTGACTGGAGCATCAAAGAGTAACATGTTGCGTTTATTAGTAAAACTTAACAGACGGGTTATTGTAAAAAGTTTAACAGAAATGCCAGTATACTTCGACTATATTTATAAATACGTACCTATAAATACTCAAGTGGCAACCTCCGCGCTGCCATAACAGCTTATAGACAGGAAGTCGGGAAGTGGCCTTCCTGTACATTTGAATGCAATGACGGTAAAGAAACGACTGTATAGCAAAATTATCTATTTGGTTCAACTTTGTGATATCATTGTAAACGTTTCCTTCGATAAATATTTTTCCGTCGGCAATGTTGTTTTTTGATTAGATATTACAAATTCGGAATAACCCCATGTGTAATAATTTTGCTTTTCAATTAATACTAAAAAGCAAAATTTGGAAATATGAAATTTTCAATTTCTAATAGGATAGTAAATAGCATTTGCAAAGCTGCATTTTACAGAAAAAACCATTGAAATTAATCAACCAGTTCCAAAGATATGAGCAATTAAAGAGTTTCCAAAACAAAAGGAAACAAAAGGAAATATTGCCTGTGTTTGGCTATATCTCAAAATCAATATTTCCGGTTTCCAAACCCAACTTGGCCACGATTATTTGTGAAAACCTTAAATTTGTATTAATTGATTTTTAAACGTGCAAATAATAAAATCTAAATCTGTAGAATGTAACCTTAGTTTGATGTAATTATCTAGATAATTGTTGGTTATCATTTACGCAAATAAAAGAAGAAACTTACAAGTATTGTGCGACAAACTCCTTGTTCAGTTAAGGGAAGGGGTATGAACGTTTGGACAGTATTTATTGTGGGACATTAGAGCACATCAGACATATCGAATTGCATTCTGAATACGAAGAATGGCCTTCTGATATCAAATAATTTTGATTTTTGAAATTCGCAATGTAATACACATTTTATGGCAAATCATTAAAATTGATATTTTTGATATTTAACAGTACTCGAAGTAAACTTTATAAATCTGATGATTTCTACCTAAAGTGTATGTAGGTGGGATGAAAAGCCGACGATCAATTGAAAATTTTGACCTTTCGTATTGAAGATATGGATTTTTTTTCCCAAAACACCAAAAAAATTAGGTCTTTTGGGAAAAAATCCATATCTTCAATATGAAAGGTCAAAATTTTCAATTGATCGTCGGCTTTTCCTCCCAGCTACATACACTTTAAGACTATATCATTAAATTTATAAAATTTACTTCGAGGACTGTTATATCTCAAAATGTGAAAAATATCAAATTTTAATAATTTGTCATAAAATTTGTATTATATCGTGAATTTCATAAAATGAAAATTATTTGATATCAGAAAGACATTCTTCGTATTCATAATGCAATTCGATAGGTCTGATGTGCTCTCATGTCCCACAAAAATGCTGTCGAAACGCTCAAAATGCTCATTCCAGTTCCCTTAAGCTCAACAAATGTGCAGATGATACTGAGTTTGCACTTTCTTATTTCCGAGTTCCGACTGATTTTGCTTGATCGCATCACAAATTTGATGATATTTTTCTGAAGAGTTCGTATCCTTTTCTGTATAGTGTTCAATGGTATGAGGATTTGGTCACCCTTGCTAGTCTTGGTATGTCATACCAATGGTTCACGTGCGTATCTATAAATACGTATTTATAAATATAGTCAACGGTAGCTGAATGTAAGATGATGAAATAGTTTAAAAAAATGAGCGTGTTCTGACAAATACGATTACAATAAAACATTAATAAATAAGAAGCGCCCTCAGGGAATGAGATTGCGATGCGAACAATGTATCTAAAGATTAGATATAGTAATTCATAGATGTAATTAGAATAATTGAATACATACACAGGTGTGTGTTTACAGTATCAGTAGCTTATATAATGTATATCATCAGCCCTCATTATAGTTATTATTAGCTATCTTTGAGAAAGGATAATGATTAACATCAGTGTTTTTAATCAAATTGTTAGCGATTTATTCTTTTATATAGGCCTATCCTTTATAGAAACCAAATACAAAACATCAGATACAATCAAGTCTGATTAACGTGCGAGAAAAGAACCATTTTATGGTACAACACACTGGAGTACAACACATTGGAGGGCCAATGAGACTAAATAAACAAGCTCTGTTGAGTGATATTTATAGCACAGTGAAGTGATGATATCTTTACCATTAAAGATATCATATCAACGCCTGACAATCCAGTTGAGACCATGGCCAGCAGTAGCGTAGCCAGCGGGGGGGCAGGTGGGGCAGAGTGCCCCCCCCTGACAAAAAATGAAAGAAAAAGTGCCCCTCTGACAAAAAATGAGAGAGAAAATCAGGAGGGCAAAGGAAAAGAAAAAGGGCAAGGAGCCCCTTTTCTAGCAAAACTCAGGGCCAAAATAGTGTAAAATACAAAAATTTTCCGCGCTACGCGCGCAAATTGTAAAGCCCTTTTTAGCCGGATAATGGGCGAAAATAGTGTAAAATACCATTTTTTTCGCGCTACGCGCGCACATCATCCCAATAAGGCCCTTTTCGGGAAGCTCGAAGACATACAGTCTCTATGTATTGTATGATGCAACTGCAATTTTTTTTGTCTGTGCCCCCAAAATTTTATTTTGCCCCCCTGACCAAGAAAGCTGGCTACGCCCCTGATGGCCAGTGATACCAAAATAAGTACAAACATTCCGCACATAATGTCGCTATGACGTTATAATGTTAGTGCGCCAATAAAAAATTGAGAAATTCTGGTTATGTACAAAGGTACAAGAAAAATTGATTTTCGGCTAACAACAGCGGTAGCTGGGTCGAGGCTAAAATACGCAGTGCATCATGGGAAAATATCGACATCCAAAGCCGGCGTAATACAATATAGGAACATACATCTTTGTAGGTTTAAATGTCATTATAATGATGTTACATGCAAATGCACACTAAAACAACAATTTCCAATTATATATGTAGTAGATCTATTTTCTATCTATTGATCACAGGGAATCCTTCGAGGAGCTGTTTTCAACATTATATTAATTACCACACTCACGTGAAAATTCAATAGCACCTAAAAACAATACAGGAACATACATCATTGTGGGTTTATTTTATAATGATGTTACATGCTAATGCACACTAAAACAACAATTTCCAATTATAGTAGCTCTATTTTCTATCTATTGATCACAGGGAATCCTTCGTGGAGCTGTTTTCAACATATTTATTATCACACTCGCGTGAAAATTCAATAGCAGCTTAAACAGCGATCTCGACTCTAGAGTCAAAAATTTGACTGCCAAGAGCAACCGCTGGTGGCGCATTGTATTGTGAAATGCGACAATTCTACGAAAATGCGATTTTCACCGAATCGTCTCCTAAATAATTATAAAGAGTTAGTAGCTCTAGGAATAATTTTACAAGAGCGACATGAAAATCGTGGATTTTACTGTAGTTTCAGTTTCAGTTTCAGTTTAAGTTTTATTTAAGAGCGGTTGCTCATGGCTGTAGAAACTAATGGTGGGTCTCACCACCACCACCACCCCCCCGGATCATTTTTGATGTCGGTCCTACCCCCGGGTAACGTGCTGGGGTAACAATTTTATCACTAAAATTAGCGCAAATGATTGATCTACGACTAGTTTAGGTCGTTTGGGCGTAAACCCGCGCGTTTTTATGGCGGATAGAAAATCGGGGGGTAAACCCCTTCGTAGTTCTAGGGTTGATATTGGGACTATGTGGGTACTCGTGAGATTTGAGATGAAAGTGGCTATACACAAACAACGGTGAATCTCAGCATGTCTAGTGAAGTTCAACGAGTGGCTGCTACTTCTGTGTAAAAAGGAAGGAGTCCCATAAACTAACAACGTCAGTTTCGCGTCTCATGTATCCGGGATATAATAAGCTGAACCTTGCAATTGCCTTAGAATTGCCTCAAATTGCCTCAAACCTTAGGGTTAATGTGTTTTTATTTAAGTTTAGCTTAGAGTTAGGCATAATTGTGGACAAAATTTGAAAAAAAAATACAGTACTGTCTGATGAGTCTCATATAATGCAAGTTAGAAAAGCTGCAATGTTCTTTTGTCACAAAAAGGTGTCGTGTTTTAATAAAATATTGAAGTTCACAGGGCAGGTGCTATTGAGCCGCTTTGTTTTTACTTTCGTCTATAATTAAGGTCACTTACATCTGGGTCCACTGATTTTTGCATTCTTGGATTCCATTATTCACTCCTAGGTCATTGTCAATCGATACCTATTATTGTACAACCTTTGGCAAAATGCACGTTGGCACTGAAAGGTGTGGGTTTTCGCCAGTTTGACAGTTATACCTGCACCAGCGAATGCACACAAGGCAAACAAAGTTAACATATCATTTTTTTTTTGCTTCAAGTATAAGAGGAAAAAAGTTGAAAGTTCTCTGATCAAATTATAAAATATCACAAGTTCCAAGGAATAAAAAAACTCAATGGTCATGTATCTCCAGGATGCATAATTAATGAGGTATAAGTCAAAGGGTACAATAACAATGTCATAGGTCAAATTTTCAAAATGCTCCAAAATTGAATGTAAATAGTGTTAAATTATTCGTCCGTACGAATGATTATGATGAATAAAAAATGAATACTTTGCTAGTCTTCTTTATTCTAGAATCAAGTGCCCAAGTTCATCAATCCTATAGAGTATGTAACCTTGTCATAAAATTAAATCTAGACTTCGTAGACGTAGCAAACTATATCCTGTTTTTTCTTTCTTTTGTCAAGACGAATAATAAGAGGTAGAACACTGTCTAATGAGTCTAATATCATGCAAGTGAGAAAAACTGCAATGTTCTTTCTTCACACAAAAGTGACGTGCTTTTTTTAAAATATTGAAGTTCACAAGACAGGTGCTATATGAGCGGCTATGTTTTCACTTTTGACAGTTATGCTTTCAAACTGCACCAGCGAATGCACACAAGGCAAACAAAGTTAACATATCCGTCGATACATTTCTAAGAGTCAGGTTTCAGAATATTTTTAAAAGGGACAATTGACATTATCTAATTGATTTTTTCCGCATTTATGTGCATTATTATATTAGTAGAGGTGACATATTAAAAAACACAGGACAAAATTAGATTTTTTACAAACGTCGTTTAAAGATATCATTCAACGCATCAAGAAGCTAAACACACCCACCAAATGTCATCCGCTAATTACAGGGCTCTAACAATAAACATTTACTGGTTAAGAATCCACACCTTTAATGAAAGCATTGTATTGCCCTTATGGATGTGTTGATGTGAGTATAAAAAATCTTGTATTCACTTGTTAATTTCGTTAAATCTTCAATATACGGTAACACTGGGTAATTTTACCAATCAAAGAAGGCCTAAAATAGACAATATGTGGAAGTTGCAGGCTTGTGGCATCAGCTTGGTAAAACGCATTACAAAACAAAACTGTGGAGACGAGGGTTGACATAAAATAGCTGCATCTTATACAAAGTAATTAAATTCTAACATTGTTTGAATAATGTATGAATTTGTCTTATATATTCATTGCGAGAGGGAACATCACTGCATCCCCAGATACTTGTGTAACAGATATATCAAAAAGAAGAAAGTGCAAGCTCGGTATAATCTGAATCTGCAGATGTGTTGGGCTTAAATGAACAAATGATGAACGAGCAGGTAGTCGCACTATAAAAGTTAAACCAAGTTAACATTCTGCAGAATTAGATCTTGTTACATGTATTATTTACCCGTTTACAAAACAATGAATACAAATTTAAGGATTTCACAGATAATTTTGGTCAAATTTGAAATGGATCGCTTTTTCGACGTACGTTTTATTCTACCTAATTCCGTCATAAATATCTAACATAAAGGTAAGATATTCACACGTGTTTAATACAAAATAGTCATTCTGGTATCATGTTCATGAATGCAAAATTGCATTGCGACACTGGAGGATTACCAATATAGACGTTAGGTCTCAAGTTCAGTTTGTTGGCAGATATTCGCTTTTATTTACATCATCAACTCGCTATTATCCGGTGACATATTGAATGCATATTACATGATTCTGCCTCGTAATGTTCAAATGTCTATAACATTGTATAATATGTGACGCGATCAAGCAAAATCAGTAGGAACTCGGAAATATTAAATTTTCAGTTTCTTATAGGATAGTAAAAAACATTTACAAAGCTGCATTTTGCAGAAAACCCCATTGAAATTGAACAACCATTTCCAATGATATGAGCAATTAAAGACTTTGCAAAACAAGAGGAACCAAAAAGGAAATATTTCCTTTGTTTGGCTATATCTTAAAATCAATATTTCCGAGTTCCGACTAATGTTGCTTGATCGCATCACATATTTGTTCACACGAAAGCAACTTGCATGTAACATAACAGGAGTACTGCTAATACATTGCTGTATTATTTACTCAATTATGTTTTATTATAACATAAGTGCCACCATCAGCTAATTATGTCACTAATGTGTTTTTAATACCGTATTGTCTTCTTCAATATATCATTACTATCATGACATTGATGCCAATAGGGATTGTAATGTGTTATACCAGGAAAGTGATAGCTATAAATTTCTGTGAATTGAAAATACTACTTTTCAAATTAATTAAATTTTGCACCTTCTACCCAAAAAATGATAGAATTTGTTTTCTGCAAATTACTTTATCATAGAGTTATATATTTACAAAGGCATGTTTGGAGCATCAAAAAGTAGCATGGTGCGTTTATTAGTAAATCGTATCAGACATGTTATAATAAAAAGTTCAACAGAACTATAAGGTTGTGTAATAGTTAAAATAATGGGGTGTTCTGATAAATAAGATGACATTAAAACATTACTATATAAATAAGAAGCGGCTTTAGGGAACGAATTCATGAAAGAGATGACGATGTGAACAAATTATCTAAAGCTTAGATGTGGTAATTCATAGATGTAATTAGAATATTATTGAATTCTCGCTATTCGCAATAAGGGCGCCGCCAGCGGTTTGCGATGATCGTGATGTATCATGGGATGTAATCGTGATGTATCATGGGAAAAGGTCGACATCAAGTCCGCGCAATACGAATATTACCATGCTATTACATAGGAACACGTGACAATGTTTTTTAGTTTGTCAAAATAAAGGTGTTACACGCGAATCGATACTCAATAATACTTAATAATGTGATTTGAAATGTGCACAATTAATTTTTCTCTATCGATTTGCGTGTATACCGTTATATTGACAAACTAAAAAATATTGTCACATGTTCCTATGTAATAGCATGGTAATATTCGTATTGCGCGGACTTGATGTCGACCTTTTCCCATGATACATCACGATTACATCGCAAAATCTGCTGGCGGCCCTTATTGCGAATAGCGAGAATACATACTCAAGAGTGTGTTTCGCAGTATTAGTAGCTTTAATATTTAATTCATATCGGCAGCGTGTATTATAGTTTGTATTGTTATTGACAAATGATAATGATTAACATCAGTGTTTTTAACTCAAATTGTTAGAGGTTTATTTCATTCGAAACATCAGATATCATCAAATTTGATTAGCATTGTAAGAAAAGTACCATTCTATGGTAGAATATGCTAGAGGGCCAATAAAGCTAGATAAACAAGCTCTTTTGAGTATTATTCTAATATAGCATGATGAAGTGATAATATCTTTTTGTTTACCATTAAATATATTAGGTCAAAGCCTGCCATGCCAGCTGAGACCGTGGTATAATACGAGCAGCAGTAAATAGATGCTTATCAAGTAAAATACTTCGGTAGCAAAGTATGAACAGATTAAAAATAATAATATAAATAAGATTAAACATTGTGGCTATATGGGGCACTCAGTCGTGAGATTCGATATGAAAGTGACGTGTACACAAGCAATTACAGTAAACTTAACGGTAACTCTAACAGCAGGTCTAGTATCGAGGAACCTGACTTCTCTGAACATGAAAGTCAACAAATGTCCGTTGCTTTCTTGTAAAAAGGAAGCAATCCAACAAACTAACGATGTCAGTTTCGCGTCACATATCTCAGGTAGATGGTTAGCGCAACCTCGCAATTGCCTTAGAATTTCCTTTCAAACCTTACAGTTAAAGTTTTTTGTTTGGGTTTAGCTTAGAATTAAGCATAGTCTGTGGACAGAATAGAGAGAGGTAGAGTACAGTGTTATGATCACTAAATTGACCCAGGCCAAAATTACCTGCTACCAATAACTTTGTTCCACTACTGACTAAGATAAGTTTCACAGAATTCCCTGTTTTAACTCTACACTTCTCCTCCTGTTTAATTATTCTCCGGGCCTTATACATCACAGCACATCATTTCTAAATATAGCTCATTACATCACTATAAGCAAATCAGGATCGTTAATCTGTATAGATGATTACTGTAATTATGCCATCACTTAATCTTGTGGAAATTATGATTATTCTAGTGGTTTACATTTTGTATGATTGTTTTTAATAGCAATTTCCATTGAATATCCAGAACACTTCATGTACAAACAAAATAGAGATATATATCAGTGATATAAGATATAAGATATAAGTGATAACTAATGTATGACATATACACATAGCTTTTAATGAATATCATAAATTTTTTTGGAGGTACATAACAACTGTCAAATGAGTCTAATATCATGTTGGTAAGAAGACCTGCTATGTTCTTTAGTGACACAAAAGTGACATGTTTTTAATAAAATATCAAAGTGCACAGGACTGGTGCTATTGAGCGGCTTTGTTTTTACTTTCGCCTTAATTAAGGTCACTTACATCTGGGTCCACTGATTTTTACATTCTGAGATTTCATTATTTACTCCTAGGTCATTGCCAATCTATACTTATTATTGTACAACCTTTGGAGACATGCAAGTTGGTGTTGAAAGGCGTAGGTATTAGCCAGTTTGACATTTATACCTTCAAACTGCACTAGCAAATGCACACAAGGCAAACATAGTTAACTTATCGGTCGACACATTTCTAAGAGTCAGGTTTCAAAATATTTTTAAATGGGACAATTGACACATTTAATTGATTTTCCGCATTTATGTGCATTATTTTATTGGCTAGTAGTAGTAGAGGTGGCATATTACCAAGCACATGACAAAATAAAATTTTCTACCAACGTCGTTTAAAGATATTATTATGAAATTAATCACGTGACAGACACACCACTACTTTCCGTTTCGCTATTTGCCTTTAACTTAGTGAAAGGTTTCTTAAGCTCCCATTGCTTTTCATCCAACGCATCAAGAAGCTAAACACACTCACAAAGTGACTTCCGCTAATTAAGAGCGTTTTTTAATCAAATACCAGACTATATGAGGCATCCGACCCGCTGGACTGGTCACTAGCCGTCTATCACGTGACCAAAAAGTAAGTTCCAGTATCTTATTTAAATTCAAAACTCTATTTTCCTTTAACATAAGGAAAGGTTGCTTTTCATTCAGCTCATCAAAATGCTAACGTATCCACAAAGTGACTTCCGCTAATTACAGGGCTGTAACAATAAACATTTACTGGTTAAGAATCCACACCTTTAATGAAAGCATTGTATTGTGTTATTATGGATGTGTTGATGTGAGTATAAAAGATCTTTTATTCACTTGTTAATTTCGTTAAGTCTTCAATATACAGTAACACTGGGTGATTTTAACAAACAAAGAAAGTCTAAAATAGAAACTATGTGGGAGTTGCAGGTTCAACTTGGTAAAACGCATTGCAAAGCATGACTGTGTAGAAGACACGATGAAGTAATTGAATTCTAACATGACTTGAATTATGTATGATTTTTTTTTATATATATTCATTGCGAGAGGGAAAATCACTGCATCCCCAGATACTTGTGTAACAGAGATACCAGAAAGAAGAAAGTGCAAAGTCAGTATCATCTGTACATTTGTTGAGTTTAACTGAATAAGGAGTTTGTCACACAATACCAGTTGCTTTTTCTTGCGTAAATGATAACCAACAATGACAATTGACCTTTTCGGTAAATCCCATAAGCCTTTGCGAGTACACCTGAGATGTCGTCATATGACGTTACGCCGACTTGCAATGCACAGTAACAATGTTCGCTAAACGATGTGCGCATCGGCGCAGATCGGCTAGACGTCAATTGACGACATCTCAGGTGTACTCGCAAATGCTTATGGGATTTACCAAAAAGGTTAATTACGTCAAACTAAGTATACATTCTACATAATTAGATCTTATCATTTATACGTTTAAAAAGCAATGAATACAAATTTCCCAAGTTTTCACAAATAATTGTGGCCAAACTTGAAATGGATTGTTATCTTAGCTAATTGCGAGCGTCAAAAATATATAGGCCTAACTAAAATAAGAAATGTTATTCACACGTGTGTACTACAATATAGTTATCCTGGTATCATGTTCATGAATGTAAAATTGCATTGCGACACTAGAGGATTACCAGTAGACGTTAGGTCTCAAGTTCAGTTTGTTGGCAGAGATTCGCTTTTATTTACATATTTAGGCCAAAAAAAAATATTGTTGTGTTGCCCTCAAGTGGAAAAATGGGAAATTTGGGTAGGACGGTCAGATTATTATTATTATTATTTTTTTTTTTTAAACCTTCAGTTTTTAAAAATCCCCTCAAATATTAAATAATGCTTGTTCAATAGGGGACATTTGTCAATTTTGACTTCTGGATACCTGTTAGACAACAATTAAAGACTAGTCTTACAATAAAATATTAATTTTAAGTGAAAAACATTGAGTTTTTGAACAAATCTGTAAAAATCATCATTCCAAAAAAAAAAAAAAAAAAAAAAAAATTGCGACCCTGATTTTTCAGGATTTAGGGTAGGACGGTTGAGGGCAACACAACAATTTTTTTTTTGGCCTAATACCAACTCATTATTATCCGGTGACATTGGATGCATATTACATGATGCTGCCTCGTGATGCACACATTTCTATAACATTGTATATTTGTTCACATAAAAGCCCTTGATTGTATTATAACAGGAGCACTGCTTACACATTGCTGTATATTTACTCAATTGTGTTTCATTATAACATAATTACATCGTCTAATTATGTCACTAAAGTGCATTAGGCGGAGGCGCCGTATTAATGCGTTAGCTTTGCGTATTTATTTATTTTCTTTATTTTCCACCGGCTTACCCGGGTGAAAAATCAATAAAATAATCATATGTTCAAAGCTAACGTTAAATAGGGCGCCTCCGCCTAATGGGTTTGGGTTCATTGCCCAGATCACGTGTTCCAAGTAGCGTTACGTCATCCAGCACTACTCCAACATCAGTGCTGAAGAAGTGTGTTAAAATATACTCTGTTTGTGTGAATAAGTTTTTAATTTGTTTACATTATGTCACTTACGTGTTTTAATACCATATTATCTTCTTCAATTTATCTATGTCATTCCAGTGACAGCTATAAATTAAATTCAAACTTAAATTAATTAAATTTAACACCTTCTACCCAACAAATTATAAGGTATGTTTTCTGCAGAATACTTTATCATAAAGTTATATATAAACTGTGACTGGAGCATCAAAGAGTAACATGTTGCGTTTATTAGTAAAACTTAACAGACGGGTTATTGTAAAAAGTTTAACAGAAATACCAGTATACTTCGACTATATTTATAAATACGTACCTATAAATACGCAAGTGGCAACCTCCGCGCTGCCATAACAGCTTATAGACAGGAAGTCGGGAAGTGGCCTTCCTGTACATTTGAATGCAATGACGGTAAACAAACGACTGTATAGCAAAATTATCTATTTGGTTCAACTTTGTGATATCATTGTAAACGTTTCCTTCGATAAATATTTTTCCGTCGGCAATGTTGTTTTTTGATTAGATATTACAAATTCGGAATAACCCCATGTGTAATAATTTTGCTTTTCAATTAATACTAAAAAGCAAAATTTGGAAATATGAAATTTTCAATTTCTAATAGGATAGTAAATAGCATTTGCAAAGCTGCATTTTACAGAAAAAACCATTGAAATTAAACAACCAGTTCCAAAGATATGAGCAATTAAAGAGTTTCCAAAACAAAAGGAAACAAAAGGAAATATTGCCTGTGTTTGGCTATATCTCAAAATCAATATTTCCGAGTTCCGAAACTCCACTTGGCCACGATTATTTGTGAAAACCTTAAATTTGTATTAATTGATTTTTAAACGTGCAAATAATAAAATCTAAATCTGTAGAATGTAACCTTAGTTTGATGTAATTATTATTGTTGGTTATCATTTACGCAAATAAAAAAGAAACTTACAAGTATTGTGCGACAAACTCCTTGTTCAGTTAAGGAAGGGGTATGAACGTTTGGACAGTATTTATTGTGGGACATTAGAGCACATCAGACATATCGAATTGCATTCTGAATACGAAGAATGGCCTTCTGATATCAAATAATTTTCATTTTTGAAATTCGCAATGTAATACACATTTTATGGCAAATCATTAAAATTGATATTTTTGATATTTAACAGTACTCGAAGTAAATTTTATAAATCTGATGATTTCTACCTAAAGTGTATGTAGGTGGGATAAAAAACCGACGATCAATTGAAAATTATAACCTTGCGTATTGAAAATATGGATTGTTTTTCCCAAAACACCAAACAAAATTAGGTCTTTTTGGGAAAAAAATCCATATCTTCAATATGAAAGGTCAACATTTTCAATTGATCGTCAACTTTTCCTCCCAGCTACAAACACTAAGACTATATCATTAAATTTATAAAATTTACTTCGAGAACTGTTATATCTCTAAAATGTGAAAATATCAAATTTTAATAATTTGTCATAAAATTTGTATTATATCGTGAATTTCATAAAATGAAAATTATTGATATCAGAAAGACATTCTTCGTATTCAGAATGCAATCGATAGGTCTGATGTGCTCTCATGTCCCACAAAAATGCTGTCGAAACGCTCAAAATGCTCATTCCAGTTCCCTTAAGCTCAACAAATGTGCAGATGATACTGAGTTTGCACTTTCTTATTTCCGAGTTCCGACTGATTTTGCTTGATCGCATCACAAATTTGATGATATTTTTCTGAAGAGTTCGTATCCTTTTCTGTATAGTGTTCAATGGTATGAGGATTTGGTCACCCTTGCTAGTCTTGGTATGTCATACCCATGGTTCACGTGCGTATCTATAAATACGTATTTATAAATATAGTCAACGGTAGCTGAATGTAAGATGATGAAATAGTTAAAAAATGAGCGTGTTCTGACAAATACGATGACAATAAAACATTAATAAATAAGAAGCGCCCTCAGGGAATGAGATTGCGATGCGAACAATGTATCTAAAGATTAGATATAGTAATTCATAGATGTAATTAGAATAATTGAATACATACTCAAGAGTGTGTTTCGCAGTATTAGTAGCTTATATAATGTATATCATCAGCCCTCATTATAGTTGGTATTATTATTAGCTATCTTTGAGAAAGGATACTGATTAACATCAGTGTTTTTAAACAAATTGTTAGCGATTTATTCTTTTATATAGGCCTATCCTTTATAGAAACCAAATACAAAACATCAGATACAATCAAGTCTGATTAACGTGCGAGAAAAGAACCATTTTATGGTACAGCACACTGGAGTACAACACATTGGAGGGCCAATGAGACTAAATAAACAAGCTCTGTTGAGTGTTATTTATAGGACAGTGAAGTGATGATATCTTTACCATTAAAGATATCATATCAACGCCTGACATTCCAGTTGAGACCATGGCCAGTGATACCAAAATAAGTACAAACATTCCGCACATAATGGCGCTATGACGTTATAATGTTAGTGCGCCAATAAAAAATTGGGAAATTCTGGTTATGTACAAAGGTACAGGCAAAATTGATTTTCGGCTAACAACAGCGGTAGCTGGGTCGAAGCTAAAATACGCAGTGCATCATGGGAAAATATCGACATCCAAAGCCCGCGTAATACAATATAGGAACATACATCTTTGTAGGTTTAAATGTCATTATAATGATGTTACATGCAAATGCACACTAAAACAACAATTTCCAATTATACAGGGTGTCCCAGAAAAAATTACCGAGTGAATAAAATTGAACGTAAGTCGAGAAGTAGACATTAGAATCAGAAAATTTAAAATGTATCGCATAGCCTTTTTTAATGTGCTTCACGTATGAAAAGTTTGTTTGATTCAGTTGAATGGTTGCGAAGAAATTATCGATTACATAATGTGCGCATCAATGCACTTCATTTAAAGTTTGATCACAGGCGCTTTTTTCATACTCGCTCACCGCTTCCTAAAGTTTGTGTATCTCATTAAATTTAGTCCACATTATCAATTTTATAATCCGATGGTGTTATGTTATTCATGCTTTCACTGAAGATGAATAACAGTTTGTCCGAGAAAACTTTGATTTCTGTAATTGGAAGCTTCCCAACTAATTATTTAGGTTGTGCAAATAATGTTATAGTTTAACTTTCCAAAGAACATTTGAGCCAAGAATGGCAATGAAATGATCAAGTGTTTACCATGCAACATTAATGTTGAAGTTTTAAAAGATTTAAACTTTGCATTACAATTTCTACGAAATATTCCAAAAACTTAAATGTGTGTAAGAAATTGTTTAAGGCAGCTGAAATTCTTTTATGCAATAATTCTTTATGCAACATTTATATCAACATTAACGAAAAAATATATTTACAAGTACCGAGCATCATCTTACATGCAAGCTTTCATTTTCAATATCGTGCAGGTTTTCAAATTTGAACAAAACCTAATTAAATGTTTTGCAAGAAACAGTTTTTTAAAAAGGAAAAAGGAAAAGGAAAAGGAAAACATGAAGCTTATTGACAGGTAACCACTGTAGTGCGCATTGTGTTGAATTATCTTTCTTTCAAACTTGGAATGTAGTGAATTGACGTATGCGTTATGTAACCGTTCATTTCTTCGCAAACGGTCAACCGATTCCAGTAAAATTGGCGTATATGATGCAGAATAAGATGGGCTACACGCTGATGTTTAGATATTTGAATTTTGATTTCTATTTCTCGACTTACGTCCAAATTCATTCGCCCGGTATTTTTTTATGGGACACCATGTAGTAGATCTATTTTCTATCTATTGATCACAGGGAATCCTTCGAGGAGCTGTTTTCAACATTATATTAATTACCACACTCACGTGAAAATTCAATAGCAGCTAAAAACAATACAGGAACATACATCATTGTGGGTTTATTTTATAATGATGTTACATGCTAATGCACACTAAAACAACAATTTCCAATTATAGTAGCTCTATTTTCTATCTATTGATCACAGGGAATCCTTCGTGGAGCTGTTTTCAACATATTTATTATCACACTCGCGTGAAAATTCAATAGCAGCTTAAACAGCGATCTCGACTCTAGAGTCAAAAATTTGACTGCCAAGAGCAACCGCTGGTGGCGCATTGTATTGTAAAATGCGACAATTCTACGAAAATGCGATTTTCACCGAATCGTCTCCTAAATAATTATAAAGAGTTAGTAGCTCTAGGAATAATTTTACAAGAGCGACATGAAAATCATGGATTTTACTGTAGTTTCAGTTTCAGTTCAGTTTCAGTTTCAGTTTTATTTAAGAGCGGTTGCTCATGGCTGTAGAAACTAGTGGTGGGTCTCACCACCACCACCACCCCTCCATTATCATTTTTGATGTCGGTCCTACCCCCGGGTAACGTGCTGGGGTAAAAATTTTATCACTAAAATTAGCGCAAATGATTGATCTACGACTAGTTTAGGTCGTTTGGGCGTAAACCCGCGCGTTTTTATGGCGGATAGAAAATCGGGGGGGGGGGGGGGGAAAAACCCCCTTCGTAGTTCTAGGGTTGATATTGGGACTATATGGGTACTCGTGAGATTTGAGATGAAAGTGGCTATACACAAACAACGGTGAATCTCAGCATGTCTAGTGAAGTTCAACGAGTGGCTGCTACGTCTGTGTAAAAAGGAAGGAGTCCCATAAACTAACAACGTCAGTTTCGCGTCTCATGTATCCGGGATATAATAAGCTGAACCTTGCAATTGCCTTAGAATTGCCTCAAATTGCCTCAAACCTTAGGGTTAATGTGTTTTTATTTAAGTTTAGCTTAGAGTTAGGCATAATTGTGGACAAAATTTGAAAAAAAAATACAGTACTGTCTGATGAGTCTCATATATTGCAAGTTAGAAAAGCTGCAATGTTCTTTTGTCACAAAAAGGTGTCGTGTTTTAATAAAATATTGAAGTTCACAGGACAGGTGCTATTGAGCGGCTTTGTTTTTACTTTCGACTGTAATTAAGGTCACTTACATCTGGGTCCACTGATTTTTGCATTCTTGGATTCCATTATTCACTCCTAGGTCATTGTCAATCGATACCTATTATTGTACAACCTTTGGCAAAATGCACGTTGGCACTGAAAGGTGTGGGTTTTCGCCAGTTTGACAGTTATACCTGCACCAGCGAATGCACACAAGGCAAACAAAGTTAACATATCATTTTTTTTGCTTCAAGTATAAGAGGAAAAAAGTTGAAAGTTCTCTGATCAAATTATAAAATATCACAAGTTCCAAGGAATAAAAAACTCAATGGTCATGTATCTCCAGGATACATAATTAATGAGGTATAGGTCAAAGGGTACAATAACAATGTCATAATTCAAATTTTTTAAAATGCTCCAAATTGAATGTAAATAGTGTTAAATTATTGGTCCGTACGAATGATTATGATGAATAAAAAAATGAATACTTTGCTAGTCTTCTTTATTCTAGAATCAAGTGCCCAAGTTCAACAATCCCATAGAGTATGTAACCTTGACAATATGTTATAAAATTAAATCTAGACTTCGTAGACATAGCAAACTATACCCTGTTTTTTCTTTCTTTTGTCAAGACGAATAATAAGAGGTAGAATACTGTCTAATGAGTCTAATATCATGCAAGTGAGAAAAGCTGCAATGTTCTTTATTCACACAAAAGTGACGTGCTTTTACTAAAATATTGAAGTTCACAAGACAGGTGCTATTGAGCGGCTATGTTTTCATTTTCGCCAGTTTGATAGTTATAACTTCAAACTGTACCAGCGAATGCACACAAGGCAAACAAAGTTAACATATCCGTCGATACATTTCTAAGAGTCAGGTTTCAGAATATTTTTAAATGGGACAATTGACATATTTAATTGATTTTTCCGCATTTATGTGCATTAATATTGACTAGTAGTAGTGATATAATTACCAAGCACAGGACAAAATAAGATTTTTTACAAACGTCGTTTAAAGATATTATTATATTTGCCTTTAACTTGTGGAAACGTTGCTTAAGCTCCCATTGTTTTTCATTCAACGCATCTAGAAGGAGCTAAATACATCCACCAAATGACTTCTGCTAATTACAGGGCTCTAACAATAAACATTTACTGGTTAAGAATCCACACCTTTGATAAAAACATTGTATTGTCCTTGTGGATGAGTTGATCTTGTATTCACTTGTTAATTTCGTTAAATCTTCAAGGTACGGTGACACTTCGTGATTTTACCAATCAAAGAAGGCCTAAAATAGAAAATATATGGGAATTGCAGGCTTGTGGCATCAGCTTGGTAAAACGCATTACTAAACAAAACTGTGGAGACTAGGGTTAGACATAAAATTGCTGCATATTCGTAAAAGTAATTAAATTCTAACATGACTTGAATAATGTATGGATTTGTCTTATATATTCATTACGAGAGGGAAAATCACTGCATCCCCAGATACTTCTGTAACAGAGATATCAAACCAGATGTGTTGAGCTTAAATGAACAAATGATGAACGAGCAGGTAGTCGCACAATAAAAGTTAAACCAAGTTAAAATTATACAGAATTAGATCTTGTGACATGTATTATTTACACGTTTACAAAACAATGAATACAAATTTAAGGATTTCACAGATAATTTTGGTCAAATTTGAAATGGATCGCTTTTTCGACGTACGTTTTATTCTACCTAATGTCGTCATAAATATCTAACAAAAAGATATGATATTCATACGTGTTTAATACAAAATAGTCATTCTGGTATCATGTTCATGAATGCAAAATTGCATTGCGACACTGGAGGATTACCAGTATAGACATTAGGTCTCAAGTTCAGTTTGTTGGCAGATATTCGCTTTTATTTACATCATCAACTCTCTATTATCCGGTGACATATTGAATGCATATTACATGATTCTGCCTCGTAATGTTCAAATGTCTATAACATTGTATAATGTGTGATGCGATCATGCAAAATCAGTAGGAACTCGGAAATATTAAATTTTCAGTTTCTTATAGGATAGTAAAAAACATTTACAAAGCTGCATTTTGCAGAAAACCCCATTGAAATTGAACAACCATTTCCAATGATATGAGCAATTAAAGACTTTGCAAAACAAGAGGAACCAAAAAGGAAATATTTCCTTTGTTTGCCTATATCTTAAAATCAATATTTCCGAGTTCCGACTAATGTTTCTTGATCGCATCACATATTTGTTCACACGAAAGCAACTTGCATGTAACATAACAGGAGTGCTGCTAATACGTTGCTGTATTATTTACTCAATTATGTTTTATTATAACATAAGTGCCTCCATCAGCTAATTATGTCACTAATGTGTTTTTAATATCGTATTGTCTTCTTCAATATATCATTACTATCATGACATTGATGGCAATAGGGATTGTAATGTGTTATACCAGGAAAGTGTTAGCTATAAATTGCTGTGAATTTTAAAATACTACTTTTTAAATTAATTAAATTTTGCACCTTCTACCCAAAAAATGATAGAATTTGTTTTCTGCAAATTACTTTACCATAGAGTTATATATTTACAAAGGCATGTTTGGCATCAAAAAGTAGCATGGTGCGTTTATTAGTAAATCGTATGAGACATGTTATAATAAAAAGTTCAACAGAACTATAAGGTTGTGTAATAGTTAAAATAATGGGGTGTTCTGATAAATACGATGACATTAAAACATTACTATATAAATAAGAAGCGGCTTTAGGGAACGAATTCATGAAAGAGATGACGATGTGAACAAATTATCTAAAGCTTAGATGTGGTAATTCATAGATGTAATTAGAATAATTGAATACACATACTCAAGAGTGTGTTTCGCGGTATTAGTAGCTTATTTAATTCATATCGGCAGCGTGTATTATTGTTGGTATTGTTATTGACAAATGATAATGATTAACATCGGTGTTTTTAACTCAAATGGTTTATTTCATTCGAAACATCAGATATCATCAAATTTGATTAGCATTATAAGAAAAGTACCAGTCTATGCTAGAGGGCCAATAAAGCTAGATAAACAAGCTCTTTTGAGTATTATTCTAATATAGCATGATGAAGTGATAATATCTTATTTACCATTAAATATATTAGGTCACAGCCTTCCATGCCAATTGAGACCGTGGTAAATACGTGCAGCAGTAAATAGATGCTTATCAAGTAAAATACTTCTGTAGCAAAGTATGAACAGATTAAAAATAATAATATAAATAAGATTAAACATTGTGGCTATATGGGTACTCAGTCGTGAGATTCAAGATGAAAGTGACGTGTACACAAGCAATTACAGTAAACTTAACGGTAACTCTAACAGCAGGTCTAGTATCGAGGAACCTGACTTCTCTGAACATGAAAGGAAGCAATCCAACAAACTAACTAGATGGTTAGCGCAACCTCGCAATTGCCTTAGAATTTCCTTTCAAACCTTAGAATTAAGTTTTTTTATTTGGGTTTAGCTTAGAATTAAGCATAGTCTGTGGACAGAATAGAGAGAGGTAGAGTACAGTGTTATGGTCACTAAATTGACCCAGGCCAAAATTACCTGCTACCAATAACTTTGTACCAACTACTGGCTAAGATAAGTTTCACAGAATTCCCTGTTTTAACTCTACACTGCTCCTCCTGTTTAATTATTCTCCGGGCCTTATACATCACAGCACATCATTTCTAAATATAGCTCATTACATCACTATAAGCAAATCAGGATCGTTAATCGGTATAGATGGTTACTGTAATAGCGCCATCACTTAATCTTGAGGATATCATGATTATTCTAGTGGTTTACATTTTGTATGATTGTTTAATAGCATTTTCCTTTGAATATTCAGAACATTTCATGTACAAACCAATAGAGATAAATATCAGTGATATAAGTGATAATTGAATATAATGTATGAATACAAAAGCCACCCAAGTCCATACTTTGGCCAAATTGAGTTAAGCATGGGAAAGTGTTGCTATACATAGGCCTGTCATATGTATGAAATAACAACTCAAATTCATCCTCTGTGTCTATTGAGCATGTGAAAAATAGCATGTATGAAAGAATCAACCCAAGTCCATGATTTGAGTCTTGTAACACATTAATTGAAATCCAGTATGTATAAAAGTCCACTTGTAACACATCCATTGCTGGAGAGTGAGTTTTGAAAAAAAAAATGGGTTTAATCAAGGAAAGTGTGTGGTTTATATTACATGGCAGAATGCTTATCAAACATAACTGTGTGCTTTATTTTGTATTATCTTACTAGTGGTAATCTCATTCCAACATTATTGTCTTAGTATATGATTCAAAAAACCACCAAGTCCAGAATTTAAAATTAACCCCACGAAGTCCCTGAAATGCTAATCGTCATACCTAATACAGTTTAACCCACCCATTTGCACGTACAACTTACCATATTGACCAGGTAAATCTAACTGAAGGAATTAAAATGACACACAGGTTTTTTTCTCAAAATCACTTCCCATGGACTTGGGTGGGTTTTGGATTCATGTATTCAATTAATGTATGACATATACACATAGCTTTTAATGAATATCATAGAATGTTTTGGAGGTACATAACAACTGTAAAATGAGTCTAATATCATGTTGGTGAGAAGACCTGCTATGTTCTTTAGTGACACAAAAGTGACATGTTTGTAATAAAAAATCGAAGTGCACAGGACTGGTGCTATTGAGCGGCTTTGTTTTTACTTTCCCCTTAATTAAGGTCACTTACATCTGGGTCCACTGATTTTTGCATTCTGATATTTCATTATTTACTCCTAGGTCATTGCCAATTGATACTTATTATTGTACAACCTTTGGAGACATGCAAGTTGGCGTTGAAAGGCGTAGGTATTAGCCAGTTTGACAGTTATACCTTCAAACTGCACCAGCGAATGCACACAAGGCAAACAAAGTTAACATATCCGTCGATACATTTCTAAGAGTCAGGTTTCAGAATATTTTTAAAAGGGAAAATTGACATATCTAATTGATTTTTCCGCATTTATGTGCATTATTATATTGGCTAGTAGTAGTAGAGGTGACATATTACCAAGCACATGACAAAATAAAATTTTCTACCAACGTCGTTTAAAGATATTATTATGAAATTAATCACACTACTGTCCGTTTCGCTATTTGCCTTTAACTTAGTGAAATGTTTCTTAAGCTCCCATTGCTTTTCATCCAACGCATCAAGAAGCTAAACACACCCACAAAGTGACTTCCGCTAATTACAGGGCTTTAACAATAAACATTTACTGGTTAAGAATCCACACCTTTAATGAAAGCATTGTATTGCCCTTATGGATGTGTTGATGTGAGTATAAAAGATCTTGTATTCACTTCTTAATTTCGTTAAATCTTCAAGGTACGGTGACATTTGGTGATTTTACCAATAAAAGAAGGCCTAAAATAGACAATATGTGGAAGTTGCAGGCTTGTGGCATCAGCTTGGTAAAACGCATTACAAAACAAAACTGTGGAGACTAGGGTTAGACATAAAATTACTGCATATTCTTCAAAGTAATTAACTTCTAACATTGTTTGAATAATGTATGGATTTGTCTTATATATTCATTACGAGAGGGAACATCACTGCATCCCCAGATACTTGTGTAACAGAGATATCAAAAAGAAGAAAGTGCAAGCTCGGTATAATCTGAATCTGCAGATGTGTGGAGCTTAAATGAACAAACGATGAACGAGCAGGTAGTCGCACAATAAAAGTTAAACCAAGTTAACATTCTACAGAATTAGATCTTGTTACATGTACTATTTACACGTTTACAAAACAATGAATACAAATTTAAGGATTTCACAAATAATTTTGGTCAAATTTGAAATGGATTGCTTTTTCGACGTACGTTTTATTCTACCTAATGTCGTCATAAATATCTAACAAAATGGTATTATATTCACACGTGTTTAATACAAAATATTCATTCTGGTATCATGTTCATGAATGCAAAATTGCATTGCGACACTGGAGGATTACCAGTATAGACATTAGGTCTCAAGTTCAGTTTGTTGGCAGATATTCTCTTTTATTTACATCATCAACTCTCTATTATCCGGTGACATATTGAATGCATATTACATGATTCTGCCTCGTAATGTTCAAATGTCTATAACATTGTATAATGTGTGATGCGATCAAGCAAAATCAGTAGGAACTCGGAAATATTAAATTTTCAGCTTCTTATAGGATAGTAAAAACATTTACAAAGCTGCATTTTGCAGAAAACCCCATTGAAATTGAACAACCATTTCCAATGATATGCGCAATTAAAGACTTTGAAAAACAAGGGAACTCAAAAAGGAAATACTTCCTTTGTTTGGCTATATCTTAAAATCAATATTTCCGAGTTCCGACTAATGTTGCTTGATCGCATCACATATTTGTTCACACGAAAGCATCTTGCATGTAATATAACAGGTGTACTGCTAATACATTGCTGCCATCAGCTAATTATGTCACTAATGTGTTTTTAATACCGTATTGTCTTCTTCAATATATCATTACTATCATGACATTGATGCCAATAGGGATTGTAATGTGTTATACCAGGAAAGTGATAGCTATAAATTGCTGTAAATTTTAAAATACTACTTTTCAAATTAATTAAATTTTGCACCTTCTACCCAATGATAGAATTTGTTTTCTGCAAATTACTTTATCATAGAGTTATATATTTAAAAAGGCATGTTTGGCATCAAAAAGTAGCATGGTGCGTTTATTAGTAAATCGTATCAGACATGTTATAATAAAAAGTTCAACAGAACTATAAGGTTGTGTAATAGTTAAAATAATGGGGTGTTCTGATAAATAAGATGACATTAAAACATTACTATATAAATAAGAAGCGGCTTTAGGGAACGAATTCATGAAAGAGATGACGATGTGAACAAATTATCTAAAGCTTAGATGTGGTAATTCATAGATGTAATTAGAATAATTGAATACACATACTCAAGAGTGTGTTTCGCGGTATTAGTAGCTTTAATATATAATTCATATCGGCAGCGTGTATTATAGTTGGTATTGTTATTGACAAATGATAATGATTAAGATCGGTGTTTTTAACTCAAATTGTTAGATACCATCAAATTTGATTATCATATAACAAAAGAACCATTCTATGGTAGAATATGCTAGAGGGCCAATAAAGCTAGATAAACAAGCTCTTTTGAGTATTATTATAATATAGCATGATGAAGTGATGGTATCTTTTTGTTTACCATTAAATATATGATATCAACCCCTGGGATACAATTTGAGACCGTGGAATAATACGAGCAGCAGTAAATAGATGATTATCAGGTAAATACTAAGGTAGTAAAGTATGAACAGATTAAAAATAATAAGATTAAACATTGTGGCTAAACATCGGGTCTATATGGCAAAGCGTCAGCACTAGGTAAATAATTTTTTGTACATTCGGAAAACCACTGACACCACTAACCACCTAGTGAATCACGTGGCTGCCATGACGTCATCGTGATCGACTTTGTTTCAACAATTCTCGACTTGTTATAACTAGGGAATTCCTTGTTTGTTTTGTTTTTAGCTTTTGTCCACATTTATTTGCAAGCAAATTAATCTAAGCATACGCAAATGTTAAAATGTACGGTTACTCTACAGATGTAGTATTAACATGATCAAGGAGACCTGACTAGCTAACCTGTCAATTACCTTAGCATTTCCTTTCAAGCCTTTCAGTTTTTGATCTACAATCTTAGAAATATTGTGTTGGGACAGGTGGTCAAATTTACTCCTTGTTTCCATCCCAGTCACGTAAATTTTGATAGACGTTTTTCAAATAATGTTCTACGTGCAGCTTCAACCCTCCAGTAAGCTATATCCCTCCCCATTCCCCCACCAATCAATAATGCAGAGTCCAACACGGAGCCTGATGATAAGACGGGGGAGGGGGATCGATTTTAGTTCATGGTCTTAAACTGTCCCAAGACTAAATTCTATGATTGCAGGTTTGGGTGTGAGTTAGGAATACTTGTGGACAGAATATGAAGAACTCTCAACCCTCAACGGAAATAAACGAAATATCACAAAAGCGAGAAAACCGGCAATGTATTTTTCTTCACACAGAAAGAGACGTGTTTGTAATAATAATTTGAAGTTCACAGGACAGGTGCTATTGAGCGGCTTTGTTTTTACTTTCGCCTTAATTAAGGTCACTTACATCTGGGTCCACTGATTTTTGCATTCTGCGATTTCATTATTCACTCCTAGGTCATTGTCAATCGATACTTATTATTGCACAACCTTTGGCAAATTGCACGTTGGCGTTAAAAGGTGAGGGTTTTAGCCACAAAACCTCTCAGTTATATATTTATACCTTTAATAATGAAACTGACGCACCCAAAGCACCTATGATAAACGGCGTTAACAATCCTATGAATCCGTCTGTTCATTTTTATAGCTGGCCATCGGTCTAGTTTTGAGAATACGTCAACATGGAAAGTACTTTAATCATAATTATCTGGTGATATTCAGGACAAAAGTTGATATTGTAAAGTTCAACTGGTGACAGGCACACCCTTGATTCCGGTGTTAGTATTCCTCGTTTAACTTAGTGGAAGGATACTTAAATTCCTTTTACATTTAAACCAACATTAAATGTCACCACCAAATGACTTCGGCTATTAATAAGAGAAAATAAAAAAAAATATTCCAGTGAAAAGAACAGAATTTGTAGTTTATTTTAGTTAGGCCTCGTATTGTCTCTGTGATATTGAACTAATGTAGTGGTGTAATCATGAACAATCTTGTATTTTCTTGTTGATTTCGCTGAAATCCTCATTACATGTTGACACTTTACCAAACAAGGAAGGCCAAAAATATAAAATATGTGGAGGATTTTTAGCCTCCCTTGGTAAAACGTATTGCAAAGCATAACTGTGTATACATGTAGATACCGGTTACTCAATAAATTGCTGCATTCGCACTTCTTCGAAATAATTAAATTCCAACATTATTTGAATAATGTATGGATTTGTCTTATATATTCATTGCGAGAGGGATAACAACTCCATCCCCAGATAGTTGCGTGTAAAGATATGGCAGAAGAAGAAAGCGCAAAGTCGGTAACATCTGCAGATGTGTTGAACTTAACGAGCAGTTAATACAAGGCAATGCAAGTTCGTTTTTCTTGCCCAAATGCTCATCAACAATTATCCTTAACATTGCTTCCAACTAAATTTTTATAATAGCATCATTATACAGATTAAGATATGATTATTTACACGTTTATAAAACTATGACTTATGTTAACGGTTTTGACAAATAATTTTGGTCAAACTTGAAATGGATGTTTTTTCTACATACGACTTTTTCTACCTAATTGCGTCATAAATATCTAACTAAAAGAAATGGTATTCACACGTGTTATAATACAATATAGCCATCCTGGTATCATGTTCATGAATGCAAAATTGTATTGTGACACTAGAGGATTACTAGGCAGACGTTAGGTCTCAAGTTCAGTTTGTTGGCAGAGAATCGCTTTTATTTATATGATATCAACTCGTTATTATCCGGTGACATTGAATGCATATTACATGATGCTGTCTCCTCGTGTTGAAAATGAGGTTCATGTATTATACAAATTTCTATAACATTGGTGTAATATTTTCTTCCAATTAACTGCCGGAAGTGGAGATTTTAAAGCAATTTTTGTTGAACGATTTGACTGCGATTGGTTTGTCAGGATAATTACGGATAATTGACTCCTTTGCCAACATTAAACCAACTTTAAGCATGTTAATCCCTTGCCGGAATCAATCACTCTCTAAGAAAGAAAGAAAGGAAAATGAAAGAAAAAAAGAAAGAGAGAAAGAAAGAAAGAAAGAAAAAAGAAAGAAAGAAAGAAAGAAAGAAAGAAAGAAAGAAAGAAAGAAAGAAAGAAAGAAAGAAAGAAAGAAAGAAAGAAAGAAAGAAAGAAAGAAAGAAAGAAGAACTAAACTCTAATCTACTTACACCTGCGCATCTGTATATCAGTCTTTCCTTTATAGCAGCATATTTTCTTACAATTTCTTACACCTATCAATGTCTGCATCATTTATATTCTGTGTCAGATTAGGTTTGAATGCTGCAATTGCAGACTTGTTCCATGCATTGAAAGACTTTCCTGCGATCAGTTTGTCTAGGGAATTCCAGACACTTGACTGATATTACAATCCTTCTTGCCGACATTGTAACATTTACATGCAAAATAATTCAGTTCAGATTCTGGGGAAAATGAAGTATCAACGTCATTACATCTGTTAGCTTCTACGATGTTGTTAATGAAAACATTTTAAAAGAATGAAAGTAACCACAAGAACACTCACTAGATTTAAGTACTTTGTAAAGGTTGTCATAGAGCGTGTTTATAGTGGGAGCAGATGTGCGGTACATTGCGGTATAATTTCTATCCGGTCAGAAATTATCCCACTATAAACACTAGCAGTATATGTATGTACGGTACATCGATATCCTTCTCAACCGAAGGATATTGTCGCGAGATATTTGCACTATAAACACACCAGTATAAATTGTGTGCGGTATTACCGGAAGTAGGAGCTTCTTCATGATGCGTATGATGCGCGCAGGACATTCGGAACGATTCTCACCCCCAAGAGTTATCAAAACAGAAGCTACATGTTCACCGCCATGATCATGATTGGGCTGTTTATAGCTCGCGCCACAATATTTACACATTCCCCGTGTGACCTCGAGGCCATTGCAAATGTACGATAATGTTAGTTGGTATATAATTTGTGCGGTAACTGTGTCTCACTATAAACAGCAAGGGTATCGGTATACAAGGATTATCGTATACGGTATACTCAAAATTCGGTATATTCACTATAAACACGCTGCGTGACTATCATAGGATATTATACGGTTTTAAGTACAGTAATATTAAACATTGCGTCAAGTTTGACAAGTGGTATCTATATGAAAATATTGATAACAAGAAAATCAAGATAAGTATCCCGTGTTTTGTATAAAAGTGGAACGTTAAGTTAGCTAATAACTGTAATAATGATCATTTCGTACTTACCAAAATATATACAACATTCAAGGCAACTGGGATTCCGATTGCTGTGGTGCAGCAACTTTAACTCTCCGAAACAAATCATTTAGCAGCATGATCAATTTAAAGTCCCGCAGTGATCAATTAAAACAAGGAGTACCGGCCAAAATTTCTCCAAAATTACACGTTTTGTACATATTTACGTGCGTATAATAATTTATTATTTTGGCCCATAATCAAGATAAATTAGTCTTAAATTTAGTTGAAAGAGGATATGTGGTAGCGTAGTTTTAAGCAATTGCAAAATGCGTGCATCATCCCCTTGCCCCCGGGCGGTCGTAACTGACTAAATAAAACAAACCACAACAACTGGATAAAATATTTAACCTTTAGGCGATGAAACAAAAGTTTTATTAGTTGACAAAAACACATGAGAGCAAATATCATCAGAAATGTAAATATCTCAAATTAGAACCGGGGTCAGTTTAACCGAAATGCATTTTTATTCATATTAAGTTTGATTGCTTGCTTACTTCGTTTACTTGCTTAAGGCAAGTTATGTCCTCGAACTACAGTGGCTTTCCACACCGCCTCGTTGTCCCGTGGTATTAGGTTTATATGCCAGTGTCTTGTGCACACGGTTGTTTGATGTGATCATTTATTAGGTTTTCAAGCAAAACATCATGTACAACCCAATTTTAGGCTTAAACAGCTAAAAGCGGTATCATGCTAATGTATACAGATACTTCCGAATCATTTTCAACTTTAATTTCCCCTTATTTACAACATTATTCACTTTCACAGCATTTTTTAATGCTTTTTTGGATATAAAATGAATCTATTTATGACAAGATTGGTGGCGCTATTTAGTTACTGGAAATTACTCTGTCAAGCTTTTAATACAAAATATTTCTTTTATTTTTTGATGAAATATGTTAAAATAATTTCTTTGTTGCTTGTTTCACCTATTCCATCTGTTTTAATGACAGTATTGATTACCTACCCCTTGCAAATTAAAAAATACGAATTTTGATAAATAGCGCCACCTATAGTTTGCATTTTCTTAATAATGAAGCCAATTCTATATACAGGGTGTCCCATAAAAAATTACCGGGCGAATGAATTTGATCGTAAGTCGAGAAATAGACATCAGAATCCAAATATCTAAACATCAGCGTGTAGCCCATCGTATTCTGCATCTTATACGCCAATTTAACTGGAACCGCATGCGTCAATTCACTTCATTCCAAGTATGAAAAAAGATCATTCAACACAATGCACACTAGTTGGTATTTAACTGTCAATGGGCTTCATATTTTGTTCTGTAAAATTCTTTTCGTTCTTTTTAAACAATCTGTTTCTTGCAAAACATTTAATTAGGTTTTGTTCAAATTTGAAAACCTGCACGATATTGAAAACGAAAGCTTGCATGTAAGATGATGCTCGGTATTTGTACATATATATTTTCGTTAATGTTGATATAAATGTTGCATAAAGAATTACTGCATAAAGAATTCCAGCTGGCTTAAAAACATTCTCACACCATTAATGTTTTTGGAATAATTCCAAGAAATTGTAATGCAATTTTAAAACTTCAACATTAATGTTGCATCATGGTATCAAAAATCACACGTAAAGCTGTAAGCACTTGATCATTGTTATTCTTGGCTCAAATGTTCTTAAAGTTAAAATATAACATAATTATTTGCACAACATAAAGACTTGAAGTTGGAAAGCTTCCAATTGCAGAACTCAAAGTTTTCTCAGACAAACTGTTATTTATCTTCAGTGAAAGCATGAATGACATAACACCGTCCGATTATAAAATAGATAATGTGGACTAAATTTAATGAGATACACAAACTTTAGGAAGCGGTGAGAGAGTATGAAAAAAGCGCCTGTTGATCAAACTTGGAATGAACTGAATTGATGCACGCATTATGTAATCGCTCATTTCTTCGCAACCACTCAACCGAATCAAATAAAATTTTCGTATGTGATGCACAACATAATAAGCTATGCGCTGCATTTTAAATTTGTTGATTCTGATGTCTATTTCTCGACTTATGTTCAATTTTATTCGCTCGGTAATTTTTTCTGGGACACCCTGTACATCAAACAACCATGTGAAATCTACACAACCCCTGTGGAAGATTTTGGAAATATTTTCCACAGAGGGATAATGTTTTTCAAATGTAACTGGTCAAGGTTAATCACTTTGAAACCCATACTGCTCCAGTATTGTGGATTATCTTCCACAGCTCGTGTGCGTATTTCAAATGGAAGTTACCCAATTGTTTATTGTATTCAAAACTCAAACTCCCTCTGTGGAAGACTTTAGCTAAATCTTCCACAGGGGTAGTGTGTGTTTTAAACGGAATAGCCCAATTTACAAGCTTACTTCTGTATATTTTGGAGTCCAGTCCAGTATCTTGGATACCAACTCTTCACTTCTTGAACAGTGGCATATCAATTTGTAAGCGCTCTTTTTTATTTTTAAGTCATAGTTCATTGAATTTACAACCGTATGACAAAACAGGCAAAAATAGCAACTTTTTGCACAAGATTTGCAATTTAAAGAGAATTGACCATTGCTCATTCTAGTGACTCTAGTATATGGACAATATAAGTTGGCTTTTTCATTTAATGACATAAAATTTGAAAAAAATATTGTTAGGAACACTTTTTTGACTGTTTTGATTTTTAAAACCTACATTTTGGTCAAAAATGTGCTTGGATAGGTAGTTTTTCCACATTCGCCTTGCTATAATATTGAATTTTGTTATCTGTTTACCTAAACGTGTTTTTAGGGGGAAGGGTTAGCTTTCGTTCGATATAAAAACAATTCTGATTGGATGAAGGGAACACTTGAGGTTTCGACAAAAACCAATCAAAGAGGCTCATTTTTTAGGTATAGAAGCTTCACAGCTCCTACATTGCTATGCACTCAACCGTGTAGTGTAATCAAAGACTGTGGTGGAGAGTTTCGCTGCTTGTTGTTCTCTGCTTGGAAGCTCTTGGGACGAAAATGTGGGCTCAGGTGTATCGAGGTGGAAACTGTGCGCATGATGGTTTATAAGAGAATCGTTTTTGTATAGATACCTTTCCATATGTTATAGCGAGAATCAGATCCTTGTCATTTTAAATATCGCACTTATTGTACAAGGGAGTAAGTTTGGTTGACCAAATGTTAAGGGTATAGCTTAAAGGAATAAAGACAAAACGAACATATTCTTGTTTATGCCATAATATTGTAGTCTTTCAACCTTTTCACACCTTCAGCTGTGTAACTTACAAAAACTGTAATACTTAAACGTGATAAAGATGGATGTTTGAAATAAATCTAACGTATTTCAGAAAAATATAATTATCATTACTTTTGTCGGCTCCTATCTTGAATCTAATTTACCTCTAAATGATAATATTGTATTGGTAACATTCAAACAAAACATCGTACGCATCGCAAAATCAAGACTTAGTTGTTGTTTTTTTTAAATTCAATCCTCATTCTAAATTGCTCTCACACAATATTGTTTTTACAAATTCGCATTGAAGCTCATAATCTTATTATTGAGAAAGGTCGTCATTTGACCTCCAGAATTCTACCAGAAAATAGATTATGTATAATGCGATATCAAATATGAAGTTGAAGATGAATTTCGTTTTGTAACGCCTACGATAGTCTTAGACAAACTTTGTTATCTCAAGTTAAAGCTTTTGTATTAGTGATAATCTAGTCGACGAGAGTATTTTACATGCATAAACATTCCCAGAACATAAGTGCACCCCCATAAAATGTATGAATTTTCAGGTTTGCATCCAGAAAACGACTTGAATTTCAGTTACCAATGTTACTGGAGAAGCTTGAAAATGCATCAAAATGTATAAAATATTACGAAATGGGGACCTCAAATTTAGGATTTTCGGTAATGAACTATTTTTGTCTTGATATTTTCGTATTTTAGACACTATGAAAGTCAGGATTTCCAGCAATCTTAAAAATCCCAATCGCCATTGCAACTTCCGGTTATTTTGGGACACTTTGACATCTGACATATCGGGAAATTGCTGTAATTATTATTGATTAATTTATTATTGTCATAATGCTATCATTAAAAATATTAAAATAATTAATTTATTCAATAATGATGATTTTTGGTTTTGTTTTCATTCTTGTAAAACATTTTAGATTATATCTTGTACGCACAAAAAACATTCTTTCTGAATTTCCCAATAGGTCAGAGGGCAAAGTGTCCCAAAACTGCAAAAACTGTCCCACAATGCATTGCAAACTTCCAATGCCGATTGGGCTTATTGGTCAAAATGTCCGAAAAGTCGAACTCCTCTATACAGGTGTGCATCCAATTTCTGAAATATAAAAATAACGTGTACCTAACGAAAGTGTATTATACTAATAACAATTTCTGCATTTTTTTTTTCATTTTCAGCGAGACTGTTGACTACGTATAAAAGGAATTACAGAATACAGCCGTTCAGAGGGTAAGTTTAATTAACTACACTACTGTCTGATGTATGTAGTTTTAACAAATCTTTACAACTTAATATTCTTTAAGGGCTCGGTCACCCACCAACAAATTGCATTCTGAATACAATGAATGTCCTTCTGATATCAATTTTTAATTGGAGATATATAATATAAAAAATTATTAAAAATTGAAATGATTTTTGACAGTTGACACTCCTCGAAGTGTGGAATAATTTACCACCTTCATTTCGTGTGCACCATGAAACTTAGACTATGCCATAGTTGATATGCCAGGTGAACGCATTCCGTTGCACTCAAATTTATACTGATGTTTATTAAAATTAAAGTGTTCAATAGTAAAATGGTCATAAAGAGTTTATATAATTAGATGATTAGTGACAATAAAAGTTATTGAATGCAACATATCTTGCATAATTATAATAGCTCACTTCAATACTGAACAATTCTGATTTTGATCTACCAGTTTATTGATCGCGAAAGCCCGACGAAAAATCCGACTATGTACTTTGGCTTTTAAGTAGAACTTTACCCCGGGACTTTGGTCTCTAAAACACACTGTCAATCATACTTGTTTATCAATCCAATTTAACCACAACCACTAAGCAAGACGCGTTAAATGTACCACTTTGTAGCACGGTGACTAAAAATATGTGAAAATCTATCAATTTCACACAAATTAATACAAATCAGCGTTTTACGCATTGAAAATGAAGTTTCATAAAAGGTCTTTTGGGAAACTTCATGTATATCTTCAAAAGGTCAAAATTTTTAATAAGAAATCAATAAAATGACTGGGAGATTTTTTTTTAATGAAATATGTACGTGATGGTTAAACAAAAAGAAAAAAGGTGATAACAAGGGCACAAAGGGCATCTATCACAAGAGTGAAGTACATTTCCAGCTTTTAAAAGCTCTTTGATCGAGGAAAGTTCGTGATGCCGCATACGTACTTTTAGCGCTGTTGATTGTAAAATAAAGCTCTGCTTGACATGCATGCTGTGATCAATTGCACTCTGTATTGAATGAAAGGTTGACGCTCCTTTGTTCATAACCTTGCGTATTTTTACTTTAACACATGAAACAGAGCTTACAACATCAAATATGAATCAAATCATCCGTGTATAAATATTCAATAATTGCACACGTGAATGTCAAATTATGATTTTTTTTGAAATATTGCTGAGTTTACAATGAAATTTAATATAACCGATAAAGTAAACGATATAGACAAAATGTCCTGAGCAGTACAAATTAAATTAGAAAGAAACTAGTTATAACATATAGTTCGAGGGAAAACATCACAGCGGTATCTTATGCTAACACAACAAGTTTCTTTATATTTTCTAAGGTAAATTATACAGCAATGCAGCAAATATAAATGTCAAGTTGTGTTCTTTGGAGACCTTCATTTTTTGAGCAATTATAATTCATGTCACAGTGAACTTGCATTAAGTTACCACGCGCATCACCATAGCACAGCTATCTTTTACCTGTGAGGTTATTATATTACTTCGTTTGTCATGAACTGAACGGAGGCCAGAAATCAAAGTTAAACCAGGAAAGTGTTAAAATGGTTGCAAAAATTACTTTATATTGCATTACTTTACTTCTGCCTTACACCAAATTTTCGTTTTCACTTCGCAACTTGAATTCCCCTCAAGCTATCCTATCTATCAATGAGGTTACCAAAGGAACAGGTTGTAATATAGTCAGATGCAGTACATGACAATAGATGGCACAATAATTTACATACGCTAACCTTTTGCAATGACCTTCGCATGATGCATTTGGAGGCTACAGGCAATGTTTGGCACCAAAAGATGGTGACATGTGACATATTATTTAAGGCACTTGTAACCTAATGACATCAGTTGATGTTATGCATTGTTTGCATGTAACATCCCTCCCTTGTTTGACACACAAAAGACACTCAATACACACATATGTACACATAACACATTGTGTCCATATTGGTCGTATGAGAACGGGTAATGCCATTGCTGGAATGGATATTCTGTATTACAGCATACAACCCCATACCTCTTTTCGATTTGTAACATACCGGTATTCTGCTTTTCATATGATATGGTGTCGCATATTATCTCAAATATTTATTAACTGTACTAAAGTGAGTTTCGACCTACAGAGGGCGCTATCACTGTACTAAAATACATGGTATTTTGACAACGGTATACACCGTGCCCATACGTTTGCTAATACAGAATATCCATCCCAATACGGCATTTACCGTGCCCATGCGACCCGTATGGACACAATATGTTATTATGTGTGTATCGGATTACTTATGACTTTGGATTACTTATGACTCATTACTATCTCGAACAAACGTAGAGAATCCGTAATTTCTATAGGTTGTCAGTAATTATTAGAATCAAAGTCTATTGTCTCTTCGCTTCAAGTTCATTCAAAGTATAGAGCATGTTGTGTGAAAAGTATTTCATTGTGAGTCGCTTAAACATCAAGATGTATATTTCTTCTACAAAACGGTTGACTTTTTACTTAATTTAAAATACAATGACTCCGAAGGAAGCATAACAAGACGGTGTGAGGTCAAGTTGACTCATCTTGCAAAATCATCATATTGTATTTCAAATTGGATTTAAATTTAGAAACCAAATGAAAAAAAAGAAGCGATTTAAGAAGAAATTATTGATTTTGAGTAAAGAATCACTTCCTTTACCATAATACCATCTGTCATTCACGCAGGGGTAAAACAATATAATAATAATTGAATTTTATTAATCGATAATTCAAAACTTCCTGGTTAAATATTATATCGTACATTATTTTTAAAAGTGCAAACAACAAGTAGCTTTGACAATATTATGTTTGCTTAAGGAATCGGATAAAGTTTTCTAAAAGATTTTAAGGTCTGTTGGGGGAAAATATATATCTTCACTACAAAAGGTCAACATTTTCAAATGATGGACGGCTTTTCCTCCCAGCTTCATACATTTTAAGTACATATCATTCGATTACGAAGTTTACTTCGAGGACTGTAAAATGTCAAAAATATCAATTTTGAATAATTTGCAATAAAATTTGTTATATATCGCGAATTAAAAAAAAATCCAAATTATTTGATATCAGAAGGACATTCCTCTCATGTTCAAAATACACTGTGCAAGCGTTGCTATCTTATATCTTAACACATTATTTGGATTCTAGAATAAAATTATTCTCAGATAATTCTCCCTCTTTAATGTAAATTACGAATATTGTTTTAGTAGAACACATAAACACTGACAGTCAATAAAAGTAATTAATTGTCTCTAAACATTGCTTTACGTCAAATTTGTTAATATTCTCAGTCATCCAGGTAGATAAACATAATAAAATGAATATTAAATCTGTCCATCTGGACTTACTGTTTTTGATAGCGACAGTATAGCGTCTCATCCAAGACGCATCATCAGGCTGACTGATCAGGAACTTGACTATTGACCTGTGACACAGTTGATGGAATGACATCACAGGATAGAGAACATACGTGGTTTGTAAGAGGGGTAAAGGTTCCCATACATGTCCGGCGGGAGGAACCTTCGCTCAATCGAGGAGGGGCCTTCGCCGCAACCTTTCAAGGACCAACGACGCACTATAAAAAATACAACGAAGACTCTCTTGTGACGTTATACCATCAACTGTGTCACAGATCAATAGTTCAGTGCCTGATCAGTCAGCCTGATGATGCGTCTTGGATGAGAAGCAATACTGTCCGAAATTTCAGATGAACAGATTTATTATTCATTTTATTATTGCTTTACGTGTACGTCCTATATTTACCTTGTTAAATTGTCTTTATTCGAAATCCTGGTTTACAAGCTTACGTGTCAAGAAGAACAATTGTCTTCTTATATTTTTAAAGTAGCCATATTTGCGGCGATTTTTGAGTGGGCTTAATATATGTTACTTTTTAATAACTCTCTTTCTGTAGTGTGTGGTTTACGTTAGCTTTGACCTTGTTGTGAGCTACTCAAGAGCATATCACTTTATCATCGCAAATATTTAAACCATAATTGACATCTTGAAAACAAATCTTAAGTAGTTAATCTCATTTGCAATTCAGCTGAGAGAAATCTATTCTTTTTGTACTAAAACCACAACTTGATTATTTTTTTTAATAGGTGTCTATTAAAAATCAATAGCACTTCAATTCACGGTCACTACTGGCCGCCAATTAGGCTATTCCAGTTGGAATCCATACACCCACTATGGAAGACATGACCTTAATCTTCCACACATGTAAATGGGGTTACCTGAATGGGTGACTCCATATGGCATTTACACCCTCTGTGTGGGAGATTAAGGTCATGTTTTCCATGGGGGTGTATATATTTCAAGTGGAATATCTAATTAGCTTCAACAGTGCAAATATACAAACAAGGCTCTTCACGATAATTGGTTTGAAAGACCGAGAGAAATTCGCTGAGATTAATTATGGTTTGATCATGAAGAAACATGTCATTTTATTTATAGTATTTATTCTTGTGGATTAAGGTTATTTATTTCATTTTGTGATACTTGATTGTGACTTGGCAGAAATTGCAATTTACTTGTTGAGGTCAATAATTTACCCGTGTATTGTAAAGAGAAGATTGCCTTTTTTTTGTGGTAATTTGAAATGCATGTCTAGGTAGTGACAGTGCTAAACTTTATATTGTTACTTACTCTTTTCCGATGTTTCCCGCCCATTTTTTAGAAGAGTGGTCGATAGATCGCTCTATGATACTAAAGTCTGCACAAAAAGAAACTCAGCTGTTATAAACACGACTACAGCTTCAGAACTAATGATTGTTTTCACAATATTTCAACATAGAGGGAAGGATGAATTATTTACACGCATTTTGATACCACATTTGTCAAATGTTGTTCAATATTAACAACACAGTAGTGTTTTTAAAGAAAAATACCGAATTTAAAAGTTGCAGTTTACAGCGATCAATGGTTATTATGCCAGGACGGTTGCACATAAAGCCCGCCATTATCTTCACGCTTACTTCAAATCAATACAAATAGCTGCAACTTTTAAATTCGGCTATTTTTCTTCCAAAACACTGCTGTATTGTTAATATTGGACAAAATTGGACAAATTGGGTATCAAAATGCGCGTAAATAAACCATCCTTCATTTTATGTTGAAATAATGTGAAAACAATTATTAGTTCTGAAGCTATAGGCGTGTTTATAACAGCTGAGTTTCTTTTTGTGCAGACTTTATTTACCTTATAGAACCCAATTAGTAATATGAAACTTATTCGTTTCATGCATACTGAATTATACAGCCTAGAGTACACTTAGAATACTGTTTGGTCGCACTACAGTTTCACTATGGAAAATTAACTCGACACTCATTTTCCTTCAAAATTAATACTTCTTCTCATGTAAACTTTAAGTTTTCGGTACTTTAATGATTAAAGGTACCCACTTTTTCTGATTATGCAAAAAAATTTATCTTTTGACAATTCTAGACCCTCGCCTTTCAATAATTATGATAATACTATGTTGGTAAGCGTCATTTGAATAATATAAAAATGAATTTCGCTTTTAGATAATATCACAAAGTTTTCTGTTGTCAATATTTTAAGTGTATGCATTTAGTAGCGTCAATTACTAAGAATGTTTGAAATGCTTGTTAATATGAACAGGAAAGCTCATCATTTGATCGATTTCAACCTTTATAAGGCAGGGTTGGGTGTAAAACCACCCTCTTTAAATATATCAGCTCACGCACTGATAGTTCTGACCTTGGACGGAAAGGCTGCATAGTGAGTAGCACTGTGCTGGGTGTTAATGGATGTTTCCTTACTTTCTCTAACTGGATATCTGCGCATTGTTTCCGATAGACAGATAGAATAACCTTCTTATGTTCGATCTTTTGATCGATCATCGATGCTTGGTTGATCCTTATCATTTACGAAATCAATTAATTCACTATCGTTGATTGTGATAGGATATAAATATTTGCATGTAACGATATTGCCCAACACAGATTTACCATTAATTCTGCTTAATTAGTTGATAAATCAACCCCCACCACCACACACACACCCAAATTTTATTTTAAGAGATCGTATATTATGGCTTTGAATTATTATAACTTTTGTTCTTTATCACTTTGCATTCACGCTTATAGCGATGTAAAGACGATCTGTTGATAAATAATCCAAAATATGAAGAGTACCGGAGTTGAAAAGGCTTCAGGAATTAAGTTAATGAATAATATTCTGAGGACAAATAAATATATAAGATGTATAATGTCGCTTCCATGGTTTGCTGCTAGTTTGGAATTGCCAACGGGACTAACGGATACAATATTACGACCGGAAGGAGTAATTTTCTTAAAGGCAATCAACAGTTTTGAGAAACTTAATTTACGCACGAATTTAATTTGTGACATTTCTATAAATAACTTGTCCTTTTAACGACCCTGGTTGCGAATAAAGGAAGAGATGATGTTATCCCGTGATGCTTTGCAGGATTTCATTTTCCAGCAAAGTACATTAAACCCAATTCCATCATTTAAATAATCCAGGTAATATCACATTCACCCAAGACCCCAGTGAATGTTGGGAGATCAGAAATTGAATACACAAGTAAGGAATACCAAGAGACCCCACAACACATTTCACAGATTACTTGATATGGTACTCCATATCACCACGTATATTCGTTCATTTCAAGTTAATTTAGACAGTGTTCTAGTAGTCCGGAGGCTAAATTTAAAAACCAAATTATGACAGTTTACAAAATTCAATAAGATATTAAGGATAAAAAATATTAAGACACATGATACTGTGTACACATTGCAAATTATAAATATAACAGATACTTACAACCTTTTGAAGCAATTTAAGGTAATGCATATCAACATTCTTGATTACGAGATAAATTTAGATTTAAAATGCTGACGAAATTTGGGATTGCATCCTTTTTGTATGTTTGGTTATGCACTAGAGAGTATAATATTCTCTGCATTTTAAGCATACTTGAACGTTGCCATATATTTCATGGTAAAGTAATCACGTAAATTACGAATGTTATGGTCAATCAGATCAAAAGATTTCCTGAAGTCAGTGAGGACAAAGAACAATAAATACGCATGAGCAATCAATTAATTGGCTAGGTAGTGAGATCTTCTTGAATAAGTTCATCAGGACTGTTGAGTATCAAACTGGTGAAATAATGTTGTTTTAACAGTCTTTCTCCCCCTTTGATGATATATTAATGATAACATTATACGCCGTAGAAGTGACGTCATAATCGGATTAACTACCATAGCAATAGATGAATACAATTTTTGAATAGACCGCCCTGCACTACAAGCAGATTGCACTAATCACCTGTGTATGTCAGCAAACATAGATTGAATACAATACCGCTCTTTTCAAATATACTTATCTTACAGGTGCGAGTGATCAGCCTTTCTTTGACATCTATGGTTCAATACATCGGTACCGCGTGAACGTTGTAGTGCAGGACGGTATAGTCAAAATTGTATTCATCTATTGCTATGGTAGTTAATCCGATTAACTACGTCACTTCTACAGCGTATTACAACAATAATTGAATGAATACTAATTAAACAATTTCTCAGATAGGTCAGAGTTCAGCGTGTCCAAAAACTGCCAAAACCGTCCGACAATGTTTTAAGAATTAGCAATGCCGATGTCGCTAATGTACATATCGCGTTTGAAAAATGATAAATAAAATATTTAAAAGACGGAATGATATAAAGGCTGATAAAATGTGCAACTCCAGTTGAAATCCATAAACCTTCATTCGGGACCTTAATCTACAGGGAGTTTGAATGTCAAATGGGTTTACCTGAATGGGGAAATCCATTTGAAATCTACACTCCTTGTGTAGGATATGAAGGCCATGTCTTCCATACGAGGGGGTATCAACAAGTTTGTGAAATCGCCCAGAAGTGAAAGAAATTTTGTCAGTGCAATCACTGGTCCTTATGTACACTATGGTGCAAAAATGGTCTCATAAGTATGTTTACTTTTTTTTCTAGGCACTGCAACCCTTCAAAAGCAGGATCTTAAAAGCGCTGCTCGCCTCAATTTTGCTCGCCTCAAAAAAACGCTGCTCGCCTCAATCTTGCAGTTTATGCGCAGTAACTGGGGTAGCAGGTTATTGGCATCTAGCGCCACATGTAAAAAAAGTAAACATACTTATGAGAACATTTTTGCAACATAGTATACATAAGGACCAGTGATTGCACTGACAAAATTTCATTGACATAGTTTTTTCACTTCTGGGCGATTTCAAAAACGTTTTGATACCCCCCTCGTAGGGTTGTATGGATTTTAACTGGAATAGCCCAATGCTGTGCAGAAGGGCATTTCTGTTGTATCTTCAAAGCACACTTAATAAAGCTATCATACACAAAGCCACGTTTGCATTAACTGATATAATTTGATAAATGGACATACTGACTTCCATCTCTGCAGAATATTATCAAATGTTGCAAGCACGGAGCTTTTGTCAATACTTTTATGAGCACGCTATGATTGATAATGTCACCATGATTACGATATGAAGTGTAAATATGACTTGTACGAGACACAGTTAGTGTTATAATGATCACGTGATAATTCATGTCTAGGATTTGATTCACATTCTCAAAACATCACACTACAGAATAAAGCATGCTCTACTACAATGAGTGTCATTGATCGCCGTTTTCAATGTTTTTGATGTTACTTATGCAAATCACGAATATTGCACTGCAAAGTTGAAGAGGTTTTTTAAAATCTACTTTGATCATCCATTTTACTATGTTACATATAATTGCACGTTTCTGAAATATGACATGTAATAAGTTTGTTTCTATTTTGGAGAAATAACCACTGGAAAGTTAATGGTTAAGCTGTACAGAAAAAACATGTGAATAAACATATTTTGGGCTACCGTATTAATGCTCTCTGAAAATATCTCAAAACAGTAGTTTTGATATGTTTTCTCATTTTAAGAACCACTAGAACAATAGTTAACCTGTTTGTACTCATATTAATACATTTTCATGACAAGTCTAAATTCTGGTCATGGAAAAGTACACTTCTGATATATTTCAATTTTTAAAGATTTTTTTTCTAATCGGTAAGAACAAACTTGTTCAATAAAGGCTATATTTTTTCAGTCTTAAAAATGTGACATGAGCATACCCTTCGGACAGATACAAAGTTTCATGTGCCAATAAGACAGATAAATATTAATGAATTCAAAATCCGATTAAAAAAAAATGAGATTTAGAAAAAAAAAGTAGCCATGAATGAAGTGTGAGTAACCGTGGAATGGTCTAGCTGACTTCTAACCAGGAATATCTGCTGTTAGATTACGTAGGAAACTAAATGGGAAACCGAAAGCTCTTTCTGTAATAAGGGTAAAGACAAAGCTATCGATAACAAATTCAGCCGAGGGCTTAGTTACGACAATGGGAAACCAAACTAAAACAGACTAAATTCAAAATACTTCCTCAAGAAGACAGCCTAAAAAATACAAATTGTTTAAAAAATCGGCGTTGTCTTAAGTGTGTGCAATTTTATGCTTGACAGTATAATGAGAAAAAGGGGTTACAGAAAGCAAATAACAAGGAAGAATTGTTATCATATCTTAAAGCCTTAATGTACGATTTTTTTTTAATTATTAGATTTTTTCTTTCTTCCAAAATGATAATATGCAATCAGTATGAAAGTTCCCAATACATTTGGACGCGAAAAACATTGGGAATTTGCAAAGAAATAACATCATAAACTTCACCTCTATCACTCGAAATATCTCGCACTATTTGGATTAGGACGGCGAGTGCGGCCTCAGAGTTAGTCTCTACGCAGCCAGTTTGGTTACGCTCCCGCCACATGTGGAAGGAGCGTAACAAAACTGGCTTCGACTATGATTTGCGATCGTTCTGACATATTATCATAATCCATAATCTAAAAATTATGATAATATGTCGGACCAAACAGAAAATCATCCCATTTTACTACAAATAGGGCGAATTTGACAGTTTGCTCATATATTTAAGTTGGAACATGTGTAAGTATTACAAATATGCCAAAAAAAAATCGGTTTTGAAAAAAATAAAGGTATATTCTGAAAAAAGATCGTACATATAAAGGCTTAACTTATCCTATAATGCTTCAAATGCCCGGCAAAGGTGTAAAACATTTAAATTATTTAAAAATATTATTGCAAAATAATGATAAGTCATTAAAATTGTCATTAGGTATTTAAAAAAATTGGCAAATAATGCTTAAAACAACAGTATTGACAAAATTGAAGGCACATTCAAATACATGTAGCTAATTTCTCTACTTAAGTATAGATATTACAGATTCATGTAAAATGTCTCATTAATACACAGTTTTTGGATTAACCACTAGTAGGCTAACTATGCACTAGCACAAACTATAACACTGAATGGGCCTTTAAAGACCCATTCAGTGACCCAAGCGCAAGTGTAAAAAATTAAAATTGTTTATATATTGTTTAAAAGTGGACAAGTCATTCAAATTATCATTTGGTATTTTTTAAATAACAAATTTGGCAAAAAAGAAGAAAACAGCAGTATTGACGAAGTTGAAGCCCTATTCAAATACTGTTCGTATCTAAATTACAGATTCGTGTGAAATGTCTTATTTTGTCTTCAATACACGGCTTTCGGCCGAACCACTCGCAGGCTATGTTAGCACATCTATGACAATGACAAAGGTGCCAAAATCTGAGTTTTGATGATTTTTATGATCCTCGTGATGAGCAAATTACTGAATGGGCCTTTAAAGGAGGATTTCGTGATCCTAGCAACCTCTTTTTATGACATTTTCAGTAGATATCCACGAAAAAAGCTTATTTCCAAAATTTCAGTTGATTCCGATTTTGCGTTTGCGAGTTATGCATGATTATGTGTATTACACTGCTCCATAGACAATGTGTTGTAATTTCGTTCTGGTGCACCAGAACGAAATTCAAATTTAACGATATTTTTGCTAAACGAATTAATCTGCAAGAAATATTTGGTACATAAACATTATGTAGCCAGAGGTATCCAGTGGTGTAAAAATCTCAACTTTTTTTGGGAAAAGTGAGGGGATGAGGCTGTGGATCACGAAATGCCCCTTTAAGTGTAAGTCACTCAAATTAGTTCAGTGGTTTGAAATGTTACCATGTATCCTCTAATAACCTTTACGTGTGACATGTTTCACTTGTTTTATTTAAACCCTTTTTGACAAGTCTCAGCTTATAGTTTCGAGACATATCAGTCTTTATGCTTCTCTGAACATGAAATATCTTAATAGATACATTTAAATCATATTTGTTTCATCAGCGTGAAGTTGGGGATTTTCAAGCATTCAGCATATTACGACATTTAGGTGCTTTATTTATTTCATATCAATGGTGTAATTTAATGTTTCATATCTCCTATTCTTAAGTAACATATCTGATCGACATGTGCTACTGATGTGCCTGGAGAAGTGTTATTCATCAAATGTGATGCGATCAAGCAAAATCGGAAATATTGATTTTGAGATATAGCCATACAAAGGAAATATTTCCTTTTGTTTTTTCTTGTTTTTGGAAAGCTTATGTCTTTGGAACTGGTTGTTCAATTTCAGTGGAGCTTTCTGCAAAATGCAGCTTTCTAAATGCTTTTTACTAACCTATAAGAAACTGAAATTTTAATGTTTCCGAGTTCCGACTGATTTTGCTCGATCGCATCACACATAAGAGTACGCCCATGTGAGTACACCCATGTGCCATGTGAGGTTCGACCATCCTAAACCCTATATCCTAGTAACGACAAGCAAACTACAATAACAACTTTTTCCATATTTTATACGAAAGTCTCGACCCAATGTACCTATACTGCCCGACCATGGCAAAAGGAGGTAATGGCCATTTTTTCATAATGTTTTTTTTTCAAATCAAAAGTTGCACTTTAATAGCAATCTCATACGATGTGTCAGCCGACACGGTCGTATGATCACACTTGTATTGTCGTGTTTAGGGTGACGACATTTTAAGTGGATTACACCCTGAAGGGGTTATAATTCATTTGTCAAACCCAAACACTTGAATTTCATCAAAATTCAGACTGTTGCATAATTAAAATAAGCAAAGATTTGCCAAAGAAGCAAACAAGTGGCAAACGCAATCTTCTAAAGATGGAATCTGACATGTAACACCAAAATGGCCAATTCCAGTTGATATCCATGCACCCTCTATGGAAGACATGACCCTAATCTTGCACACAAGGAGTGTGAATTTCAAATGGCGATACCTGAATGGGTGATTCCATTTGAAATTTATACCCCGTGTGAAAGATTATAAGGTTGTGTCTGCCATAGGGTGTTTGAATTTCAACTGGAATAGCATATTGAGGCTGTCGAATTCGGAAATCATTCTTAACCAATGTACACTATATACATGTAGCAGTAGATGCTATATTGAGAGATAGAATTAAACGATACTGTAATATTTTCTGATGCGAAGGATGCCCTCTATTTTGTCCACAGTTCTGAACTTTACATGACTGTAATGAAATTTAATGAACTAACATACTATGCAAAAATCAAAGCTTTAGGTGATGTGACAAAATCTCAGTACAACTGATTTATTGTCTATATTTTAAAAAGTAAGCAAAATTTCGAAAAAATAAAAAAACACTTTCTAGATCTAAATTAATCAAATTCATGTTTTACCGTTTTTGGTTTTCAATTTAATTTTTTATGGCGAACCAAAAAGTTTTGGGCAAAAAAGCGGTTTTTTGGTTTTGGGATTTATTCCGAAATTGTACATTTTGACCCAAAACTGACATTTTAAATGGATAAATGAGCTCATTTCCTTTAAAAAAAAGTATACTTTTATATAAACTGAGCTCAAAAAGAAACTTATAATTTGTTACAACTTGTGAATCACAAGGTCATATCTTAAAATACTGTCAATCAAAATGAACCAAAATTACACACAGGATTACCTTAATACTCTACTCAAAACACATGTCAGTAACCAAGCAGTTGTCCAACTGACACAACAGCAAAATGCACTGTCATGGGACAGCTTCCTGGACTTCCTTCACTTTCACAGCCCAACATTTTGCACCCAGGACAAAAAATCTGTGAGAATGCACACAAGATCCTTGCACAGATGATAAAACGGTGCTGCTTTCTGCTTTTCATACACTTTTCATGAAACAGGGCTGGGCTGTGAATGTGGTCCAGGAAGCTGTCCCATGTCAGTGTATTTTGCTGTTGTGTCAGTTGGATAACTGCTTGGTTACTGACATGTGTTAAGAGTAGAGTATTGAAGTAAATCTGTGTGTAATTTTGGTTCAATTTGATGGACATGATTTCAAGATATGACCTTGTGAAAAATTGCACTGGAATTCAATGGCGATTTGGTTTTACTTCCTTTTTTCTTCATCTCAAAATTACAAGGTAGCATATCTGACGGAAAAAACTAACATTTTGTTGGAAATTCATAAACAATCTAGTTTTTGGAAATGTTGCAATAATACTTTAAAGGTTTTCCTCCGCCATGGGATATAATTTCCTAGGAAATATCACGTATGCTACTTAATCAGTGGGGTAGCTTTAGAAAGAATGAACATGAAGATCTTTTAAAAAGCCAGCAATTTCGACCTACATTTCATGATTATTATGTTTTAACACCCTCGGGCTGACCCGTTTTACGAGTAGCTTATTTCACGTTCTTTATTGAGACATGACGAATTCAAGATTTAGACAAATATTTTGTTCTAATTGAAAACAAAATAAATAATGTAAATAACGTCACAAATCAATTTACGCCTGTTTAATCTGAACGTGATTTATATAACGATTTAAAATGAGCTACATATATGGAACAGTTTATGAAGACTGGAATACATACAAACAGCGGTTAATTAATTTATCCATGTTTACACAGAAGTAATCGCACGTGATTCAGGTGCTTCATCATAACTTGAGCGAAAAAAAATATGGGATTATTAAAATATCCATGTATTTAATTTGAACATTAAACGGAACTATTTATTATGAAAGACAGAGATAAAAAAGACTAAATCGCGTCTGACGTCAGGGCAAAGACGCGCCGTGATTAGTTGCCGACATGCGCAATACGGTATTTTCTGTCTAGTTGTCAGAATTTCAACTAGTCTTTTCATCCCTGTCTTTCATTATATTCATTGATTCGTACTAAGAGCTGCAAAAAGTGTTACTTTGACGAATTAAATGTCACAAGGGAAACCAATCAAATGTCAGTAGACACATTATTTGTTAGGTTGTTCAAAATGTTCTTTCGCAATACTCATAATCTGCTTCTATAAATCTTAGCAATTTAAAGGAAGTAAAACAATGACATAATTAAAAGCCGTACCAACTAATGTTCAAAATATGAAAACAAAGTATAGCATACACATATTGTTAAATACAAAAACGCTAGACACTCATACACCCCCCCCCGCTTACCCCCATTCACACACACCCACACCACCACCCACACCCACACCCCTCACCCCCCCCAAAAAAAAATCTGATTCTGATGCCCCCAAAAATTGTCATACAGTCAGGTAAAAATGAAAATTTTACTACTATTGTACAAAAGAGTTTTCTGCCATTTTAATTGTTTTAGGAATGTTTACATTTTCCGATATATTAAATCTTTTTTAGATATTTTACCATCTATACAAATCTGGAAGAGATTTAGTTATAAGTCCGCACTTGAAGTTGAAAACGCTGCTTGAAGAAGTCAGCTTTTACAGAAAAAAGTAACCTTATTAGATTTGAAGCAGAACTTCTTAAATTACCCTCGTAAATACTACCTCTGTTGGGCTATTCCAGTTGAAATCCAGACTTCCCATATGAAAGACACGATCTAAATCTCCCACACATGGGTAGTATTTTTCTTAAATTGAGTCACCCATTCACACTCACAGTGTGGAAAATTAAGGTCATGTCTTTCATAGGGGTGTATGCATTTAAACTGGAATAGCCCCTCTGAAGTAACTAGGTTGACGAGTCATACACGTCAGAATAAATTGTTGGCTCTTTCAGAGAAATTACAAATCAGTATTACTTTTCCAACAGGGGACCTGGTTGCGAGGCAGCATTGAATAGATACAAATGTAGCCTATATTTTACTATTTCAGGAAACAGAATAATCCCGGAAAGTGAAACAAATCCATGGACATCGTCTGATTCAACAAGAAACGATTTTGTAATCGGAGACAGTCCCCAGAAAACGAAGACGGAATACTGAATTATAGATGTACGATCTGACATGTATGGTACAATAAACGAAAACAAAACAAGCAATAATTGTGTAAAATATAGGGTTACAGGTGGTCTAAAACAACTTAAGCTTATTTCAAAAGCTGATTTCTCACAGCTGAAAAGTCTGTGTCAAATTGTTAAATATCAGTATTTCTGAAATAAACAAACAAAATAGCGTTATAACATCATGTATGCCCAAAACATAGAAAGTCTTTTGAATATTAACAAATTATAGTGACCCAACGTCTGTGCGTTCATTATAACGGAACAACTTTCTTACTCTTCTGCAACGTTTAATTCTGAACATTATGCATGATATTAACTGCATTTCCTTTGGCTGTTTAAAAAAGTTATTGGTACGCTTCTAACAACAAGCTACGTACATTTCTGCGTATTGTATATTGTGTCTAGCAGATTTACGTGTGGACATAATTAATTTTGGTTTTTAACTTACGGCACCATATTTGTAATTTAAAATCTTTCGCATTCATGCTCTTAGAAAGTCTTTTAGAATTTGCAACAACAGTTTGAAACAAACTTTACAACTTTGTGATATAAACCTTTGGAATTGGCTGGAGTTGTTTTGGACCATCCTGTAAAAGCGACCAGTGATGCGATCAAGTAAAATGAGACATTTGTGCAGTAAAATCAAAGTTCAGTTTTCAAATTTAATATTGCTCTCATTGCTCTCGCAAAAAGGCATTGTGCAATTATACTGCACAGCAAACATGATTCGACCTTTGCAGTACTTAAACCTGATTAACAGGAGATTACTCAAGCAAAATCAATCGATATAGTCTAGCCCAGGCCGCGCCCATCCTCCACATTAAATGATGGCACTTGCCAATCAATAATCATCCACTTGAAATCCCCTGGCTCGCGCCATTGACGAAAGTTATGGACAGACATGGGAGTTGTTTTTGCTGTTATTTTTCACTTACATATAGAGGGAGTTACGAACATTTGCAGATGCCCACCTACTCAGTTTTTAGCCTACATGTAATATATACATTATTCTTGATTGACAGCAAGTGCAAAAAAAAATTCCGTCAAGGGGTTTAGCTTTAATGCCCTTCGGAAGAGAGCGGTCCACAAGTGAGTGATAGTCACTAAAAGTTGCATTCGATTTACACAGGGAATTTTGCAGGCCATGCGTGTCCTTCCTTACTAAAACACCAACGTGTGAATATTTCCAAACATCACAATTAAATAAAAATTTAGGGCACGTTACAAAATTATATTTTCTAGAATTTCAGAGAGTACAAACAATATTGGCCGTTTATTTTGCACACAGTGACGTTAACTAGGCAATCCCCTATATCTATAACATACACTGTTTGTAGAGGTCACGCGTCAACGGTGAGAGCACTGTGTATTGTGTATAGGAAAATGAACAGTAACTGCAGTTTGGTCAAATTTTACATTTTCAGGCTCCACAGACAGTGGTCACAATCTAAAAATGCTGAGATTTTCATAAAAATAATGTCACCCTGTTGTATAAAAATTTGATCACTGTTGACCACTTTGGACATTTTCTGAATTTTATAATATACCTTAATGTTTTCTACGCACTTTTGCTGATCTAGAGACGTCTATTAGTCTATTAGAAGTTGATTTCCGACTAGACTACATGTAGATAAGTCATGCATAATCGTATTAGTGGATGGGCGGTAAATGACTGACCAAATCCAATCTTGTCAGTACAGTTGATTGAACTGCGCTGTTCATTTAACTTACTAGGAGACTTTTATTCAAATTGTTAAGTCCTCACTATGTCTGTTCAGCATATTTCTAAATACATGTAGATTGCATCAACCTTGCTTGATTTAAAGCCATATTATAACCTTTTCATACAAAATAGATTAGCATTTCTTTTCCATAAAATCCTCAAACCGTACAAACCATCTCAAAAGTTAGGTCTTTATTGTAGGAAACTTTCTTTAGCGGAGGCACCATGTCAACAATGCCTAGAAAAGTTGCTTTTTGCCTTGTAAAAGTACGTAATTTTTCGCCATTTCCTGGTATCAGCATGGAAGCAGGTCGATTCGGCCCAAACCAATTCGTCCACAGTTGACTTGGCCATATGCCCATTCATGCATTGGCCCCAAGCTAAGTCAGCCACAAACCAATTCGATATTGACCAAAAGGGATAAACGATTTAATATGTTAATGAATATATGTGACCGTCCATCACGAAACAGCTGTAAAGTCGGCTGGCGGTCAATTTTGTTTTATTTCGTGTTTAGAAAATATATCATAAGCTTTAAAATGAAAAATCATTTGACTCAAAACGATATCCAGAAGTAAAAAACAAGGGGTTAAGTGCACAACGTACAAAAAAGTGACTATATCTCATTAACCGATGATCCTACAGATATGCGACCACTGACTTTTCTGTTCCTTTTAGACATATGGCACGACTCTCTAAGATATTTGGTTAAAAATTAAAAAACAGTGACTATATCTTATTAACCAATGATCCTACAGATATGCGACCACTGACTTTTTTTTTTTTGTTCCTTATGACCAAGGGAAAAGTTTGACATATCTCAAGACTCTGTAGGAAATGATGTACATCATCATCATCATACATCATCATTTTATTTTCATTCAAATCGACATACAAAATATATATAAAAGACACAACATTTGAATGAGGAGATGCTCAAAAGGCCTGAAGCGAGCACCGCCTTACACTGCCTTAAGTTATAGCATACAATTACACAAAGCTAACAAATAAAAGAAAAAAGAAAGAGGAGAAGAACATGCAAAGAAAGAACCAATATAAATATTTATAACATTTCATATAGACATTCCACAGTTCACAGAAGAAATTGATAGTTGGGGTGGAGATGGGTGGGGATGGGTGAGGTCATTAAATAATGCCTAAATATTAGATGTAATTTTTATTAGACTTTTCTTTATTTGTAACTTAAACTGGTTTACTGATTTTGCCATCTTTATATATTTGTCAGTAATATTCCATTTCCTAGGACCGGCAGCTCACCGGAAGCCCGTGTTGTGAGGGCCACAATAACTGCGGCTACGTACAGATACGCGAACGCTGACTTTTTTGTTCTTTATGACCAGAGGAAAAGTTCGACATATCACACGACTCTTTAGGATATTTGGTTTAAAAGATAGAGGGTTAAGTGCACAAAGTACAACGAATTGGTTTGTGACCGAATGTAAGACATCAAGGCATCTAAATATACAGATTTGGTGTAAAAACAACGGTTATGGAGAAAATCACGAAATAGTTAAATTTGGCCAACTTTTTGTGTACATCAATATACAGGGTTCGAATTAGCATGTGGGCGAATTGGTTTGGGGCTGAATTGACGAATAGTATTGATATCGATATTGATATTTTTACCCACGTGATATTTCGATATGATGATTCGAATTGTCACGTGATCGTCAAACCTGTACTAGAAGGTGTCAGTTCTGCAGGAACTGACACAAAAAACCCGTTAGAACGAGCCTGCCGCCATTGTTGTTTTGTTCCATTTCTTTAGAACGTGTGGAGCTACATTTACAACACATCTCGTAATTAACTACAACAGTTGCTTTGTACTAATGTTGGCACGTACCTTGCAGTTATAGCATATAAGGTAATATCTGAAGGATTAGCCGTGCAATTTAGATTATAAAGTTTAAACTAATCAAAATTTGTATATAGATTCTTTCGAAACATAATTAGCTAAAACGAAAATAACAAAAAAAACCAAACAAAATTGGTTTGGTCTGAATACCACAGACAGACAAGCAGACTTGTAACAACAGTTGAAAAACCAAGTTGCTCGATCAAATGTATGTCTAATTAATATACTTGTAAATGGGACTTATCAGCAACATAACAATAGGAGAGGTAATATAATACTCGTACAATTTGAGTTTATGACGTCATCAACGTTGGATCACCTGGATGAATATTTACCTTTGTTTTCAGTTATTAAAGATAAAATTCGTACCGGTATCATGACATAGAGATTGATTTTAATACGTAAAGAAAAATACCAGCCAATGAGTTTAGGAGTGATTTGTAATCACATATTCGCCACATACACACGACCCACACACATAAAATCATCCGACCTTAGAGCACTATTAATTGGATGCAATAATGTGTATAAATGTTTTATTAGAGCACATCAAGATTAGGGGCAGTCCAAAAAATATGATCCCTCCTGGTAAATAATTTCCAGACGGCCTGCCAAATAATAATTGCCCCATCCCCCTTTTCGGACTGCCAAAATATTTAACTCTTCCACCTTTGCACCAGAAACAAATTAGTTCGATCTTTTGATGGATCATCGATGTTTGGTCATTCCTTATTATTAATGAAATCACTTATTGTGATAATATAGTAATTTTTGCCTGCAGCGATATTGACCAATATGAATTTAGCATTAATTCTGATTCATTAATAACAAACATTAAATAGATTCATCAGGTTTGTAGGTAAACATTATAAATTATTTCATTTGAATAAAATCAAAAATTTGACTCACTTTTGACGGTTTCGCCTATCATGGTCGGTAGACATCATCAGAATGATGGTTGTTGAACCTTACTTCCGGTTGGACGTATCCCGACTGAAGAGGGTGTATTATCAGCCAAAAGTGAGTCAAATGTTTGGTTTTCTTCAAATTAAATCATTTAGAATAAGTAATAACAAGCACTGAAGCAGCATCGATGGTCGATCCAAAGATCGAACGATTTTTTTCTGGTGCCTAACGTAATACACATGTAGTTGGACAATGGCTAGCAACATTTTAATCAGGATTTGTTACCTGTTGGACACCGAGTGATTTGGCAACATGCGATGACCTCATGTTACACGCCAAACAGTTTTATATTTGTACCAAATTATTCAGAGATAATTTCCTCGAGTAACACAATACTTTGTCAATACTGACCGATGTATTCAATCATATCCGGATTTAAAGGGTTTTTCAATTTACGATAGATTTTATTTAAACAAAGCCTGTATTTGATTATAAGAAACATTTACTTTAGTCTTCTACTACAACAAAGTCGCGTAAATTAACAAGTTGGCGATATCTGCAACGCTCAAGTAGTATATATTTAAAAATAGATGCAAGCTGGTACAGCTATAATATCTCTTTAGTATAGCTAGTATAACCACTAGTTACCATTATAATCCTTTACAGCCACGAAGATATATGCGTTTCGTAGGGGTTTTGTTATTTGTCCAGGATAACTCATTTTTATTTCGTCAGATAGAACAAACTATTCCTTATTTCTGCCGGATCAGCAGGGAGTGTACTAGGAATTCCGGGTTAAAATAATTACCCTTTCTGACTTATTTGGGCTACCGTAAAACCCCGTCTACAAGCATATAAAGTGCTTCTGTTGAAAGCTAAATTATTCCAGGCGCCATAATGGAGTTTGAGCAAACAAATTACAGATCCAAGTATATAAAAACAAGTATTATTGTAAGACCAATCTATTGTATTGGTATATATACGCCTGGTTCGTTAAAGTTAAGCTTTCATCAAAAACCCTATGCTTGTAGACGAGGTTTTACAGTATTGTGAATGCTTTAAAATTGAATAAGGGAAACAGTCCCCTCTTTGCACTGAAATATTGAGACAAATAAAGCTGATACACAAGAGGAATGGTATGTTGTTTTTTATAAAGGCTTGTAAAAGCTTGATATAAGTGGTTTCATATCCCATGTGCATGATTCTAAGAAAATATAAATGATTTTCCAAGTTTCCTGGACTCATTCCCTATGAATCAGTATTAAAAAGTACACTGCAGTGTTTTAGTTAAATGACCACGGCTGAACGTGGCTTCTGCCAAACTACTCGCCGTACATTAATGTATAATAGCCGTTGGTTGTTATTCATGAGGTGATGCACTGGGGAAGAGTCTTAACCCGCTTATGTTATAAACCAAAGTTCACTGCCTATTTGGCTTTTGGCAAATCCAACATGGGAATTGATTCTTGGTTTGGAAAATGTGAGACTTGAACTGAGCAAAATTTAATGCAAAACATTCTTATGCATTACTTGGGTTGTATGTTGACCAGTATATGACATTTATGTCCCTGAAAAAAAATACGAATCTTGGAATACAACAAGACCACGCTTGGAATACAATAAGACGGTGCTTGGAATGCAATAAGAGGAAACTTGGAATACAATAAGACGAAGCTAGGAATACAATAAGGCACAACTTGGAATACAATAAGACGAAACTTGGAATACAATAAGACGAAACTTGGAATACAATAAGACGAAACTTGGAATACAATAAGACGAAACTTGGAATACAATAAGACGAAACTTGGAATACAATAAGACGAAACTTGGAATACAATAAGACGAAACTTGGAATACAATAAGACGATGCTTGGAATACAATAAAACGATGCTTGGAATACAATAAAGCGATGATTGGAATACAATAAGACGATGCTTGGAATACAATAAAGCGATGCTTGGAATACAATAAAGCGATGCTTGGAATACAATAAGAGAAGTTTTGAATGAAATAATACGATGTCTAGAATGCAAAAAGATGATGCTTGGAATACAATAAGACGAAGCTTGGAATACTATTAGACGATGCATGGAATATAACTAGACGAAGCTTGGAATACAGTAAGACGAAGTTTGGAATATAATAAGACGAAACTTGGAATACAATAAGATCAGGACTCCAACTGGTTTAACCGAGGAGTAAGGGAAGCCATAAACATCAGACGCCACCCCAGTACACTTAACAAGTCCGCCACCAGCTACCACAGGTATGAACCTGTTCTGTCACATGACATCGCCAGCTCGTCATGTGACAACCCAGATCAATTAACTAAACCCCATCAGTTTGATAAAGACACAGAGTCGTCGTGTCGAAAGCTCATGTAAGTAAACGAAATAGCTGTGTGTATCGGTTTAAAACTCTAACAATATCTGCATTGTTGTTGTTTACTTACAAAATACTGCATTTTGAATATATGAACAGATTGATTCAAACATACCTGTCTCTTTATTAAAAGACATTAACTTTTTTGTACATACTACATTTTGATTTGGGAGGCCATATTTAATATATCGTTTTCTTTAATGCACGGTATGATATAAATATATAAATGGAAAAGAATTCCTTCTCTTCAGCCTAATAAATACATCTCACCATGCAAAGAATAATAAATTCTAAGTTTGAATAGAGAGGATTAAATTACTACATAACGGTTCCGATGGCAAATCTCTCAAATTTCAGCGAATATATTGTGAGATCCAATAGTTCGGTACTAGATAATGGTTAAATTTCCATTGCTTTTATTCAAAAAACGCCACCTATATTTATATTACCATAGTAGTCAGTTGTTCAGAACATAGTGTTCTTACTACAACACGTCTCAATTTCAATAACAATTTGACACCACAATTGGTATATTATTATTATTATTACAGGACATTTCTATAGCGCTCTACAGATAACACAGCGCTTTTGCTCCAACACAAAATACACAAGAAAAAAAAACAATATAAAAACAACAACAAGAAATTACTGATTTGGAAAAAGATACGTCTTCAAAAGACGTTTAAAAGCAGCCACAGATTCCGCTTCTCTGACATAAACAGGGAGCTTGTTCCAGTGCTGGGGCCCGAAAACGGTGAAACAGCAATCCCCGGCTCTTTTACTGGAGCGAACTGTATAGAGCCTTGTTTTGTCAGATGATGAGCGAAGCCTGCGACTGCTTCTAGATGAATCAGGATGATTATAAAACGTGACAAGATCTTGTAGATATGCCGGAGCAGTACCTGATATGCAGTTGTATATGTGCAACATGATTTTGAAATTAATTCTTTCTTTCACCGGGAGCCAATGGAGGGTATTCAACAAATCGGCAGAGCACCTGTCTCGTCCACATGCGAAGATCAGCCTGGCTGCCTTATTTTGGAGACGCTGCAGCCGTTTTAGGTCCATTTCACGGGCACCATACATGAGGGAGTTGGCATAGTCTATGCGAGACAAGACAAGTGCTCTGACGGCATGATGACACGCGTCCTGACTGAGAAACCGTCGTATCCGCCATAAGTTACGGATGTGAAAGTTGAGGGTTTTACAAAGATTGCTAATATGAGAAGACATATTAAGAGCTCCATCAAAAACAACACCTAAGTTCTTAACATTGGCAGATGGTTTGATTGAGTGGTTACCCAAGCTCAGCTCAATGACGGGAAGCTTATTGAGAGCTCTATTGGTGGCAATGATGAAAAATTCCGTTTTGTCCTGATTGAGCTGCAGCCTGTTATTAACCATCCAAGAGTTAATATCAGAAATACAAGCAGACATGTTATTGAGCACACGCTCACGGTCACCACTGACTTTGGGTTCAAAGGCAGCATAAAGCTGTATATCGTCAGCATAACAATGAAAGCATATGTTGTAACGACGAATGATTTCACCAACGGGAACGGTATACATGATGAAACACTGAGGGCCAATGATGGAACCCTGGGGTAATGAGTAAGTGAGCGTATGCTCACTAGACATGTCGTTGTTAATTACCACTCTGACGTTACGTTGATTAAAATATGACCTATACCAGGAATGGACTGTGCCATCGATATTGAAATCTGATTTGAGTCTATTCAACAGGATATGGTGATCCACCGTGTCAAAGGCTGCTGACATGTCAAGCAGCACCAGGAAGACAACTTTACCATGGTCTACGTACTGGAGGATGTCGTTTTTTACCTTTAACAGGGCGGTTTCAGTACTGTGAGACCTCTTATAGGAGGATTGGTTCACTTCACCCAGGTTGTAGTTGTCAACATGTGTGACTACCTGACATGACGCAGCCTTTTCAATAACCTTACACATGAATTTCATGTTGGCCACTGGCCTATAGTTCTTTAGGATATTGTTGTCAAGATTTGATTTCTTGATCACTGGAGTGATAATAGACTCTTTGAGTGCATTTGGAAAAATACCAGATATTAACGAACTGTTGACAATTTTTGTGAAAATCGGCAACAAGATCGGAAGATTATCCTTTACAAGCCACGTCGGCAGAGTATCTAAGTTACATGTTTTACTAGGAAACCTTTTATGATCTTCTCAATATCTGTCTCAGATAGCGGAGTGAATGTGTTTAAGCAACAGTTAATGTTAGCATCAAGATTACAGGCATGACAGGGTTCTATAGAGTCAGAATTCGCAATACTATCATCATTAACATTGGCCCTGATCTTCTCAACTTTTTCGATAAAAAAGGAGAGAAACTTGTTGGCAAGAGCTTGATCAGGACAATCAAAAAACAGGTAGTATTTTTGAGATTTGTTAAGCAACCCATTAATTGTAGCATACATATCTTTAACATTTGATTCAGCGAACTTATTGGAGAAATACTCAATTTTAGAGTCAGTGATAAGTTTAATGACTTGATTCTTTTGAGCGACAAATTCTTCATTATCTTCCTCAGATTGACTCTTTCGCCACTTTCGTTCCAGTCGTCTTCTGATGCGCCGAGCTAGATGGATGTCTTCGTTGTACCACGGTAATCTGTGTCTTATAATACGCTCCCTGGTGGTAATAGGGCAGACTTCATCAAGCACAGACTTTGTTAAGGACTCATACGCATCAGTAAGGACATTTGGATCCTCACAGTCAAGAGGGAACTCAGACATGCGCTTTTGCAAAAGTTCGGTAAACTGCTCAGGTTTCATTTTACCAAATTGGCGAGAGCGAATAACCGATTTTACAGGTGGAGGTTTTGCATGGTTGATGGAACAAGTAATAATGCGATGATCTGAGTAAAATGGTGGAAGAACAGCATGTCTCTGGATGATATTATCATTTTCATTAGTGATTAACAAATCAAGGGTGTGCCCTTTTGTGAGTAACTTCAGTGATTAATTGACGAAAACCATTGCTGGACAGAATATCATTGAATTTTCGTGTCTCTGGTTTATGCGGTTCATCAACGTGAATATTGTAATCGCCCACAAGGACAACTTCAGTAGGTATAACAGACAATTCCTCAAGGAAAACTTCAAAATCTTCCAGGAATTCAGATCTCTTTAGTCCGTTTACTTTTGATGGTGGGGATGATAGACCACAACAAACTGAACATAGTTTTTAAGAGTAGCGATACAATACTCAAAGTTAACTGTAGTGAAACTAGAAGGTGTAATACTAAGTTCAATGTTCTCCTTATATACAGTACCGATCCCTCCTCCACCATCCCTTTTGGGTCTAGGAAGGCTTAGGAACTTATAGCCAGGAGGGGTACATTGTCCAAGAATCACCGTCTCATCAGGGCAAGCTTAGTCTCAACAAGGAACATGTTGTCAACATCATAGTCTATGATATGGTCAACCAGAATTACGTCTTTATTGCCAATGGAATTCGCATTCCAGCAGTGAACTGTGAGGGAGTTGTTACCTATAATAGGGGGTGAGGATATGGCAGAGTTATTGTGAGAATGAAATTGCTGGTTACTCGAGTTTTCATTATTGATACTAGAAGACGAGTGATTTTTCTTAATCATGTGAGATCCGGCTCTACGGCCTCTACGACGACGATCAATACCAAGAGATTTGATTGTGTTGAAAGTATCCTCATTGAGATGTAACTTCTTGTCACGTAAAGCCAATAGATCGGAACGAGTATACCTTTCAGCGCTGTGATCAATGTTTTGATCAGAAGTTGAATTACTGATCGCTGTTGAATTACTGATCAATGAGCCATGGTAAATCATCCGATTGTTATTGATAGGTAACTGATCAAGATGGGAATGGACGGAATTGCCCGTGTTGTACCAACTGCTGTTATATGTACTCACAGTCGGAGAATTCAGCTCAAAATTCCCGCTTTGCTGCAATCCATCCGAGTCTGGAAATGTCGCATTCTGAAGGAGTATATATTCCAAAGCACGATGCAACAAAATTATCCACAAAACAAGACACAATCCGGTTAAAAACCGGACATACAGTGGGAGCAACATAGTGACGAGGCAGCTGCTAAATCCGCGCCATGTGCTCAATTCCAGTTTCCTGTTTAATGGCATTTCTTTAAGAGTTATCTTTCAACAAATCACCTGGATTTTAAGACCTGTTTTTATACTAAAGACCACCAGAAAATCTAGTACTGCCGTTTAACTTCGGGCTACATTTGTATTACTTTAAGCGAGGATGATGTAAGCTTATGGGTACTTCTTAAGGGCCTTGTATCAGATTTGTCATGAGGTTTTCAATTGATTTGAGGATTTAGCTATAAATAACAACGTTGCTGTAATATGAATTACACTGCTTTGGCATAGTAGATTATGTTCATTGATATGTAACTGAAGAATAGATTGGAATATATTGATTGTGGGCTATTGGCATTAAAACTCGGCCAAAAGTCACGCATTGTACCTTGTATCTTTTGGCAATTTCCAGAGGACTAAAGCTGAATTTATACTCCATCGCTAAATGACGAGCGATTGGTATTTGACCAATGTGGTGGCACGCTCTTCCCAACGCAACAAAAAGCGCTCTACCTCATTGAATAAAAACCAATCGCTATCGCTAAGGCGATTGAGTATAAATTCAGCTTAATGCAACGTCATCAGACTGACTATAGTTGCCTTGCCAAAATGCCAACAGTCATGTTCTAACCTAATCGTATTTCTACACTTCAGTCGATAATACGATGGTGTTGTTAAAGGTCTGTCCCAGGAGCAATTGAGGTCTCGTATGTTTGGAGGCGATTTAATAGATTATCATGACAACCTAGTAGGATTTAGAATTCATATTCCCAAGAGGAGCTGTCGATGTTTGATGATTGTCAGTCAATCAATCGGTTTAGACACAACCCATGATGCCTCATGCCAATCACTATCACAAAATTACAAATTTGGTATGGTATGAACATGGTACAGTAATGGTTGATAGTGAAATGTGAATTCTATCGTTTGCTTTTACATTGTGATACAAACACCTTAAACAAGTCGGTCCTAAAAATGCTTCCTGCCTGAACCTGTTACCAGCCGTCAGTATTGGACGACCAATTTCCTCAGAGGAAAGTCACACCCTGGAAAGCTGGGTAGTCCGTGTTTGTATAACAAACTAGTAAACTATTCATCTTATGGAAACGGAACGAAATGCGTTTGAGATCTTAAGCTGTCAAGGAGATTCGCTTAAAAATTTAAGAGACCGGTAGCGTAAAAAATAGGCAAAAATGTGGGAGAGTAAGGTCATATCTTCCATATGGGTGTATGGATTTCAACTGGGATAGCCATGTGAAAGCTTTGCAACTTCCGTGTCTATTTGTTTAGTTATAGCTGTCTAAATGTCCAGCTATAGTAAATAATGTAAATGTATTCTATTGCACAAAGAGTTAATTCCAAAATCAGTTGCTCTTATGTTTGCACCTTATTACTAGTCTTTGTCAAAGACGACTCACTATCCCTCCCGACGATCCTTGTCAAGTGGGAAGGAGCGGCGAAGCCGCGACAGCGAGTCGCGGAGACTCGACGAGCAGCGAGTCGCGAAGCGACGAGAACGAGCCGGTCGCCGCGAAGCGGCGACTCCCTGTAGCGGCGGCGCTATTTTACTACTGGGTATTTTTACTGATACAATATTTATGTGGGAAAATAACCAACGGGCCTTTCAGAAAGGCTACCTTATTACATTAAAAACGTCCCTCCTTCTGGTCCCTCCTTTAATTGAGCTACATGGAGATCTGTACTATTCTATCATTGTATCAAGTGACGCTGCCAATACGTGACACAAAGTAGATAAAATCCATTTGTATTTTTGTTTTTAGCAGTCGTAACTCAACCACCTGTCTGCGTAAGCACTCTTGAATATCGTCGCCTTAATCAATTGACTTAGCCAAAACTTTAAAAAGATATCTTAAAACGCCTCGACTTTGAATCATTCATAAAACATCGATTGATGAAATTAATACTTTTAATAGGACCAAATATATGATGTTATAGCATGGTCTTGTTTTATAAATAGGCATATTATTGATTTTATTTATATTGTAAAGTAAAGAGTGGTATACCATGATTTGTGTTTATCATAAAATCTACGTTTCCGATTCAGTAGCAGTAAAATTGAGACATTTTATCAACGTTATAACCTTGACGTTTGTAACCATGGCAACAATAGGCATTTTAGACATATTTGTTTATTTCCTTTTATTCACTGTATTGTATTTTGTCATTCCTGTTGAATGGTTAATATTCATTTCAGTGAGAATGTTAACACGTGCTTATAATAATGCTAACTTGAGCATAGCGTCTAGGTCGAGCGATTAGCTGTTAGCCAATGAGACAGCGCTTTTTGTTGCGTTATTAAAAGCGTGCTACTTCATTGGTCAAATACCAATCGCTCGTCAGTCAGCGACGGAGTGTATATTCAGCTTTAGTGACACAATTTAATTTCACACTTGTTGTAGCAAGACAGTTGTGTGATTTAGATTGCTTCAATTATTGTTGATCAAATTACATTCAGTAAATCCTTTTCTGTCTCTAGTCCTCTTCATTTGGCTAGTCCAGTTAAAATCCACACTCCCCTTGTGAAAGATTTAGCTAAAGTGTTCCATAGTACAGGTTTGAAATTACATATACAGTTAACTAACTTCCATTTGAAATACTCTTTCCAACGAACGAACATATGTAGGAATTTCTTTTTACTATTTCCTTAAAATGTGCTCTGGCTCCTGTGAGGTCTGAATTCCTAAAATAAATTTATTCATAGTATCGGTTTAATTGATTCTTTTAGTTGTTCATTTTGTAAAGAAAATATTGAAACCTTGATACATTTATTTATTCATAGAATTTGGAATTGTAAATAGTTTTGGGAATAGCATTAAATTATTTTTCGATACCGTTTGTGGAGCAAGGCAAGATTAAACTAAGTATTCAATTCGAATATAATATCGCTTAATTGATTATATTATTTTGTTAGGGAATTTTATATATAGATGCCTATATTTATTGTGTTTATAAGATTAGTTCATAAAAGGCTCAATATATAAAGGCCATATTGCTACTGGAATTAATATTAATCAAACATTATGAAAAGTGGGGTTATATTAGATGAGTACAAACAAGATAAAGTCTGCACAAAAAGTAACTCAGCTGTTATAAATACGCCTATAGCTTCAGAACTAATAATTGTTTTCACAATATTGCAACATAGAATGAAGGATAATTTATTTACGCGGATTTTGATACCCGATTCGTCCAATTTTGTTCAATATTAACAACACAGCAGTGTTTTGAAAGAAAAATGCCCGAATCTAAAAGCATTTCTATTGATTTGAAGTCAGCGCGAAGATAATGGCGGGGTTTACGTGCCACTATGCTGCGTAATAACCATTGATCGGTATAAACTGCAACTTTTAAATTAAATTCGGGTATTTGTCTTTAAAAGCACTACTGTGTTGTTAATATTGAACAACATTTGACAAATGAGGTATCAAAATACGCGTAAATAAATTACCCTTCTTTCTATGTTGAAATATTGTGAAAACAGTTATTAGTTCTGAAGCTATAGGCGTATTTTTAAAAGCTGAGTTACTTTTTGTGCAGACTTTATTTTAGTACATTTGGTAACATTTGATATTGTAAATTTGTTTGCTTATTTTTTAGCATTAACAAAAAGAAAGTTTTATGATTTAAATTGCTTCAATACTTGTTGGTCAAATTTCATAAATTAAATCCACTTCTGTTTTTATTCCTCTTTATTGGGCTATTACAGTTGAAATACTCACTCCCCTTGTAGAAGATTTAGCTAAAATATTCCACGTGGGTTTGAAATCAACTAGACATATTAGCTAACTTCCATTTAAAATATAGGTAAATCTATGTACATGGGTTTCAAAGATACCAACCCTAGGCAATTCCCTTTGAAAAACACACTCCCTGTAAAAGACCTCTGTGCTTGTTGTTCTGTAATCTAGGATTAGTAATGCAATGCAGCATGTACGTGATGATTCTACTACTAGCCGGTGACATTTAAGCATTCATAAAGATCGGATTCGGACAATTTGAAGCATCGGATAACAAGAAAATAAATGTCGGTCTCTCCGACCCACGAGCTCCTGTTTACGGTGTACTGTGACTGTCAATTACTCCGATTATAATTATTTTCACACACGTGAATTGACAATTGCTTTCAAATAATCCGATCAGAATACAACCAAAAGGAGGCGGAAAACATTTTTTACTTCGTAAGCATTTTATTGTAATCTTCAATGAAAAGACTTTTAAATGCATAAAGTTGAATCTACAATGATAACTTAAACATCGCATGCTTTGGCGTAGGTTCATATTAAATACAAAAGTTTGAAAAATTACTTTTGTGGTATTATTAACTTGCTAAATTATCTTGCATGGCATGCTGGCAGCCATTTTGTCTCGAATGATAATTGAATACATTTTACCACTTTGATTTAAGTCGTTTTACCGTTTCAATAGTTTACATTAATTACAATTGTATATCATGATATAGCATTCATGAATATTCCCTTTGATCATTGGAATGTGAATATTTTATTCCATATTAAAAGAGACAATTTCATTTCGTAAATTATACCCAGTAACATATCGGCAATTATACAATCTAGTATCATTTACTATATTGTTGAAATGAATGAAAATTTGTACTTTTGCAGCTGGATGCCGCCAAGCGAGTACTTCACATTAATGTATAGACTATATACAACATTATTGAATGTTCACTCATGTCAGCTTTCATCGACGAGTTTTTTGTAGTTATCATGTTCAGTTGAAAGACACTTTCAATACATAAATTTTGAAGCAGAAAATTGTGCCAGTGTTATAATTATTCTTGTATTACATATCCATTTTGAATCAGTAACTCGTGTGCTATAAATTTTCCACATCAACAGGCTATAGATTTTTCAATAAACATTTACGTAGCAAATCGGCAACAAGATTGCAATTGAACTTGATTATAGGAGAAAAAAGTAAATTCTTGACATTGGGCTATACCATTTAATATCCACACTCCTCCTGTGGAAGATTTTGGAAATATCTTCCACAGGGGGAGCATAAAATTTCAAATAAAATTAACACATTAGGCAGCTCCATTTCAATCTCATACACCTTCTAAGAAAGAGTTATCATGAATCTTCTACAGGATGAGTATGAGTTTCAAATGGAGCTGCCTAATGCATCCATTCCATTTGAAATTCATACTTCCTCTGTGGACGATATTTCCAAAATCTTCCACAGGGGGAGTATGGATTTTAAATGGAATAGCCCTTTGCCCAAAACACCTTCAGTCGTAGAATCGTTTACTTATCAAGTGATAATGTGCCTTACGTGGAAATTAATTCAAGGGGGAAAAAGCTATAGGGAGAGATCAAAATGGGAGGTTTATACTTCAGTTGACGAATATAGATTTTAACAATATTATGCTCAAATTTCCTTTAAATTCTAAAAAAAATACAATCTGGACATTTTATAGTTCAAACATCTCGAACGTTTCGATTTACCTAGAGATAAAGCTGATAAATTAAATATTGTTCTCTAAACACACCACATTGCCTGCAAAACATATGGTACTACTATTGCCGCTTTGTTCCAGTTCTGCAGAACGTGTGAAGCTACATTTCGAACTCATCTCATAATTCTCATAATTAACTCCACAAGTGTTTTTAATATAATTTTGGCACCTTACATATCATAGAATATAATGGAATATCTGAAGAATTAAACGTGAAAATCACATTATAAGGCTGAAACTAATCAATGCTCTTTCGAAACATAACTTATTAGAACAAAAAAAAAAGCGTTAAAATGTACCTACAATTGGTTTGCTCTGAATACCACAGACTAACCCCTTGAGCAAAAACAGTTTTATAAAGTTCTCGAATGCATTTTAGATTAATATACTTGGAAATGGGGCTAATCAGCAACATAACAATGGTATGTAATTTAACACTCGTGCGTTTCAAGGATGATGACGTCATCAGTGTTGGATCACCTGGATAGTGTCCTTCGTTTTCGTACCTGCAAAAGGATTAAACATGAAATTCATAATTGAAAACTAATCAATGTTCTTTCGAAATGTAACTAAATAGAACAAAAACAGGAGTAATAAAATGTACTACTTATAGTTGGTTTGGTCTGAATACCACAGACAAACCCCTTAAGCAAAAACAGTTTAGAAAAGGTTGCTCGAATGCTTGGAAATGGGGCTAATCAGCAATATAACAATGGTATGTAATTTGACACTCGTGCGTTTCAAGGATGATGACGTCATCAGTTTTGGATCACCTGGATAGTGTCCTTCGTTTTCAATGAAGATGAAACTCGTTCCTGCACAAAGATTTACTTTGGCTAAACACGCGAGCGAAGTGAAATACATTTTCAAACAGATTGTGATAATTTATTTGAGTCAAATGCAAATGGTCGAATCCAACGAAAAGTGTACACGGCATGTTCAGGGCCATAACTTAAAAGTATTAATCAATTGGCATTCGTTTTTGTATTGTGTTTATTCGCCTTGACCATACGCTTCGCGCCATATATAATAAGACCCCCTTCTGTGAAAAACTTAGACAGAGAGACCCCAAAACATGCTATTTTTACCCATTTTTTCAAAATATTTCTTAAAGTATTTTTAAAAACATCTAAATCAGTTATGAAAAGAAGTCATTGGATTGAATCTAAATTGATTTCCTGAAAGGTATGTATTCAAAGATTGCCTGTTCAATTTTTCACATATTTGTACATAATTATGAATTTTTGTGATAATTTTTTGAGTGGTATTTTTTACATTACCTACGAATACAATTTTTCATAGCACTAGATATATCTTTAAAAAAGGGAAATCAATAATAAATGCGCAATTGATACAAGCTTTGATATATCCAATACTGAAATGCATTGCATTCGGACATCTTTATTATTGTGTTTAGCTGCCAGAAATTCTAAATGGCACAAAGGTAGGTTTGGTAAAAAATATGCATTACCTCCGAATACATGTTAAAAGCTGTGCCATTTCCACAAAGTGAGAGAATAGTAAACAATAGTTAAGCAATAGGTGCAGGGTAATACACTCTTTATTTCTACCAAGTTTCAATAACCTGCGTTTAAATATTTCTGAGATGTCAACAATAAAAGCAAGTATTCGTAGGTAAATTTCGGTAACCGAATGTTACCTACGAATACACTTTGACATCATGACAGTATTGTGAAACGCCGCCATTCATGCCAATGCCCATATTGGTACATAACGAAGGCCTGTATGTTTGCTATCAAATCATATGTCAATGAAAGTTGCGAATTCACATACATGCCCACCATGCAAAACTAAATACGGCTTAATTGGTGAAAAATATGTACTGAAATAGACGACGGTCTGCTCATTTGAAAGAAAAATCAGATTCAAAGAAGATTAGAAGGGGATAAATACTTGGATTTGTCAACTGTCATGTGTGCTTCATTTTAAATGTTTACCGACCTTCTGGTTTCTGAGTAATTTGTGTCCAAATTGATTTATTCGAAGGTAACTTTTGACGTTTTCGCTAAGGTTACCTACGAATACCATGGAAAAAACGACTGTTCTCATTGTCTCATGATCTAGACAACACATTGATGGACCCTGGTATAAAGCTAATTGTAGTTGCCCTCAAACGAAAGGCCACAAGACGTAACTGACTCCAAGATGGACTTCACAAGTCTGCAATAACGGTTTTAAGCGATTTGTGTGCAATTAAGCAAATTAAAGTCACTTTAGTGCCTTTGTTTCTTACTTCAATCCTCTTTCAACCGCTGTGAACCGACATTATTAATACATGATAGGGTCTAAAGTATCAATAAACGCACATAAAGAAAATAATACATTCAAAGTGCTTTATAAAATGAAGTTTTGATTGCGATATCCACCAAAAGTCTAATTCTTACCTACAAATACTGAAATGTTACCTACGAATACAGCATAATACATGACATGTGTAATGAAGTGTCCCTACCAATGGAAATTAATTGTCAAAAACTTTAAGCGGTACCCCAGGACACTATTATTACCCATATACGGATTCATTCAACAATTATTTATTATGTAAAATTGCTGATTAACTACTTGTATATCAAAATGAAGTGGTCAAAATCTTGCTAAAAGCATCAAAAAATTTTTGATCTAAGGTAATAGCATTTATTCATTTGGACGTACCATCTGAAAGAAATATAAAAACTACCATTTTATTAATTCATTACCATAATAGCAAAATTTAAACCTATAAACTCAATATAGATATTGTTAAATCGCTCATGTTACCTACGAATACCCGGGTTTCTTCACCTTTTCATTGTATAAAGCGTTAGGTGTATGCGTATAATTCCTAATATTCTTGAAAACATATATCATACTCGTTCTTATACAAAGTGTAAATTGATTCATACTCATTTGATAAATAAAATACAGAAACTGACCTAAACTTCATTTTCAAAAATAAACTAGCATAAATTGACTAATATCATATTGATCGCGTTATAAAAATAAAAACAAATATTTTCTGGTTGAGTTAGCATTTTCCTGACACCCTGTGGTCTAATTAAAAAAAAAAAAGCGTTAATGGGAATATTCCATTTGTTTTAGGTTGATTAGTATTGCGATAGTGAAAGCATCCTAGTGGTATTCGTAGGTAACATTGGGTTTTGATATCACATTTACTATCACACGTCCTGGATTTATTTTTCAAGATTAGTAATGGCACTTTTGGTTCCTATAAGGCCAATATGTCATCAATCAATGGGCAAAAGGAAAAAATTGTGGAGACATCTTTATTTCGGAGTTTTATTTTTGGCCCGTGGACACTTTTGGTTGGATTCGACCAAATACATACAACCATTCGACCGACTGACCCCATCTAGGTCAGTCCACTCAAAGAACAAGTTTTTCCACGCTTAAATGCTAACTTTCCATTACAGCATTGCTATTGGATGCAATTGAGTAATGGCTTAATTAGAGTTTATCGAGATGGTTCAGTGCAAGTGTAATAAAGTCTTCACAAAAAGTAACACAGCTGTTATAAATACGCCTATAGCTTCAAAACTAATAATTGTTCTCACAATATTTTAACATACAACATGTACAAAGAATGATGATTTATTTATGCGCATTTTGATACCCAATTTGTCCAATTTTGAAAAATTAATGTTTTGCAAAAGTACATTCTACAAATCATACACTTTCCGTCGTTTTATCTTTTCAGTTTCTGTTTCCGTATCCGTAATAGTTTTTGTAAGTCATTGTTATTCTGAAGTGGTAGTCTCCCAGGTATGACCAATCTTTTATTCTAGCCTTTTGTTAGTTACTGAAAATTTGAAGCTCGTGAATTTCAGTATTCGTTTTGGTAAGTTATATTGATTTTTTACATAAAACCTCGAGATGTGCGGTTGGGTGCTAATCTAGACAAAAGAAGAGTCTAAATTTTACGGTCCTAAATTCGCGGGAAATTGTACGGCTTCAATTGACTTGTGTTTGGTGTATATGCAATTACGCCTAGACGTAAGTGCCTCGTAAAAAATGTCTTGCATTGAAATATATACTAACCATATTGCCAAGTTATAAGCAAAAGTTTTTCATATTGGCGATGAAACGAGCGTCTAAAATAGTCAAATATCTCCCAATGAGGCGCGTACAAGTGGTGAGTTGGTAGTCATGTTTTATATTGAAATGCAATACAAAGGAATTGCATTGGAGCAAAGATAATGTATTCTATTCATTCGTACCAATGGTAAGCTAATCTGATAATTGGTTTGGTCTATATGCAAGGCTCGGGTTTATTTTAAATGTTTATATTTTTGCAGAGCTTATTTTCAGTCATGGATCGTATTACTGATAAATGTAGAGGGAGGGAGGGAGGGAGGGAAATACTTGAGACTGAACAAGTGAGAGTGGGAGGGGTGCGGAAGAAAGAGAGGAGAGGGAGAGACTGAAAGACTAGAAAGAGAAGAACTCGAGAGGAGTGAGTAGGGACTGGGGAGGGAGTGGGGAGACTGATCATGGGGGGGGAGGGGGCAGGAGGAACAAAATAGGGAGATAGACATTGATGGAAGGGCGACACTGTGGCCATGCACAAGTGCTTTGGGGTTCGACAGGCTCATAAGCGGACCTTTTGTGATTTTAGGGCTTATTTGCAACGTTTTTACAGAAAAAAGTGGATTTTGTTATTCGGATTGGCATGCATTTTGTGAAATTAATGTAGATCAATTTACCAATGTTAAAGAGAGAGGGCGCTAGGCCATTAAAAACACTGGTGTTAACATAATCTTTTCTCGCGGTTTTATTGACATAAGCAATCACCTGTATTGAAATAAGCTGATTGGTACTACATCTTCTCTATTCAGAGTTAACAATGAAGTCAGATTACAGTAACTTACTGAATCCCTTGCGTTTTCGTATCTGAACAAAAGACTAACGGAAACTGAAAAGATAAAAAGACCCTTTGAAAACTTGCTTGATTT